>NC_090026.1:76497251-76834751 GCF_037176765.1 Anolis sagrei
TAATTTGTTTTCCTTAGCTTGATTCTCCCATGAAAATGCTAATCAAAAATTAAAATTATCAAAGTAATTGTAGTATTTAAAAACTATACTTGTAATACCTGCAAAGGAGTATAATCCTGTTTATATAGATTAACACAATGATAGTCTCTGTATTTGCTTCCCAAGACTGTTTTTTTATTATATTTTTCTCATTAAGGCTCAGAAATCTGGCACTGGAGGGGATACCCAAACTGCTGAAGACCTCCTGCTTATCAATAAACCCTTGACAGATCTAATCAGCTTGCTTATTCAGCTGGTAAATACTTCCTTCTTTGTAATATTGTTTATTTAGATTTTACCCTGCATATCCCAAAGATTCAGATTTCATTATAATGTGACAAAAAAAATCAAATGTTATCATTTTTTAAAAAATACTTATCCTAAGTTACCAGCAAAGGAACTGCATAGTATTAATTCACCATCTCAGTGCCTGAACAATTTTTTAGCAGTACCTATTGTCTTCCAGACCAAATGCCTTACTGCCTGAAGCAAAGGGCAAAAAGATAATACACACATGCATATGTTCAGTTTACAGAATCTGACCAGCTATGAATGGAATCGTATGTCAGTATTGGCTGCCTCTGTTCTCTTGAGTTCAGTGATGGGGAATTGCCTTCTCTGATAATTCTAGGATAAATTAGAAAAAGAAGTCTGATGAATCAAGGATCCACCTTTGCTGAAAGAAATACATTTCTGTCCCACATCCTGAGTTACAGCGTTTTGGGGGTTTCCATTTTCATTTTCAGAAAGGAAAATGATTTTGTTCTCCACACTGATTTTGTTCTTTCCACACTGAGACATGTCATGGCATGAAAGTGCACAAGTTGGCCCAAAATGAATCAGAGACCCCAAGTGCAGGTTAAACCGAAGTACGATCCTCTTAAACTGAGCTCCAACCAGAGATCTGGAGTCACAGATCTTTTTTGTTCGCCAACCAACCAAGAATGACTTCAGGCCAGTCTACCTTCTGTGTCCAAGGTCTCATAGTTCGACATGTTCATCAGAACTTGCCAGCAAGGAGAAGCAGAACTCTATCTCTTCATTTCATAAAAAAGGATTAGTGGGAGAAAAAAGAAAGAAAAACAAACAACTATTGGCACAAGCCCAGAACAAACACTGAAAGGAATATGAGTCTAAGCAAAAGGTTCCCTCTTGCTCTTCTTGTTCCTCCTTGTCACAGCAATAAGTGACCACTATTTTAAGAATTTTATTCTTCAAAAATATGCTTTGTCCATGTAATTGCTCTCTGACATCCCAAAGGAAACTCTTTGGAACTCCTGAGAAAACAAAAAAAAATGATTCTGCATGTGAATTTGTGTTCTGTGAGCTTTACAAAGACAACTCCACACTTCCAAGGTTATTCTACTTGAATTTAATGTAGCGGATCACAGCTTTTGCCACTATTAATTTCACAAATGCTCAGAAGAGATTCCCAAGATCATAGTCCTCTCTCTTCCTAATATTTTCTCAACATTTGCATCTTTTTATTCCCTATAATTGCTATTATTAGTTTCACACAACTTGGCAGAGTTTTGATGTCTCTTTGAGATGACTCAAGGGTTGAGGATCTTTAATTGCTCACCTAGCTGTATGGGGTTATTGGATAACTCCTCCCACTGAAGAAGCAAAATTGTTTTTTGTATGCTCCAATGGGAGGTGCCAATCAGAAGCACAAAAACATGTGGTTTCCGGAACATAAATTTGTGAGAAGAGACAGATTTCCATTTTTGTCTTCAGTCGAGACAACAGACGAATTTGAAAGCAAGCATAATATTTTCTCACCCCTTAGTCAAATTCAGTCTGTTAAATAATGCAAGATTGCTGTTCTTGAAATATTTTAGAGAAAAATAGCCAAAACTAACTTTAGCTATAAAAATGCATCTCTATATCGTTAAGTTTAATCATCCAGTGTAAAATTTACTTCTAGGTTTTGCTAGAGTTAACTTTAAATAACTTAAAAAGTGATTACTGAATTGTTTAATAAAACTATTGTAACTATTAAAGCAGATTTCTGCTATTTTTGTGCAATATAGTGTTCTTTCAAATACTATAAAGGTTTGATAAATGTTCCTAAACAAAACATTCATTTTGTTAATATTTACATCATTCAATTCCGTATAAGTCAATACTGTGTATTATTTATAGATGTCAATTTTAGTGAATGTTATCCACTTTTCAGTTTTTATCTTTTCTTGTATGAATCTATTAATTGAACAAGAAGTATAGATTGGCAAAACTTAATACAAGAATTGAAAATACTGCATGTTGTTCAGGAAAGGGAATACAAAGAGGAATGCTATGTAACCTGAGAAATGGATAATATTCTAGGAAATAGGAAGCTAGAAAGTTAAGCAGATTGCTGAAGGCTAGAAAGTCCAGGCAGTCCCCGAGTTACAAACATCGACTTACAAACAGCTCATAATTAAGAACGAGGGTGAGACAACAAGAAATGAAAATAATTACCTATAGAAAAAGAAATTCAGTCCTGAAAGAGTTATCATGGGGAAAAGGTGTCTGAACTGAAGCTTTCTTACCAATCCTTGCCCAGTGTTAAAATAGTGGATGTGGCTCTTAATGAGACATGCCGCATTATCGCAGGGTGTCTGTGCCCTGTACCACTGGAAGAATTATACTGCTTAGCTGGTGTTGAATCACCTGACAGCCATTGGGAAGTAGCAGCCAATAATGAAAGGACCAAGGCAATGACCTCTCCAGCCTATCCTCTGTTTGGATATCAGACAGCATGCTAACGCCCTAAATCAAGAAACAGCTTTCTAAGATCTACAAGGTACTCACAGGAACACCTCAGCAAGCGAGAGTCCAGAAGTGGCAGGCTAAAACCCAAAACCTCAATCCATGGTTGATACTGGATGAGAAACTCCTCCCGGGCACACAGACGACTGGGAGGCTTGGAGGGTGCAGGATAGATTGCTCTCTGGGACCACGAGATGCAGCGCTAACCTTAAGAAATGGGGCCACAAAGTGGAGACCATGACATGCGAGTGTGGAGAAGAGCAAACCACAGACTACTTACTACAATGCAGCCAGAGCCCTGCCACATCCACAATGGAGGATCTTCTCACAGCAACACCAGAGGCACTCCAAGTGGCCAGCTACTGGTCAAAGGAAATCTAATATAATGCCCAGTTTTTAACTTTATGTTTTAAAAATACATTATAACTGTACACCCAATTCCCTTCTGACACGATAAATAAATACCAATCCTTGTTTCCACAGCAAGCCATTTTTTTCAAAATCCAATTATTGCAGCGGCATAAAGTGAGGTGAAATCTTCTTAACCTGTTTCAAGTTACAATCAAATTCAACTTTAGAACAAACCTACAGAGCCTATCTTGTTTGTAACTTGACTACTGCCTGTAGACTAAAAAGCAGCGGTAATGTCAATATGAAATGAGATAAAGGGGGAGAAGGGGCAGTGTGGTGTAACTGGGTAATGGATTAGTACTCTGGAGATTCTGGAAACAGGGTTTGAATCCCTTCCCAGCCATATAAATCCATCAGTTGACTTTGAGCAAGTTGCTCTTTTGCCCACAGAGGTGCCTCTCAGGTGGCAATAGCAGTGCCAAAGGAACACCCTCTGGGCGTCCCCTGGGCAACGTCCTTGCAGACGGCCAATTCTGTCACACCAGAAGCGACTTGCAATTTCTCAAGTCGCTCCTGACACGACAAAAAAAATCCCTCTGAAGCCAATTGTCAAAAAAATGTGTGATGAGATAGGAAACAACTTGAAAGTAAACAACAGCAAAAGGGTGAGATGGGGGACTAGATTTATCTTAGTTCTACTAGGTACTAATTCTGAAAGGGAGAGGCAGTGTGCTTTGGGTGTTGAATTAGAATTGTGGGAGATCAGGGTTTGAACCCTCATTTGGCAGTGGAAAACCCACTGGGTTACCATGAGCAAGTCACACTCAGAAGTAAGACAATGGCATTCCTGTCTGAACACATTTTTTTTTAGAAACTCCTATGAGAAAGTTGTCTTAGTGTTTCCATAGATTTGGATGACTTGGTGGCATACAACAATAATAACAAAATACAAAGCAAAACCCTACAGCTTCTGCTTCTGGACTCAGTCTAGTTTCTCTCTTGTTCTGATATGCTCTCATTGTAAAGCAGGGGTCCTCAAATTTCTTAAATAGAGGGCCAGGTCACAGTCTCTCAAACTATTGGAGGGCTGGATTATAATTTGAAAAAAAGAAAAGAATGAATGCCTATGCACACTGCACATATCTTATTTGTAGTGCAAAGAAAAACCACTTAAAAACAAATAATTAAAATGAAGAACAATTTTAACAAATATAAACTTATTAGTATTTCAATGGGAAGTATGGGCCTGCTTTTGGCTGATAAGATAGGAATATTGTTGATGTTGTTGTTGTGTGCTTTCAAGTCGTTTTAGACTTAGGTTGACCCTGAGCGAGGGCCAGGTAAATGACATTGGAGGGCCGTATCCAGCCCCCGGACCTTAGTTTGGGGACCCCTGTTGTAAAGTAAGGGATATAGCCACCCAGTGGCCTTTGGGTTTCTTGACACATGGATAAAGTTCAGAATGTGCTACCCTATATAGAATATATTCATTAACTTCAAAATTATTTCATTTACCTTTCTTTCTCTAAGCAGCTGACATGTGGAGTCAGTGTACAAGTCAAGATAATGCATATGCTTTTAGCATGCAGTGCATACTTGACATGAATCAAAAATCCCATGGTAGGACAGAACAATACAGATATGGACATGTATTATTCAAGTAGTAATGTAATAAAAATCACAGGTTACACGACTAATGAAGTTTGATTTTACATTTTTCTTAATATTTGATCTTGCTTATAACTCTCAGCATCCCATCCATTTCAGCTTGTTCTGTTATCATATCTCTTACATAACGAACACCTATCTCTTGTCATAATAAGCCCTCTTTGTGTGCAATCTCATTAATGTGCTGAAATAGGCTTCCCTCTGGGTATTAGATGTTCTAGCAACTCTGCTGGTGTTAAATCTGCTATTTAGCAAAAATCATCGTATACATTTCTTGCAGTTCTTCAATGCTGTGCTAGCGAGGCCAAGACAAAATGCTGTTATTCACCTGAAACTACATAAATATGACAATAGCATAATATTGTCTTAATCAATGCTGTATTATGCTGCTGCGGGATTTCTCCATGAATCATAGAGTTTGAAGAGACCTCATGGGCCATTCAGTCCAACACCCTGCCAAGAAGCGGGAAAATTGCATTCAAAGCACCCCCAACAGATGGCCATCCAGCCTCTGTTTAAAAGCTTCCAAAGAAGGAGCCTCCACCACACTCTGGAGCAGAGAGTTCCACTGCTGAATGACTCTCACAATCAGGAAGTTCTTCCTAATGTTCAGATGGAATCTCCTTTCTTGTAGTTTGAATCCATTGTGCGCCAGCTGCGACCTTACCTTGAGAAGTCTGATTTGACCATGGTGGTCCACGCCTTAGTTACCTCAAGATTGGACTACTGTAATGCTCTGTACGTAGAAGACGTACCCTTGAAGACGGTTCGGAAACTACAGCTGGTGCAAAGGTTGGCGGCCAGGGTGCTAACTGGAGCAAGTTACAGGGAGCTGTCAACCCCCCTGTTTAAACAGCTCCACTGGCTGCCGATAAGTTTCCGGTCCCAATTCAAGATGCAGGGTGTTACCTATAAAGCTCTAAATGGTACAGGACCTGCCTATCTGTGCGACTGCCTCCTCCCCTATGAGCCCACGCGATCCTTAAGATTGTCCGGGGATGCCCTTCTCTCGCTCCTGCCCCCGTCTCAGGCGTGATTGGTGAGGACGAGGGAAAGGGCATTCTCGGTAGTGGCCCCTCGTCTCTGGAACTCCCTCCCCAAGGAGATCAGGCTGGCGCCCTCCCTAGCCACATTCCGTAAGGAATTAAAAACATGGATATTTCGTTGTGCATTTCACTGACGACCCCATGACATACGACCGGTATCGCAACCTAATTATCACTCAACCTGAATTTCCAATATTACACTACTATTCAGATTTTATAAGTCAAACTGAATTATTTCTGATCCTGTTGGATTGCTCTGTTTTAATGGTATTTCCTATGCTATTATACATTTTCATCCACCTTGTTGAACCAATTACTCTTTAATCAGGCCGTATTTTGGCCTCCCCCTCCCTTAGTTCTTTTGTGGCTTGATGCTTGTCTATTATTGTTATGTTTGTTTTATGCTTTTAAATTGCATTTTGTTATTGCTCTGCTTTTAATTGTATGTTCTCTGGGCTTGGCCCCATGTAAGCCACCCCGAGTCCCTTCAGGGAGATGGAGGCGGGGTAGAAAAATAAAGTTGTAGTTGTTGTTGTTGTTGTTGTTGTTGTTGTTCTTCTTCTTCTTCTTCTTCTTCTTCTTCTTCTTCTTCTTCATCATCATCATCATCATTCTTCCTAGTCTCCAGGGCAGCAAAAAACAAGCTTGCTCCCTCCTCCCTATGACTTCCTCTCACATATTTATACATGGCTATCATGTCTCTTCTCAGCCTTCTCTTCTTCAGGCTAAACATGCCCAGCTCTTTAAGCCGCTCCTCATAGGGCTTGTTCTCCAGACCCTTGATCATTTTAGTTGCCTTCCTCTGGACACATTTCAGCTTGTCAATATCTGTCTTCAATTGTGGTGCCCAGAATTGTACGCAATATTCCAGGTGTGGTTTAACCAAGGCATGAGATGTCTACATGTTCACAATAATGGTTCTTTAGACAAATATAATCTTGCATTTATATGTTTCTGAAGTCAAGTGCATTTGCCATTCCATAAGCTTGTCTTTTGTTGAGTAAAGGTTACTTTCAAAGTCTTCATGATTGCAAGTCATCCTCTGTGGAATGTAGTCTGTGGAAAATATGCTTTGGAATAGTAGAACCATTCTATCTTTTCCTAGCCACATAAGGCGAATCTGAACCAGCAAAAAAAATGCCAGTTCTGAGTCACATTAAGGCCCCACAAGGATGTTCTGAGTTGCCTTGGTGATGAAACATTAGCCCGACATACCAGCTGTGCCAAAGCTGGTTCTTTTAGAAAATGGAAATCTCTATAACCTTTTGGAGATTTTATGAGCTTTGGAAAGGCATTACCTTGTTAGAAATCATAACCTTTTGAAAAATGATGCGATAACCTCTTGGTAAAAAGCATGACCTGTTAGAGTCATAACCTTTTGGGAAAATGGCATTCATACAAGGCAATTGGTTTTCTCAGCTGTTAAAAGGATGTACCTAGGTATGTCTTTGAACTGTTAGGGACAAAGATACGCCAATGCACTATATATATATATATATATATATATATAGAGAGAGAGAGAGAGAGAGAGAGAGCAGAGTTTCAGAAGTGTTCTTTTTAGTTGCCCAAAAAACATCTACTCTCCCTTAAAATGTATTTCCCTTTAAATCATGCTCTCCAGACACAAAAATAAGTAGACTTCTTTAAAAGTAACCCAGTGATTCCGGCCATGAAAGCCTTCGACAATACATATAACTATTTTTTTTTCAGGGGGATATGGATGCTGGAGGACAAGAAAGGATTGCCATCCTACCTCCACAGGCTGCTTGAACCTGAGGTAGTTTGATATGGCTGTGGGGGATATAGGGATCCAGGACGGTTGCCCCCTGTCCCAACACAGGGGAAGGTCAGAATCCTGCTGCAGGATTTGAACCTTCTCCAGTGGATTTTTTTAAAACTCTGGGTCTAGTCACATTAAATGTCTTATCTTATCCCAAGTTAAGTTGCATTAGCCTATGTGCATTGTATGGGCGCACCAGCCTAATGCAATTCCCACACTGAATTATACAGTTGTATAGATGAAGTCTCAGAGGGGATGTTTAATTTTTATTTGAAGTTGGGGAAGGAGTTTTTATCTTTTTTCCTCATTAGATTTTTCTTAAGTCTCTTTCTTCCTTCAGAGTCCAGTAGGGGATAGTAATGTGCCAACTTCTTCTGTTTTAGTCAACAGGCTTCAAGTTATTTTTGATTTATGGTGAGCATATAGTGAACTTATCATAGGGTTTTCTTAAGGAGGAGTTTGCTTTTTGCCTTTGTCTGAGGCTGGGAGAGTATGATTTGCCCAACGTCACCCAGTGAATTTCGAGGGCTGAGTGGAGGTATTGCCACAATCATAGTCCATCATCCAAACCAGCATAGTACGATGTCTGTTAGTGTCTCAAGTACACTAATTAACATATATATTCCATCTTTCTTCTATTGTGGAACTCAAGACAGTCATTTCCTGACAGTCATTCATGCCAGTACTCAGAAGACTGGTGCATCATTTGTGCTTTATTTAGAACCTTACTATTTATATGTTAACCCTCTGTTTGTTTGCCAGTGAGCAAGTCATAATACAGTTTGTGCTACATGCAAAATACGTAGTTGACAAAAACACTTATTTCACCATTTGACAGAACCTCTCTCTATAACCTTTACAATATGTATTGTCTATTTTTACCAAGAGAAAATGAGATCAAGCATCCAATGAAATTAAGTAAAGTGTCTGTTACTAAATCCAAAAAGCCATCACACTGAATTCTGCGATGTTAAGGACTATGTTTATTATTTTATTTTTAGCTTCCCAGTGAAGACACTGAAATATATGAAAATGCATCACAGTGTTTATCACTGTTAGTTCAACTGTATGGTGGGGACAACATGGATAGTATGTCTCCAGAAAACATGGACAGCTTCACTGAAGTACTGCAGTCGAAAACCGAAGTGAAAGATCAGAAACTTTTGCTGAGAGTTATTAAGAGACTGGTAAGTTAACTAGTTTCCAGAATTTTATGAAATATACCTATTGCTTAATTTGCATACTGCAATATGGAAATTAGATAACCTTTGGGAGGTGAACTTGAAGGCGATGATTTCTCTGCTTATGCAAGTATAATCCTATTTAATACTAAGGCAGCTTAACGTTTTCCTATGGGTGGCTTTTTTATTTGCTTTCTAATGAAATTAATCATAAATAAAAAGATAATTAATAAAAATAGTAAATAGCTTAATATGCACAACAGTATATTTTTGTCGATATCAAAGGATGACTGACAGTTCCTTTAGCCATAGTAAGTATGAAAAGAATCTGAGGACCTTCATAGACCCCAAGGTAAAAAGTAGACAATAGTGCAATGGAGTGGTAAACAATTGAAACAGAAACAGTTAATGCAATTTTCTATTACCCTCAAGAAGTATCTGATGTCAAGGAAGCCAATAATATCACTTTCTCCTTTGGTAAGACCCCAGCTAGACCACTATATGAAGTTTTGTGCCACACAAATGTTTGAAAGAGATTAGCAAATTGGACCGTGCCCAGAAGAATGTGAGTATGATAGTGAAGGGCCTAGAAAAGAACCCTTGGGAGGAATTGTTGTGAGATAGTTGGATAGGTTTAGCCTGGGAAAGAAGAGTGAAAATGATACCCATCATCAGATGGACGGTGGAAGATGGATCAGATTTGTCCTGTGCTGTTCTTAGGAACTAAATCATGTAATTCTGAAGATAGAAGGAATCCCAATGGTAATCTGGTCCAGTCCTCAACCAGTGCAGGGATCCACATGTGTGCTTGAGCAAATCAGATTGCTCATTTTGGATACTGAACTGCATATTAGTTTGTATTCCATATGCACAAGACAGAGAATATTTGTGATAAAGCAAAATAGAGTGTGAGATAAATGTTATTATTACTTGTGTCATAGAGGACTTTTTTCTCTCTTCTGCAAGGAAAATTGCTTTGATTTTTGACTCTGGTAATTTTGTTGCCTTGCAGAACTACAGGTTATTGATGATTCTTATTAAAAAACGGAAAAGCACTAATGATAGGGAGGTTATGACACATATTAACAATCAACAAAATCACACAACAAAATTCAGGCTGTCAGTAGAACCATACTGAAATGTAATGATTTTTCATTCCTTTCACACTTCTCCGCTATAAGTAGCAAATTAGTTTCTCAAAAGTAGATTGGATGGGAATACATGGCAAATCATGTGATATACACACTTGTGATAAATCTTATTGTACATCTCACCTCTATGTCTCTTGGGAAGATATTTTAGCTGGATTTTCAGGTAATTAGCTCTTCCCCTACAATATCAAGTGCAGTAAAGTTCTTCTAGTACAAAAATACCTGTTCTCAGAATTTGTCATTTCAGTTATAATGAAGACAGACATGTAAGCATTCTGCAGGATATGTGGGAGTTATGACTGAATACATAGTAGAGCAGATGCAAAACAAACAGACAGAACCATAGTACCTTTCCTGACATTTATACCCGAGGCTGTGCAAGTTTATAGCAGATATGAATCTCACTGCAGCCCTTCCAGTTAATTCAGAATTCGGTCTAATTCTGCCATATAAAATCCATATGAATTGACGTGTTATTGTGTTGAAGGAGAATCCTTTGGCATTTGGAAGGCTAACAAGATACACTGTAGAATGAGTTCTGATAGGTATTCTAGTAGATGCATTTGATACCTCATGGGCTCTCATATCCTCATGGTCTCTTATATTCATGCCTATGGACTCTATGCTTGGTTTTAGGATGCCACAAAAGCCTGTTGTTTCTGCTGGATAATATCCTTATAATCATACAATCTCATAGGGCTATTATCTAGGCTTTTGGGCAGGTTCACTGGCTATGCCTTTGAGTTCTTGTAATGTGTTATTTGCTCAAGGCTACCTGTCATTCTGTGTCTTTTAGTTCTTTTCACATTTCGGATTGCAAAATGGACACTAGCAGTATTACGCAGAGTAATTTCTCTCTCCCATATAGTTAAGGGAATATTATACTTGAACAAGGTTAACCAGGCCAGCATAATTTGGCTCATTTCCCAAATTTACTATCATGCCCATCTTGTTTTTTTACATAATAGACATAGCATAGCTCTACCTAGTCCAACTGTTGTTGACACTTTTTGTTGAGAGTAAAAAGCAATGTAATTTCAAAGACATTCGTAAAACTTCATAATAGGCCCGATGCTTAAGGACAGTGCTACTCAAAGTGGTGGTTTCACCAACCCATCTGTTACTAATCTCTGAAGAACTTATGGGAAAGAAAGACAAAATTATAGCCAATGGGTACAAATATGGTACTGGTCCCCAGAACACTGGAAAAAAGACATTGCTAGTCCTGCTTAAGAAGCACTGCTTTAGGATAGTTCTGAGTTGTTGGATTGCAGTTAGGGCTGTTGCAATATTTATAAAATGTTGCATGTATTTCTGTCACTAAACATTCAGTTCTCCTTTATAAGTTACTACATCCTCACAGTCTTTCTTTTCAAAATAAAGTTTGTTGGACCTTATCAATGTATGTCCCTGAGGTATGTAACAAAGCACCAAACTAGATGTAGTTCAATTGACTTGTATTGTGTCATCTTTTTAAACATTTAAAAGGATTATATGAAAGGAGGAGGACAGAGATTGGTTGAAGACTTCATTTTGGGAGTAAGAGCTTAATTTTCCCCATCCTATGCTATTTTCCCATTCAGAAGTTTCTTCCTCTAATTGCTGTTTAATTCAGCATGGAAAATAACAGATAATGTTGCCTTTTTTTCTTCAACAATGACCCTATTGATAGCTGAACAGGGGGTCGTAGATTGGGGAAAAGAAGTGGGGCAGAAGTGGGGCATCAGCTCCCTAGCATGTAACACTGTTCTATTTTACCTGCCTTGTGACTTTTTTGAGGGTGGAGGCCAGGGTGTGGATGGCCATACTCAACCTCTGGCTCATAATATCCCATGCACCTCTTGGTCTTGCCCCACTAACCATGGAGGATGACTTCCAACGAACATGGAAGCAAGCGATAACATCCAAAATCTCCTCATTGGGATTTTCTCCAGGCCTACTACTCACTATGGATTACAATAAAGCCAAAGAACTTATTAAAGAACGTATCACAGACACAGAGTGCCAACTAGATCTGGCCTCTGTTCCAACCTTTTTTATCAATGAATACAGCAGATATTTTGCCTCCCCTATGGCATATTTAACAAATTTAGAGGTTCCTATTCATCAAAGGGCTTTCACTCTGGCTCGATGCCATGCTCTCCCATCAGCTGTACTCGAAGGCCGCTACCGGAAGATCCCTTTCCCAGAGAGATTCTGCCCCTGTGACTCGGGTCATATAGAAACCATAGAACATGTGCTCCTCTAGTGCCCGTTCTACAGGGATATTCATGCCAGGCTTATCTTACCTCTGATATAAAAGCACCCGGGCCATTCAAGACAATTTTATACCTCCCTGTTAATTGTAGATACTAGTTCAGCTACAACCTACAATGTTGCAAAGATTTGTGCAGCAGCATATGAAATCCGTCAGGCAATGACTGGTCTCAAAAGTTAACTGTGTATCCAGTAATCATCTTCCTTGATTCTAAAATTTGCTGATAGACCTGTGCATTGTATGTTTTTACCCTGTTTCCCCTTCCGCTCCCTCACCCTTATTGTGCTTCAGTATTTATATTTACATTTTAAATGTACTAAACATTCCAAGTTCATATGAAACTGTGGCTTTTATTTCAGTGCTGGTCTATGACCTAAATAAATGATTTGATTTGATATCTGCCTTGTGACACCATTTAAGTTTTGAAGAGATCTCAAAAGATCCTGTCATTGACCTAGAAACGTAGAGTTGGAAGGGGCCTCATGAGCCATTACGTTCAAACCTGTACCCAGTGATGATCTCCAGAAAAAGCAGCCTCTTTTTGAAGGTGCTGAAGGAGATCTAGGCAATTTGTTCCATAGCGAAATCACTGTTACTTATTGGTTAGCATGAAGTGTAGGACTTTAGTGTTGTCCCTCCCACTAATTCAACTTGGCCCTTATAGCCCAAACTTATTATCTAGCTCTTGCATTTCTCTACCAGCCTTGTCCTTGCAGTTGTATTGCACAAGCCTTTGCATCTCCCCTTAGTTTTGAAATGTCCACTATGCTCAGTTACTGGTTGCTGTATGATGAATTATGTTTTTATGATGTTGTGTATGTATTTTATTGTGTATATTTTAACTCTGTTTGACTGGGCTTTGTCCCCATGTAAACTGTCCCGAGTTCCTTCAGGGAGATGGTGGCAGGTTACAAAAATAAAGTTGTTGTTGTTGTTTTTGTTGTTGGATTGCCTACCCCCTTGTTCCTTCCTGTGTTTTTTTAATAGGAAATTATCTGGAAGGAACATCAGGAAATTTTAGGATAACCGATGCTTAGCAGAGTTAGTCTCCTAGCAATCAGGGTAGTTGAAAGCCCCTGTGAAATTGTTTGTGTTTCATCTATATTCTTAAAAAAGATGCTTCAGAATGAAAATTAAATCAAAATTAAGATACATTTATACTTATTCAAATAAGATGCAAGACAAAACGTTTGGGGGCAAAGGATGGTATTGGTATTAATATCAATATCCGTATTAATATCTCTAAAATCTATCTCTTTGTTGTTGTCGTCATCCAGGCTTTTTGTGCAATAGTTATGAACATATTTTAATGACGTGCTATAGAAGACTTTACCATTATAGAGTTGCTTAGCAACCTTAAGCCTTTACTTTAATAAGCTCTTTTATAACATATAGCTCTCTATTACAAGTACCTGAAGAAAAAGGAATGGAATTCATCACTTTTTAGGCATTGTGTTCTAGGGATCAAATGAATGTTCTCTGTATCGGCAGCAAGAAAGGTTGGCACGTTTGTCCAACTACCTATATTGCTTCCATATACCTGGTTAGATTGTTCCTAAAGGTGCACCCCAGGCACAAATTTTACAATGGCACACAATAATTATTCAGAACTTGATTATTTATTAATACCTAGTAAAATATCTACAGCCTTAAGCTATACTGGGAGAAGCTTCAGTTTCAATGTCTATAGGAGTCTTCCGGTTGATCTTGAGAATGTCATCCTTTGTCTAAGAGGAAATAATGACAAACCTCCTATGAACAAATCTTGCCATTAAACCCTAGGATGTGATCATTATAATTAATGCCTACTGGAAGGTATATCATAACAACAAAGGAACCTTTTGTAATTTCTTTATGGCAAATTCATGTGTAAGATGTACCAGATCACCCCTACTTGTTCAAACATAATTTCTGAAGCAGACATTTTGAACGTTTATTTATTGAGACTATTAGTCCTCTTGTTGTTTTCCAGTTGATTAGAATATAATTGTTCTATACTCCATATGTCTAAATGGGAAGTAGGAGACAATCAGTTAGGAAAGTTCCCAATAATGGGTGTTATGTGCCCATGTTTCCAACTTCCACTTTATAGAAACAATAAGAGGTGAGAGGAGAAAAATAGTTAAGAAAATATATCATGGCAGATGAAAAATCTTTCTGGCTAGCCAAAAGGAAGTGAAAAGGATGCTTCCAACCTATGACTGCCTCCAGAACTTTGATAATTTGGCTGCCTTCTTTGTATCTTTTCGTGCTCTGTAATATACTTTCTGAGATGGAATGACGATAATTATATATAGTAAGTAGTTCAAGTATACAGTATATGGTAATCCAAAGGTGGTGAAAACACAAGTATGTTTCTAAAAATGAAAGATTGTATTTTCAAAGAAGAAGGCTTTAAAGATTATGTTCTATTCTCGAGTTCTCATTGGATGGCAGTTCAAGATTTGCATGTGTGTATCTCAGCATTCCACTGGTACCTACTGAAAACTTGATTATGCTTACAGAAGAGGACCACCACTTTGCCATATACTGTATGACTATAATGGAAAGCAGTAGAAAATAAAAAAGAAGGAAAGAGCAACATATAACTGTCTAGTGCTCTATGAATTCATGATTTGAAAAGACATCTATTGTGAAACTATGATTTGCAAGGGATGTTTAAAAATAGCACTGGAAATTGGGTTGTGCTTTCAGTGTATTTCACAGTAATTGACTTTTTTAGGTTTAGTCAATGTTGCAATTCACATTTTCAAAGATGAAGCCTAAACATTTTTGAATTATGAAGGACATGCTAGTTAAACATTTATACATGCACCCATTGCTGTCATTCCTTCAGACTATTAAAATGTAATGTTTTTGTATGAATAGCATTATAAATTTATAACAAGTGTAATTTGTATAGGGATGGTGATGGTTTATGAGCTGTGAACTACAATATCAAATTTCAATCAGCGTATGCTTTTTTGGCAGAATGTTCTATATTAGCACAAATGGATAAGGCTATCACTCATGTATATGCCCACCCCATCTATGAGTCAAGAGCAGGCCTGGGGGCCAAAATTATGGATTTTTCTTTGACCTGTGGATAAACCATAAATAAAACTTGGGAGCATATATCATTTTTTTAAATAAGTAAATTGGCAGAAAGAGAGAGTCTGTTTATTTGAGTGGTTGCATTGCTGATATTAAAATGTCGACATCTGTACAAATACAGATCAGAAAAGTGATACAAGTTAGAAAAAGAATGAGAAATGTGGCCTGAAAGAAGTGAGTGGGAGAAGAGCAAGGAAAGCAACTTACCTCTATTAGTAACCCAGTGTGAAGGTTGGTTCCCTAACAGAGGCAGAGGTAAATCTGTCCTGACATGGTGGGGCATGGAAGCAGTGTTCTCACCCCATTACCCCTCCTTTGCCCAGAAAAGAGAAACAAAGACAGCCCTCCTTCTTTCCCTCCTTTCTCGCCTATCTTTTTGGACCAAAAAGTGTTCAGCGGCAATGTCGGGGAACCCAAAGAGGGCAGCACACTTGAGGTGAAGCAGAACAGCAATGGCCATTTTGCATAGAGACTTCCTGTGATCTCTCTGCAAGTACTGTGGGGCTTGCCGAAAGACAACTAAGCCCCTATTAAAAATGACTGCCACCACTATGCTTAATTTCAAGTGTCCAAAATAGTGGGGAGCATGGGGCATTTCTAGCATTAACATGTGTGTAAATTAACCCAGGTTATTTTAGATTGCTTTTCTTTTGTGCTTCGTTTCAAGTGAAATTAAGTTACTTATAAACAAATTTGCTACTAATTACATTATTATTTAAATTCATCATGAGATATTTATTTTTTGAAAAATGAGAAATGTTGAATGAAAGTAAGATTCCCACCATCACCATCCTATTTTTATATTTTCTAATGAGTTTTGTAGATGGAAAATAGTTCATACCTATTTTTGTTCCCTAACTGCAATCAAATAGGTACAGTGCAGGAAAATCTTTTTCAATTGATTCTATGCAATACACGCACACGCGCTCATGCACACATACGAGGGATTTGTAATCTGCGGTTCACTCAATATTATTTAACCATAATTGCCATTGACCATTTCCCATGCTGGCTGAGGTTGGAGTTCAGCAACATCTGAATGATAAGTTGTGCCTAATTTATAATATACTTCTAGCATGTGATTGTGAGCTATTCCCTTTTTCTTTACAGTTGAGGTGGGGAATGGATGGCCTTTCAAATGCTGTTGGAGTGCTGCTCTCATCAGCTTTAGCCAGGATAGTCAATAGTTGTGTTAGTTCAACAAGAACTGGAATTCTCCATCTTTGTTTTTAAGGAAATCAGACTGGATTATTTTTGGAGAAGGGGTGACATAAATTGAAATCCTACCTGAAATCTCTCTTTTTGTATTATTCTAGTCTCAGCATTTATAAGTAACTAGTTACAGATAACAGATACAGATAAATTCCTTTTCCCAATTACAGAGAGCATGTTTTGTACTACTGTCCAATAGCTTATAGCATTGTGATTTTTTAAGGCAAAAGTAACTAATTTTGTTATCTCAAAAAATCAGAAAGCTGTTATTTACTTTTTAAAATTTAATGTTGACTGCAGTTAACTAATTTGAGGGCCTTGGACCCATGACACATATTAATAACTTTTGAAAAGTAGCTTTGCATGCTTTCTTTCTAACACTTTCCCATGTTTCTTCATTCAATCCTTCTGAATAGTGAGGTATTAATTTCTTATTTCTACCTTTTCAGCTCAACTAAGGCATAAGCCACACTGCAATGAACTGATCAAATCTTAAACATAGAATATGTAGATATCTACAAAAATGAATTATTCTATAAAATCATCATGCTAATTTCGTTTTCATTTTTAATTGGTCAGGAAATGTCTCATTTTAGAGACTGTGAATGAAGCACAAGATCCCACTAGAGGGCTGTAGCAGCATGCTTGTATATAGTGAAATTTGCACCTTCACAAATTAGTTAACATTTACACGCAGATAATTGTCTGAATATGATTTTTGTAGTGAAAGATTTGCTTGACCTCTACTGCCATCTTTGTGTCACTCAAAGTACACTAAAAGGCTCATTCAAAAATCTTCATAGATAGTAATAGCAGTATTTTTAAATTATTTATTTCGTATCAAAAGCATTGCATAAGTTAGTATAAAACTGATAAAAAATAGAAAGAGCGCAGGTGGTTAAATATCTTTTGACCAAAAACGGGCAACAGCAGTGGCATTGTCTGTAGCCTCCAACAATTCTTCCTCTGTACATGAGGCAGGGCATTGTGGACAAGCATACAGATGCGGAGTTGTCTGTTCTTCTGCACAGTCACATAAGGTGTGGGATTCTTTTAAGTAGTGCCATTTTGCCAGGTTGTCTTTTGATCTGCCCACACCACTTCTGAATCTGTTCAGGGACTTCCAAGTTGCCCATTCTTAATTTGCCCTTGGAGGAAGACCTTCGTGGGGGGGCATCCATTTGGGATTTTGTGGTTTAGCTGCCCAGAGGGATACCCTTGCTGTTGGACGCCAAGAGGAGTGGTAGTTCTCATAAAGGTTTCCTTGATTTGAGTCTACTGAGAGGAGGCTGGTGGCCATGTAGTGGGTGGCCTTCACAGTTTTCAAACTTATTTCTCTCACATTTAGCAGCAACTTCCTTTTGCACATGGGGAGGGTTGGACAAAGTCCTTTTAGAGTTTATCAACAGGTGTACGTTTAAGACATCCTGTGATTATTCTGCATGTTTTATTCAATGCTATTTTCACTTGCTTTTCATGGGCAGACCTATGCCAAACAGGGCTGGAATGCTCAGGAGTTGAGTATGACAAGGCTAGGGCTGATGTTCTTACTAATTTTGGGCCTGCACCCCATGTGCTGTGAGTAAGTTTCCGCAGGATGTTATTGCGTTCAGCTACTTTGTGCTTGGTATTCAAGCAGTGTTTCCTATATGCTTAGTGTTCAATCTAAGGTGACACTGAAATATTTAGGATGGAAATAAATTAGTTAACTGGGTGGACAACTAATTTATTTCCAAATTGTCCACATAGTAGGGGAAATCAGGCTATGTTGATAATGTGTACAAGGCTATAAATACATCATTTTATCTGTTTAAATGCCACATGCACAATGGAGGACCTTCCCACTGTGTCACTAGAGGCACTCCAAGTGGTGAGAGGCCATTTAGTATAATGCCAAGTTTTTAAACTTTGTTTGTGGTTTTCTATACATTACAACTGTACCCTCAATTCACTTCTAACACGATAAATAAAAATCTGTATAAATTTGGCATTGTCTTTGCTCAGTTGAGGACAAGTTGTACCTTGGGTGTTTTGAACTTTAGCAATTATAATAATTAAAAATATAGGTAAATCTGGATTGCCAGAAGTGTTTTTTAATGTTTATTTATATATATGTTCTTTTACTTTAATGCTTTGCTTATGTAGAATATTTAGTAATAAATATTGTTATTATATGTCACTCATTACTTTACCTGAGAACCTTTTACCATCCTATGTTCCTGCTCTAACTACAATACAAATCTCATGTCTGTGGGGGGATATATTCCTGAACTTACCTAGAAACAGGAAACTGTGGATCATAGCAAACCCTATTGAAATGAACATTTACCTATGGAAATTACCATAGAGTCACCCTAGAAGTATCCTCTCTAGGAATGTGCTCTGTCCTCCAGATCAACTGTATGTTAACTTCCAGCAGAAGTATATCATAGCATCACCTGAAGGACCTAACAAATTCCTAAAGATAACATATTTTGTTGAAAGCGGGTAGGTGAAACCACAAGTACTTTTCCCGCAAGCACAGGAGTTGTACTTTCTAGTGAATTTGTGGGATATTTGCACATTGATGTCAGCATGCTAGGTACCTGCAAACCAAATATCAGTGGTAGCGGTCTGTGTGCAGATTGTAGTTAGCCTTTACCAAAGTCAAATTAGAAAAAAGGTAGTAGAAAACCAGTCCAGAAGCTCAAAAGCTTTGCTTTATAATACTTTGCTTTTCATTTGTTGGCTGTCATTTCCAGGTAAACTAACAGCTGGAAAAGCCCCAAGTCTTGTTCTCTTCTCCCACCCACTCAATTTTCTTATCTCTTGGGCTTTTGAAAAATCTTTTCAGAGTCCAATTCCTCCACCCACATTTTGCTTATTCTTTCCTCATCTTCTGTCTCAGAGGTATCTGACAACTTCTCCTAGCTTATCTTCGACAAAATGAAACTGACAAGTTGTATAAGACTCAGGAGTAACAGTAGAATATTAAAATATCTTGCCTTAAATCGCACTGTGACCAACACAGGTTCTGTGTAGCTCTCTCTCCTGAGGCTTTGTACTTTCATTTTGTAATTGATTACAAAATAATAGGAGATACATAGAATACAAACATGGATGTATGGCAGTTTACCTATTTGTAGTTAACTAGAATCATTTGTTCTGTCAATTTTAGGAATATGAATACTCAAATCTTTCTGCAGTTACCAGTAACTGTGTCTACTCTAATGGTGACATGTTTAATTTCAGTTATACTGGAGAATCTGGGTTTTGTAGTGAATATCAAGTACAGATCTCAGTTTACAAATCCTCTGACAATGGATCTCCTTTCTCTGAAGTATTTTATATCCATCTGGATCCCCCCCCCCCCTTTCATCCTTAACCTCAGCTAGATATCTCTTAGAAGCACTGGCATTGGGAGAATTGTTAAAGAGGACTGGAATCACAGGTGTTGATTCCGGGAAAAAAATCCATACCCATCTTGATTCTGGTGCTGTAGAAACACATGACATACGACTGCTTTCATATTGATATAACTTTGGAATTTAACCCATTATTATTGAGGTACACTTGTTACTCCACAGTTCCCAGAAAAAAATGTTGCTTTTCTAGTGTGTCCGTCTGGGTTATATTGGGGGAGTGGGACAGATTGGGGTCCTTACTGTTGAAAAGGAATTGAGTATTTCGGGATTCTGAAGAGCCACACTTACAAAGTTATGAGGTCTGAAGCCAGAATGAGGCATCTGACCCAAATGATCCTCTTCTCACAGATCTCGTTGCTGGATGGCTGATTCTGACCTCAGAGCAAGCGATTTCACAAGTGGTGTATGAACCTATTATTTCCATGTTATTGTGGTCTCTGCTATCATTTCGTTTGATTATGCCTAGAGTGACATTTACTTCATTAATTGAGGTACACCTGTATTTAGAAATCTATGCCAGATTGTGCTACCAAACATAATTTTCTATTTTTGAATGTGTTGGTAAATGTATTATTGGTTTCACTCATACAAGACATCTGATCTAGGACGGGGCTCCTTTACTTTTCCACTCACAACCCTTTTTGACCTGAGAAATTTTTACATAACCACATGTAAATAGGTGTGTTAAATAAGTATACAAATCAAAAATATACTGATAACAAATCAGCATGTACAAGACTTGCCAAACAGGCTGATTTTTCTTTTTATGAAGTACAGCTGAAGCATCTTCTGCGGAGTTCATGTAAACACTACACAACAGGTTCATGTAAATGTCTAAATCAGCCAGTAGGTGGTATTCAGAAACCTTTTTCTGTTCCCAAATTTTTCAGGACTAAAACATTGAGCAATGGGGACCCTATTTAGGGTAGGGATGGACAGTTTAAGAAGCAGTGCTCTAGGCTAATAAACAGGTATGTTCATCTAGTGGCACATATATCAGTTCAGATTTTCCAATTGCCTTACTGTTTTAGTTCAGGGAAGTATTATTATTTTCCTACCAACTGCTTTATATCGTTCAGGGCCAGATTATATCACCCTTTTTATTGCCTGTCTTTTCCCCAGTGAGCCCAGAGTCATTGGGACTATGGTCTAATGAACCTGCTTTGATAGTCTGTAGACCCTTTCTTGTTAAACCAGCTCAAGGCAACAGGCACACTATCTGACTCCAAAATCATCACTTCTTTCCTCTGCATACTTTTTTAAAACTGCATTTGATGGTTCTGAAAGTTTGTTTACTTGTTTGGCTGGCTTAATAAATGTGTTACCATAATATGAACTTAGGGCATAAATTGGTCTTAAAGGAATTGTACTATTGCCTGTAATGTTTTGTAAAACAATGAGAGCATTAGGTCACACAGCATGCTTTTTTTGGAGAAAAGAAGAACCTTTTAATCTAGATTCTGATGTATGCAGATTCCAGAATATATTTATATCAGGAACAACATTTATAGCTTAAGATCTGTCAAACAGACTTTGATTCTTATACTGGAAAAGGCAGACTTTTCTCCCTGCACATAAAATAAGATGTTATTTTGGGGTCAGATGTCATTGACCCCAGATGATGTTCAGCTCTGTCACTCCTTCCCACCTGTTACTAAGGAGGCTGTGCAGGTCCTGAACCGGTGCTTGGCAGCTGTGACGCTCTGAATGAGGGCGAACAAATTGAAACTGAATCCAGACAAGACAAAGGTCCTTCTGGTAAGTCATAAGACTGAACAGGGCACAGGGTTACAGCCTATGCTGAACGGGGTTACACTCCCCCTAAAGACACAGGTTCACAGTTTGGGAGTGATCCTAGACTCATAGTTGAGCCTAGAACCCCAGATCTCGGTGGTGGTTAGGGGAGATTTTGCACAATTAAAACTTGTGCGCCAGTTGTGCCTGTACCTTGGGAAGTCAGACTTGGTCACGGTGGTCCATGCTCTTGTTACATCCTGAATTGTTTACTGCAACACACTTTACGTGGTGTTGCCTTTTAAGACTGTTCGGAAGCTTCAGCTAGTCCAACAGTCGCCATCCAAGTTGCTCACTGGAGCTGCATACAGAGAGCATACAACCCCTCTGTTACGCCAGCTCCACTGGCTTCCAATCTGCTACCTCACACAATTCAAAGTGCTGGTTTTAACCTTTAATGCCCTGAATGGTTCCGGCCCAGATTACCTGTCCGAACATATCTCCCACTATCAACCATCACAAAGTTTAAGGTCAGCTGGGGAGGCCCTGCTCTTGATCCCACCATCATCGCTAACGCGGCTGGTGGGGATGAGGGACAGGGCCTTCTCAGTGGTGGCCCTTCGCCTACGGAACTCTCTTCCCAGTGACATCAGATTGGCCCCCTCCCTCCTGTCCTTAAAACAAAACTAAAAACCTGGTTATGGAACCAAGTGTTCGAACAATAGACGCAGTAATCAAGAATAAAACTTAAGTGATACGAATGATAATGGACTGACCCGGACTCTGATATTAATCCTGCATGATTTTAAATGAATGTTTTATTAATGTAGTGCTTTTTAATGAATTGTTTTAAATGTATTCTATTTATGACTGTGGTCGGCATTTGAATGAAGGCCTGCTGTAAAGCCGTCCTGAATCCGTCCGTGTCCTGTCCCCCCGGGGTGTGTGCGAGAAGGATGGGGTACAAATATGCGAAATAAATAAATAAATAAATTGGTAGAGAAAAGCTAGGACTGGATCTTAATCCAATTTTCTTATGTTCTGTTGGGATTTTGTTGGCATCTCTATGTCCTAATAACATAATCTGTAATTTTCTCATTCCATGTTTTCAATTCTCCTTTGCATTCTGGTTTTCAAACATTTAGACTATCCCAATCCTGTTGCCAACTTCTTGGCTCTTGCTTTTGTTACTTCTTCTATACACATATATTCAGTGTGCATATCTTTCTTTGGATAGTTTTTAAAACAACAATGGCTTTTAAACAGCCTCTCCCAAAAGAACTACTTAGGTCATTACTTGTTCATTGCCTCGTATAAACTTATTAAAAAATTAAAATTACAAGGGCAGGAACATGGATGTAAGGTGAGCAATGTTCACAGATTGTACAGCAACAATTCAGTAGAAATAAGGGAGGTTGGGAAATATAAATTGGAAGCCTGAGAGAAGAATCGGTAGTGATAAAACCAGTCTGTCTTAGATGACAGGCATTGGAGATAGTATGGTGAATGGTAGCCCTTTGGGGCAGGAGCTGTCTTTGACTGTGTCTGTTCTATGGCTAGTCTTGATAATGAGCTCAGCCTTTGGGCACTGTTGTTATATATTTTTGCAGCACTAATGATTACCGTGATCACAAACAAAAGATAAATCTAATGTGGGGGTGCACAAATCTTACAGAGGAATTTTTCTGCACATCATCTGTTGTACTCCTATTCCTCTTTGAGGCTGGGAAAGGCTTGAGTAAACTATTCTGGGCTGGAGAAGATGACAGATTGTGTGGCACACCTCAACAAATAGTTATGTGGTGATTTGTTCAAAAACTGATAAAACTAAGATAAAAATTAACTTTTCAGTACCTATACTGTATAAAAACACATTGTCTTGCTGTGTTTTCCCTTCTTTGCATATATAAGGTATTACACATATGCACAAACACATAACTTTTTTTCTGGAGATGTCAGAGCAAAGCAACAATCATTTTTTTAGAATTGTTTCCTTTATTGGCTACAAGATGTTAATTGCGCAGATACAAGGAGAGAATTTTCCGACTAACTAGTTACAGGGTTTTGTTGGGACTGGGAACTGAACTACCTAAAAGATTCTCCTTTGGTTGTTGTTTTTATTGTTGTTGTTGCTGCTGCTGCTCTTATTGCTGCCTCACCATTTCCTTCATTTCAAAAGGAAATTCTTCACAGGAAAGAGACATAGTTCCAGCCAGCTTCCAGCCAGCTTAAAACAAGCTGTGATAAAACCGCTGTTGAAAAATCCATCACTGGATCCCACTGATTTGAACAACTTTTGGCCAGTTTCCAATCCCCCCTTTTTGAGCAAAATCTTGGAACGTGCGGTTGCCTTACAGCTCCAGAGATTCTTGGACGAAACTGATTATCTGGATCCGTCGCAGTCGGGTTTCAGACCAGGACATGGAACTGAGACAGCCACGGTCGCCTTAGTGGGTGATCTCCACAGAGAGCTCAACAGGGGGAGTGTGTCCCTGTTGGTTCTCCTGGACCTTTCAGCAGCCTTCGATACTCCCTTCGATACAGAGAGTTCTCCTGGATTCATCACTGAGCCTGGAATCCCAGGTTGCAGCTGTGGCCAGGGGAGCGTTTGCACAATTAAAACTTGTGCGCCAGTTGTGCCCATACCATGGGAAGTCAGACTTGGTCACGGTGGTCCATGCTCTCGTTACATTTAGAATAGACTACTGCAACGCCCTCTACATGGGGTTGCCTTTGAAGACTGCTCGGAAGCTTCAAATAGTTCAACGAGAGGTGGCCAGGTTAATAACTGGGGCAGCATACAGGGAGCATACAACCCCCATGTTACACCAGCTCCATTGATGCCAGTTTGCTACCGGGCACAATTCAAAGTGCTGGCTTTGGCCTATAAAGCCCTAAATGGCCCCGGCCCAAATTACCTGTCCAAATGCATCTCCCCCTATGAACCACTGCGGAGATTAAGATCCTCTGGGGAGGCCCTGCTTTCCATCCCGCCATTGTCACAGGCACGATTGGTGGGGACGAGAGACAGGGCCTTCTCGGTGATTGCTCCCCGGCTATGGAACTTCCTTCCTGGTGAGATCAGGTCGGCCCCCTCCCTCCTGTCCTTTAGAAGGATGGTAAAAACTTGGCTGTGGGACCAAGCTTTCAGGACAGGGCAATGAAGCGGCAATGGGAAAGATGACAGGGCCAATTGGATTTGATGCGGATGGCTGGGACGGTTTTAAATGGTGTTATTTTAAATGGTATATTTTAATATTTCGATAAATGTTTTTAATGTTTATGTATTGTATCCAGGCATTGAATGTTTGCCATGTATATGCTGTGCTCCATTCTGAGTCCCCTTCGGGGTGAGAAGGGTGGAATATAAATGTTTTAAATAAATAAATAAATAAATAAATAATAGTTCTGCATGTCCCCTCATGACTGTCTTTCTGAAGGATAATCCCCTTTGTCTTGACATAACAGGCATTGTTTCTCCGTATTTCATGTGGAAAAACAGTTTCCATGCTAAAGTGCAACATTGGTGTAAAGGCGGCTTTCTTCTTCTTTCCTATCCTGCTGGTGCGAACCAAGTTATTCATGCCCTCCCCATAGATGGATTGGGTATGTTTCTGGGGCACAAGCAGAACTACCCAATCCAGATGACTGGATGGCCATCTCTCAGGGGTGTTTTGAATGCGATTTTCCTACTTCTTGGAAGAGGGTTGGACTGGATGGCCCACAAGGTCTTTTCCAACTCTATATTTCTATGATTATTTCCTCTATGCCATTGCTGGGAAACGAGCAGGCTTTGTTCAGATTGGTACACAGGACTCTTTCTGACCCATCTGGAAGAAGCAGAATGTGGAGGCAGTTGGTCTAGCTTACACATCATTTCAGCAGCTACAAAACACATCTAACAGGAATGACACCTTGTTTGGATGGTAGCAGGTGCCCAAAGCATTGGCACTTACACTTGCTGAGATGCTATAAATCATTCCACCCAAGGGATACCATGACATATCCTCTCATTTTGTTTTACCGTAGTAGTACTTCTGGTATTGCCTTGCAAATGTCTATTTTTACTTCTCTTTTGTAGCTAACAGATGAATTTCAGGTTAGAGATGTGAAGAAAATTCACCAACGTTCTTGTCCTTGCTGGAGACACTGGGCTAAGGAAACCAGCTCTTGGGGTCTTTGTTTGGGAAAATTAATTTGCACAAAAAATGGGGTCTTCCTGAATGGAAAACCTGGTTTTGGGTCCTCTTGTGTGTATTTAGATCCTTAGGCTTAACTTCTTTAACAGAAACATTTTATTAAAAATGAATATTGTGAATGTGTGAAATGAAACATCCAAGTCAGGTAAGCTTTCTATAAGTAAACAAGAACATCTTGTCAAAGGCTTTAATGGCCAGAATCATTGGGTTTTTGGGACTGTATGACCATGTTCCAGTAGTATTCTCTCCTGACATTTTGCTGTCATCCTCAGAGATTTGTGCAGAGGTTGGTTTGTTCAGAGGTTTATTCAGACCTCTGAATAAACCTCTGAGAATGCTTGCCATAGACGTAGGCAGAACATCAGTACAGAATACTATTGGAACATGGCCATATAATCCAAAAAACCCGCAGCAACCCAAGAAGGTTTTGAATATTCTAGAGACCACTGTTCTTTCAACAGCCTCCATGTTTCTTGTGATTTTCATTTTCCCAGTAATTGAGAGAGGAACATCCTGGAGTTTTAGTAGCTCCTCCCATTCTAGAATCATAGGGAAGCCCAAATTGAAACTGACATTTAATTCACATGATTCATAGAATGCAGAATAATTTTTTTAATTTATTTAACTTCATTTCTATCCCACCCTTCTCATCCTGTGGATGACTTAGAGCGACGTACATCATAGATTTAAGCAAAAATTCAATGCCTCATTATACATAAACAAATAATACAATATAAAATCAATAAAATCAATAGACATATAAATACAGATTAAAGCCCCCTAAACACATTAAAATGTAGTAAACCTCCAACACAAATAACTCATTGCACCAATCTCTTAATCATATTTTGGCTGTTTCATTTCTGTATCTGATAGGCTGTTAAAGTACATTTCTGTCACTCGCTGAAGGCTTATTTGAACAGCCAGATTTTAACTTGTTTCCTGAATACCAGCAGGGAGGAGGTCGATCTAATCTCATTAGGAAGAGAGTTCCACAGCCAAGGAGCTACCACTGAGAAGGCCCTGTCTCTCGTCCCCACCAATCACACTTGTGACAGCGGTGGGACCGAGAGCAGGACTTCCCCAGCAGATCTTGATGCTCGAACTGGTTCGTAAAGACTTAAAACACTTGAAAACAGAAGGAATCAGATGAGGCTGTTATGTTACTAATTCAGGAGGGTTTACTACATAAGTTGTTGCTTTTTGTTGCTATTGCATTTCTTTTTAAATACTATTAAAATTAAAATTACTTTAAAAATAAAATCCTACCTAGATGCCTCAAGAAGCTTTTTGAGCCCATGCTTCCAGGAAAAACATACTCATGGCACACACAAAAATTGAATGATGTTGCCAATGATTACCTTGTTTTTCTGTCCTTGTTATTGTAAAAAAGTAATGTGCTACAGGTAACATAATTGCTTGATCTTATTTATAAAGATATCTGAGCTGAAGTAAAGGACTGGTTGTCCACAAAACTACAGTCAGAGTTTTGGTTGTAATCAGCTTCCAAGGTCAATAATCATACGAATAATAAAAGAATATTTGTAGATCATGCGGATGTTTGTTTCCAAATTTATTGCGTGTCTATTTTTATTCAGGCTTTATCTACAAGAAATATGAATATCTTTTCTCTACAGAGCATTCCCCTGAAACCCAGCATAGAATATGGATCTTACTGCTAAAAATAGTTAACATCATAAACCTACAAAACTAAAATGCTAAACATTGTGGGTCTATGTAAATTGCTAATTAGGGAGCATTGCTAGCTTCAAAACTACCATTTGTTGCTATATAATCTTAAAGAGAAGGTTGTCTTCCAGTGTTCCTGCAGAATAATGTCTTGTCAAGCAGATTTTCTAATACAGCCAAAGAAGGGCATAAAAGCCAGCTCATGCTTAACAATTTTAGACTTCTATCAATCATATTATTAAACCATTACATGCATGCTTGGTGTTTTTATCTAATGATAGCATCAATATCACTAATTACGGGAGTGTTGTGTGGTTTCTGGGCTGTATGGCCGTGTACCACACAACACTCCCGCCATGAAAGCCTTCAGCAATACATATCACTGATTATATTCTCTCACTAACATTAATTTAAATCCTGCATCTATTGATTAACCAAATAACATACATATTCATGTATAAATCAATCTCGTGTATAAATGGCGGGCAGGTTTGGGGCCAAAATGATGGATTTTGATATAGCAGATGGATAAGTAAAGTGTCATTCTGCAAAAAGGGGAAAGTGCCAATGCTGCCTCAAGACAGAAAGCCAGTTGTCCTGGCCACGACCACTGCCATTTCCTCATCAGAAAGGCATTTTAAAATTCCCTTTGCCACTGGGTGCCACCATCACAGGGGATGACACTAAAACGACTGCCACTTTTGCAGTTTCTAGGATCCTGCAATATGTGTAGGATACATGGTGTCATCCCCATGGACCTTCTCCTGTACCACAATTCCCATGCTTCATGTTCCCTTCTAGACATCTCAGAGTGCAGAAAGATGGTTTACCCATGAGTAAGTAAAAGATCATGCACCACCACCACCACCATCCCCTCCCCCCCCCCCCCCCCCGTCACTTTTGTCTCACCTATTTGGTGTTGCAGCAACCATTGCCACCATCCTTTCCTTGCTCATGTTCCTGTTCCATCTCCCTCTTTCCCTTTGACAATGGCACACTTCCCTCCTCTGGCTGTCGATGACATTTAAGGCTGGTCCAGCCTTCTATCTTTGTTTCTTGCTACAAATTGGATCTCCTATTTCATGACTAAATAGCTTTTGGTCAAGTCATATTGTCTTTGGCTATGATGGGACTGCTTCCCAGTATCCTGGTTAGTAGCTTTATTGTCACCCTTATCTGTGAGTGAATGTGTTCATGAGGAACATAGACAGGTTGCTTTGCTGTAACACATTCTTTGAGTAGTCATCTCTAAACTCATAGAACCGTAACCAGCCCTCTGGGTAATCCTGGTCTGCCTCTTTCCAGGTTTGTTGCACACATAGCAGACTGCAACTGGAGGGATGGGACAGGAAGGTGCTGGAAGGAGGGGCAATAGATAATAGCTGAGGCTTCTTCCAGACAGACATGTGAACTCTAGACCAGTGGTTCTCAACCTATGGGTCACCAGATGTTTTGGCCTTCAACTCCCAGAAATCCCAACTGCTGGTAAACTGGTAGAGATTTCTGGGAGTTGTAGGCCAAAACACCTGGGGACCGACAGGTTGAGAACCACTACTCTAGACCCATTTCTCATGGAGGGTCACATTAGCCTTATGGTTGCTGTGAATGTTGATACCAATAAATATGTAGGGGGAAAGAGTAGAGAAGAATAGTGTGGTTGAGCACCTTTTTATTATATCTGTTTGTATGAGGTTTTACTTTTTAAAATGTTTATTTGTGTCTTTTTAATGTGTAACCCAATGCTGTAAACTGTATTCAGCTCCAATATGATCTTCAGACGTCTTCCTGTAGAATATATTCAATTTATTTATTTATTTGGGGTGCTTCTACCCCGCCCTTCTCAACCCCCTAGGGGGGACTCAGGGCGGCTTACAAAAGGCACAATTCGATGCCTAACAATTACAACATACAATGCAATATATAATACACAAATTTACCACATAATATCACAGTTATAACTGATTAAAATAATCAGACAGCTCTCCCATCGCCTTAGCCCAACAGCACCTGTGGCTCTGAGGTTGTGGAAAGGTTAAGGGGCTTTTTAAAGTGGAACATCATATCCATAAGCCTTGTATATAAATTCAAACCCCACTATCCTGATTAAGCAGCAAACTGCAGCCTTCCAGATGTTACTGTATCACAATTCCCGTATGCTCTAGTCATGATGCCTAATGATGAGGAATACAGGAGTTGTAGTCCAGCATCTGGAGGGCTGCATAAAATTACATGGCAAGCCAGATTCAGCCTATGGGCCTTAAGTTCAACATATGTGCCCTAAACATTTCCAAACATTCACAGGTGACCATTTGAAGAACCCTATTTGTAAGCAACTTGTATTTCTGCTGGACTTCTCGGATGTTTTTGATCCCATCACCCTTGGCAAACCCAGAAGCTAATGCTGGGGGATTCTTATTTGATTCCTCAGCTTCTGGTCTGTGAAGTACCTCAGGCCTCTATTTGACCCAGATGGTATTCAAAAAATGTATATGCGATGTATGATACCCCTAAGAAAAATTGTGCAAAGGTTTGGGTGTAAATGCCACCAGTACACTAATGACACTCAACATTATTTCCTATTTCAAGTAAACTTCAAAGAAACTTAGTTCTTTGGTATTAATTGGACAAATATGAGAAAAAAGTCAGCAAGACAGAGGTGCTTCTGGACAGTTGAAAGGAAGCTCAGGGAATAAGAATGTAGCCTATACTGGATGAATTACAGTTTTGGCTGAAATTCAGTTTTGGCTGAAAAGGAAGATTTCCACATCAACATCTCAAGAAAACATCTGAAGGCCAGCAGATTACATGATGAATGATTAGAGTGTGCTGGTAACAAATGAAGATGACATTTGAAGGGCGTTGGATTAAATTTAGCATATTAATCCTGTAGTATGGAACAGCATATAAATGTAAGTAAAGAGCAGTGTCTAGGTGTACAGATTGAGGTACATATTTTATATTGACTCAATATTAGAATATTGGTGTAGAGCAGGATATAATATAGCTTAAAATAATAGTAAAATAGTAACTATGGATATTATTTATTTATCGTGTCAGGAGCAAGCCAAACAGTTGTATTGCATTTTTGGTAAACAAACAAAACACAAAGTTTGCAAGCTTGGTAGTTGATTAAATGTCCTTTGACCAGTAGCTGGCCACTTGGAGTGCCTTTGGTGTTACTATAAGAAGGTCCTCCATTGTGCATGTAGCGGGGCTCAGGTTGCATTGCAGCAGATGGTCTGTAGTTTGCTCTTCTCCACACTTGCATGTCGTGGATTCCACTTTATAGCCCCATTTCTTAAGGTTGACTCTGTGTCTCGTGGTACCAGAGCACAGTCTCTTCAGCCTTCCAAGTCGCCCAGTTTTCTGTGTGCCCAGGGGGGAGTCTCTCATCTGATATCAGCAGGCATGTAGCCGGGGGGGGGGGGGTGGGGGCTTGGGGGGCTTCAGCCCCCCCCCCCCCCGAAATGGTGGTCTGTGAAAAGGCCTTACTGGTACATTATTTAAACTGTTATGTTTATTCATATCATGATCTGATCACCATGCTCAATATATCTCATATGCATGGGGGTATTGGGGTAACGATACGATAGGTTTGCTAGGGTAGACACTCTTTCACTCAGACTCAGCCCCCCCACGCCCCCCGAATCAAAATCCTGGCTACAGGCCTGGGTATCAGCCATTGATTGAGGTTCTAGGTTTGAGCCTGCCACTTTTGAACTCTCTCTTGCTGAGGTGTTCCAGCGAGTGTCTCTGTAGATCTTAGAAAACTATTTCTTGATTTAAGTCATTGACATGCTGGCTGATACCCAAACAGGGGATGATCTGGAGATGTCACTGCCTTGGTCCTTTCACTATTGGCTGCTACTTCCCGGCGGATGTCAGGTGGTGCAACTATGGATGAGAGGAGTGACACATGTATATTTTTACAGATTCCACAGTTATGACCAATGGGAGATCTGAGAGATAGTCTGTTCCAAGGCAGACATTGATCAACTGATCTCCTTTGCACCACTTATAATGCAGACTATCATCTGTAGAGTCCCTCACCAGGCATCTTCTGATCTGTTTAATGTATGTGGTTTACACATGCCTATCCAAACCAATACATTTTGCATTCCTTCCAAATGTTTCCCCTCCACTCTTCAATCTCATTCCTGTCACATATATGTATACTGTGGCTATAAACACACATAGTTTTACACTCACGTTAAAATCACTAGAACTATTGAGTTCTCCCACACACCCACGCTAATGCTGTTACTATAGTGCTTAGCTGCTCTATAAAGAAACTACAGCACTGTGTTGAATAGAAGGGCTAGATTTTGAACTGAAGGAAAAGTGCTTGGGGCTGTATCCAGGGTTTAGCAGTTAGGAAGACAGATAAACATAATTGTCACCTTGAAAGGCTTTTCTTCAGCAAGACAAGAGCAAGTAAATAGACAAAGAAAATATAAACGTTTAAAATAATATCCATTGCGGCAAGCTTTCTGAAGCAAGGCACTCTTGAATCTACCTGTGGGAAGGCTTAAAGTTACTGTGCTGATTTTCTTACTGTTCAGGTTTTCTACTACTCTAATTTATTAAAACAATGCAAGCATTATCTTGAGCAATACACCATTCCACAGGGAAGACTTCAGTAAATTTTAACTAGCATAATATTTGGGCTGTGAGGTATTGCTGATCATCTCCTTCTGTATTTAAAATAAATTTTATGGGATTTTTAAATGGAAGGTCTTCTGTAATTATCGAGACTCAGAGCGGAGGCTGAAAGGAAGAGGAATTACTGCACAATGTGGGGTCTTGGATGGATGTCAGGAAAAAAACGCCACCAAAGTTTTCTTGGAAGCAGCTGTTTAAGCTCTTTCATGCTGCTTTTGCGTACATTTGACCACCCAAAAAGTAAAACAGATTTTTGCAAGAAGCAGCATTCAACGCCCATGCTGGTCATGGACCGTAATAAAGTCTTGATTGATTGATCGATTGATTGATTGAATACCCATTCTTTAATTATTCATACATTTGAAATAACACTGGCTTTTTAAAAATGGCATAATTTTGTTTACTTACCAATTTGCACAAGTGATCTCTGCATTTATATCGAGTAGCACTAAATATTTTCCATATGTGAGTAATCTTGACATACTAATTAATATGTTTGTCTTATGCCACATAGACTTAAAGATCTTCCAGCGATTTTTTAAAAAGAAATGTGATGGAAAAGTAGAATTTGGGATTGGCAAATCTGCAATGGTCTCTGCCAACAATAAGGTCTTTGCTGTCTTCCCTAATATAAAAATAAAATACCTATTGATCTATATTTATTTAATTCTTTACTTACTATCCTGGTAGAAATTGATAGATGTTTCTGGATGTTGGTGGCATTTAGTTCTCTCCTCAGTGAAAAAGAAAGCTAGTGACGCTATTGGTGATTAGTTTATCTTCAATATAGTGCTTGGGGGCCAAGCTTGGAGTCTACATGGACAAAAGGTAATCCTTACCTTTTAGCTGCCTTGATCCTAACAGACAATATATAACCCCTTTAGCAGTTAAAGTGCATGCTTTTGACTTTAATGCAATATACAAAGGCTTCTTGCTGTGCAGTTTCTAGGAAAAGCTGGTCTGTTGAGGTGTGTCGCTATTTATGTATAACTAGCTGTACCCGCCACGCATTGCTGTGGCCAACCTTCCCTCGCTCTTTGTCTCCTTTCTTTCTCTCCTTCCCTCCCTCCTTCCTTCCTTCCCTTTTTTTCTCTCCTTCTCTCCTTCCTTCCTTCCTTCTCTACCTCTTTCCTTTCTTCCCCTCCCCTGTTCTTTTTCTGCTTTCTTCCTTCTCTACCTATTTTTGGACTGCAACTCCCAGCAGTCCTCCTGATTGATATATCTACCTACTATCTATCTCTATCAAATCTATATATCTGTATTGTCATTTAGCTTTTTGGGGTGTTTAAGTCCTTTCCACTATATTTTGGGAGGGGTTTGAGTGATGGTCATTCGTTCGTCAGTTAGGGATGTAGTGTCCAAATTTCTTGTCAATTCATTCGGTGGTTTTTGAGTTATGTTAATCCCACAAACGAACATTGCATTTTTATTTATATAGATTTATTTATTTATTTATTTATTTATTTATTTAGGTTGCTGATCATCTGGTAGAGGGGGCAGGACAGGTTGCTGGGTGGCAAGCATTTTCAATTTTTTAGGGTTTCATTCCCATTGCTACTTGTTGTGGTGTGTGTTTTCTGTCATTAAAGATCCTTTTATTTTTGCAGTGGGGGGAGAAAGGCAATGAACAGAGTTGGTGGACCTAAACAGAAAAGAAGAGTCATAGACATCCTTAACCCCTTCCCCTTGCTTCCTTCCAGTGCAAAAACGAAGGGCAAAGGAAGGCAATTGCATTCCTTTCTTCTTTATTTTGTGCTGGAAAGTGTCAATGGAGAGTTAGGGAGGTCCTGACTCTTCTTTTCTACTAGGGTTCATCACCGCTGGCCCAACAGCCATCACTGCTGGCCCAACATCAACCGCTGGCCCAATGGAAGAGCCCCATTGGAGAAGTCGCTTGCTTAGAAGGAGGTGGCAAGTGTCAATCAAGTGACCAAGATTTGGCACCATGTTTTTATATCCAAGTAAATAGACTCCCCAGCAGAGTTTAGCTGGAAAGCTGTTTGACTTGAAAGGCAGCAGCAGGCAAATCACTTCTGACTATAAAAACAGCGCTGATTTGAATTTAGCATGTAGAAAGCCATACATTTTCAGTGCAGTATATTGCTGTTAGGTATGGTGCCAATAGGATGAAGCTAGGGCTAAATAACACTAGGTAACAAAATTTGAAAAATGTTCTATTCCTAGTTTTAAAATGTTACTTTCAGTTTAACTGTGTGGTACATAATTTGAAAGTAGTTGTTATACCCCAAAATTTAATTGGTTGAGACTCAAATGAGATATTCATTGAAAAACTATAGCAAAATATGCTGCAGGATTTCCCACAAAAACAAAGTTTTTGCCGTTTAATAAACGTTTTCCATGTTTTTATGATAGAACCAATTAGGAAATGACATTTATAACCCAGGAATAAAAATTGTGTTACATAGTATAATTTGTATTTATTTATTTATCATGTCAAAAGCAAGTTGAGGACACAGTTAAAATGCATTTAAAAACTCAAACGAAGTTTTAAAAACTTGGTATTATGCTTAATGTCCTTTGACCAGAAGGTGGCCACTTGGAGTGCCTCTGGTGTTGCTGTGAGAAGGTTTTCCATTGTGCATGTGGCAGGGCTCAGATTGCATTGTAGTCTGTGGTTTACTCTTCTCCACACTCGCATGCCGTGGACTCCAATTTGTAGCTTCTTTTCTTAAGGTTAGCTCTGCATCTTGTGGTACCAGAGCGCAGTCTATTCAGCGTCTTCCAGTTCGCCAATCTTCTGTGTGCCCAGGAGGGAGTTTCTCATTCAGTCTCAGCCACTGACTAAGGTGCAGGATTTTAGCCTGCCACTTTTGGATTCTAGCTTGCTGAGGTGTTACTGCAAGAATCTCTCTCTCGAGCTTGTTGGCATGCTGTCTGATATCTGAAGATGAGCAGGAGATGCCACTGCCTTGGACGTTTCATTATTGGCTGCTACTTCCTGATGGCTACTACTTCCAGGTGGTGCAATATTTGGTTTTATTTAGTGTGAAGCCAGAGGCTCCTATGAGTACTTTCTGTTAGAAAGCCTGTATTTCATCTACTTTACATTTCAGCTTTGAAGTGCATGAAATACATTCAGTTACCTGGTTAATAAAGTTTAGAAACTAGCAAAGCCAATGAATGCAAGTGCAAAGGATTCCTTTGGTTTTTTTTATTGCATTTTAGTTAATTGTTACTTCCACATAAGAATTGCAAAACTGAGTTCAGGAAGTCTTACTTGGTAAATAAAAAGAAAATATCTATTCATGGTAATCAGGCATGTAGCTTGGGGGGGGGGCTTGAGGGGCTCCCCCCCCCCCCCGGAAATTCTCATGGTGGTTCACGAAAAGGCCTTACTGGTGCATTATTTAAACTGTTATGTTTATTCATATCATGATTTGATCACCATACTCCATATATCCTTTATGCATGGGGGTATTGGGGTAATGATACAAAAGATTTGCTAGGGTAGACCATCTTTCACTCAAACTCAGCCCCCACCCCCGAAACTCAACCCCCCCAACCCCCCCTGAAAAAAAACTCAGCCCCCCCCCCCCCATTGACAGCCTGGCTATGGGTCTGATGGTAATTGAGGCAAAACTGCATGCAACTAGATAAGGTGAAGTAAGTATGCTTCCTACATCAATGTATAATTGATGTTTCGTTGGTATGCTATTGCCCTTGAAAAGAATAGCATCTAAAATAGCATTCATTCAAATGAAATACTAGATTCATATCTATCCGTTTGTTTAGCTTTCTAGCTATCTAGCGCTATCTCTATCCATCCATCCACCCTCTCTCTTTGTTATGTGCTTTGCTGTTCAATCTGCTGTTTCGGAAAATATAAATATCTTCCTCATTAGGAGCACTGCTATATAAGTATATTTTGCAGTTTTGCAAGCATTTTGTCAGTAAGAAAATATGCGCCATTTAATTTAATCTCTGGAGGTCCGATTAGCACTGGTGATGCTTTCATTCTGGCACAGTTAAAGACAGCTTTGTATTAACACCTTTGGACCTAATGATTTTATAGTTTCAAACACTTTTAAAGGTTGTGTGTTTTCAAAATTGTTAAACTATTTTGACTCTTTAATTTTTCTTTTAATTGGTACCCATTCAGATTTTTATTTTGTGTACTATTCTGGAGTAAGTGAGTTGAGAAAATAAAAAGGAAATCCGCTTTTAAAAGCATCTTCCATCATTAAAAATATTGACATTAAAAAGGTTCAGTATATGCCATATCATTTGAAAGGCCTTGGCATGGATTTTCTGCATAAAAATACAGGGTAACAGTATATAGGTATTTTGGCTAATATTGCATACATGTGGCAGCATAAGGCACATCAAGGAAATGAAATACAAAAGCACATACCTGTTATTCAGAAAAACCCCCATAATATTCAAGTAGCTCTGTGTTTATATATTTTAGGGAAACAGGACTCTGTTGCCATTTTCTGGTATGAGTTGCCATCTTCAAATGATGCATTCTGGAGTCATTGTTTACTAATTATGTAAGAATTGCAGCCTCCAATCTTGTGTATACCAGTTACAAAAATTATCAATCTCTGCAAAAAGTTGGTAAATAAGGCTTCTTTAAAATTCATATCCAGAGTGTTAAAAATCTTAGGATCTCCAAAACTCAGATATAACAGCTTCTTTCCAATAAACTAGTGTATGTGACTGAGTGTCCACTTACACAGACAAGCTCCTGCTTCCACAAACAGCTATAGCTCCCACTAGTTAGGAGACACCAAAGGTCCTCCCTCCAGTGACATTGCAGGTTATAGTGAGCACCATGAACATGTACAAGACCCCTGCCAATGTCTGCCACAAACTCAATCCTGCTTTCATATGGGGACAATTTCATCCTAGATTTTATGTGTTTCCTCCACCACAGACATCCCAGTGTTTCTTACTCTCTCCATTGGTGTGGATTTTGCATGACCCGCACCCACTGCCTCTCCATTAACCCTTTCCTATTATTTTCTATGGCACACAGCAAACAAAGGAAGTGATCAGCAACTGAACATACTAGAGAAGTTTGGAGAGAATTCACCATGATTTTAAGGAGTTGTAGGTACTAGGATTTATAGTTCACCTGCAATCTAAGAACTACATGCTGCACTCCACCAACAATGGACCTGGAACTATCTTGGCACACAGACACCCCATGACCAACAAAAAAATACTGAAGATGTTTGGAGGGATTTATAGGAGTTGTAGTTCACCTACATCCAGAACACACTATGAACCCAAACAGTGATGGATCTGGACCAAACTTGGCATGCATACTCAATATGCCCAAATTTGAATGCTGATGGGTTTTCAGGGAAACTGGCCTAGGCATTTTGGAGTTGCAGGTACTGGGATTTATAGTTCACCTGCAATCAGTGAGCACTCTGAACTCCACCAAAGATGGAATTGGACCAAACTTGGCACACACAGGCCCCACGACCAGCAAAAAAAATTACTGAGAACTTTGGGGAAAATTCACCTTGATTTGGGGTGTAGTAATTCACCTACATCCAGAGAGCACTGTGAACCCAAACACCAATGGATTGGGACCAAACTAGGCACACATACCTGATATGCCGAATTTTGATTACTAGAGTGGTTTGAGGGGAACTGACCTTCCTTTCTGGGAGTTGTAGTTCACCTACAACCAGAGAAACTGTGACCTCCCCCGATGATGGACCTGGACCAAACTTGGCACACAGAAACCCCCCCCCCCCCCATGACTAACTCAATCTATAAATACTAAATCCAACAGAACTGCATTTTCTGGTGGTCTTTGGCAACCCCTCCGACACCTCCTCACGACGCCCCAGGGGTCCCAACCCCCAGATTGAGAAACATTGTTCTAAAACATGATAACAGAGCTTTGCAAACTGTGTGTTGTGACATGTTAGTGTGACAGCTGTAGTGTGTAGGTGTGTCACGGGGACATGATGCAAAATGACAAAAGTCTTGGATATGTATGTTATTATCTTGGAAATCATATTTTTTTAAAAAAAAAATCTTAAGGAAAGTTTTTCATGAGATATCTTGTGTCCCCCATACATTTCATTATTGCAATGTATGTATGTACTGTATCCCTTATAAGGGATTGGTTTAACCTCTGGTTTGCTGTGTTGCAAAATGATGCACCAACATGAAATGTTTGGAAAGCTCTGTATGATGGGATGCACAACATAACAGCTGCAGTGAGTAAGGTAGATAGAAGGGGCACATGGCAGAAACCGTGTGCCCCTTCTTCGTGTGAGCAGAAGAGCTCCTAATGCAAACCCAGTGTTAGTCACAAATCAGTATCAGAATGAATTCACCTCATCATAATTTTAAACTGTATTTTATTGGTGCTGTGACTCTATATCTGTTTTCACCGTGTTGTACCCTGCCTTGAGTTGTAGGGAGAGATGAGTAATAAATTGTTGTTGTTGTTGTTGTTATCATCATTGTCAGAGGTAGTGAAACATATTAAAGTTCCATTGTCTCAGGTATATGAAATACATATGCACTGTAATAAGCAGGCAGTTGAACTAGATGGGTCTTTTGGTTTTATAATTTTAGAAACTATCAAATATGTGAATCAGTATTTGTTACTGTGAACCTAAAAGATCCCATGAATTATTATTGCTTTTGTTGATTTTTTTTCTGACTCTGGTCCTTTAAAGTGAACACTTGGTTTCCAGCAGTTGCTTTTTTCCCAGAAAATGGGGAAGAAGATTTCCTGGCCATTACTGCTCCAATTAACACCTTTTCTTTTTCTTCTTTTCTCCCCCAAATGAGCCTGAAAGAGTGCTAATGGAGCCATGGGAGCTTTTGTAGGGAATGATATCCTGGTGTGCAAGCTTGCAGCATGAAAGAAAAGATGGGGGGAAGGAGGGGATCAAGGTGTGAGACAGAACTCACTTTTAATGGTCCAGACAATTGAAAGAAACTCTCCAATCGAGAAAGATAAATACTGCCAGTCTCACGGGGAGATTCTGCAATTCTGTAATCTGAAATAGCTGTGTTGAAGTCAATGACACTAGATTTATTTTTATTTTGGTTAGAAGCTGTTCAGGAAGAGAAAAATATCCTAGATCCTGCATGCCATGTTCTACTCTGTGGCAGTTTTAGCTCATCACTTCTCTGGTTATTGGGCATTTTTAGTGGTGGGAAATGTTACAGGTTGTGCATCCCTTATCTAGAATTGTGAAGTACGAAACCCTCCAAAATTCAAACTTGTCCACCTGTGTTGCTGATATAGTGACACCTTTTACTTTCTGATGGGTCAGCATGTGCTTTGTTTCATGCACAACATTGTTTGAACTGTATATAAAATTACTTTTGGACTATTTGTATAACATATACATGAAATATAAATTGATTTTGAGTTCAAACTTGGGTCACACCTCCAAGTACATATATGCAAATACATGTATTCCAAAATAAAAAAAACTCCAAGCAAAACTCAACCTGTAATGATAGTTGAGTCCAAAGGATCCCACTGACCATTCAGCAACTTAACTCTGTCCATCAGGTGGCAGTATGTTTTAAATACTGTGGGTGGTGCTGTGCCTCTGTGTAATTATCATTATCTGGAATTGGCAGTTGGCAAGGAATGCAACTCAGAATTAGAAACTTTCCTTTTATTGGCACAGGCCTCTTGAATTCATCTATGCAAAACTCTCAACTTCATCCAGAAAATAAAAACAACTCTTGCACTGAGTCCAGGTATTAACTTGTTCAATTCCCCATGTTCTTCCTGACTTCATTTAATATCTGATTGCTATCACTGTTGTGTCATGAACTTTGTCATGTTGACCTTCTTCACAAGCATCTCTGCCACCCAGCATCCCTTCCAACCTATCTTAGCATCAGGAATAAACAACATGATTGAGTCATCTGAATGGCATCTTTGACTCTTTGATCAGTCATCTCACTTTGTCTCTTTGTCAGGGTGGGCAGTTGCCAAAAGGTGGAGCCTGCATTGTTCTCCTCAGAATCCTGCAATGCTCTACATGTGTTTCCCCATGCTTGTCCCTACTCTTGATCAGAATGTTGCAGGTTTAATAATACCTACCTAGAAAAGCCTATGGTGCTTTTCAAGTTCTCCAGGTGATGCCACTGGCCAGTATGCTACAATTATTAATCATTAAACAAATAATTAAACATTGTTAGATATCTTTTGCTTTGGCAAGGGGCTTTATGTTTCGTTTCTTTTTTTTCAGAAGAGAAAGTGAGAACCAGTTGAAGAAATGTAGTTGCAAACAATAGTCTGCAACTACATTTCTTCTTCTGCAACTACAAGGCTGCAAACTACTTCTATAAATATTTTGCCATTCTTCCCTTCCTCCATTTGCGCCATGTCAGATCTGGCCGTGGTGATACATGCCTTAGGCCTGTTGGGTAGAGCTGGCTTTGAAAAATGTTCTGCAACGGAAACTTCCATTGTCCGATGAGCTGCAGCCACATTGTTAACTGGGGCTGTCTACAGGGAACACAACTGTTCACCAGGTCCACTGGCTTGTTGCACCAGGTCCACTGGCTGCTGGTATGTTCTGGGCACGATCCAAAATAGTTTTCTAACCTATAAGTGGCTCAGGTCCTAGTTATTTGAGGAACTGTATTCACCCTTAAGAATCTTCTCATGTTTTGAGATCTGCTAGGAGACCCTTCTCTTTGTCCCAACACCATCACAGGTCCATCTTGCGGGAACATGGAAGACAGCCTACAGGCTGAAATGGCAATGTAAGGTTAGTGTAGACTCATATAATGCAATTTAACTATTAAAGTGTGTTTTATGAGTCTATGGCAGTAGTTCCCAACCTTTTTTTGACCAGGGGCCACTTGACCAGGGACCACTTTGACCAGGAACCACTCTCCAACATTAGTACCAAAAGGGTTATGAATTGGTTTTGGTCAACTTTAGATTTGGTTTCGTTATTTGGGGTGCTGATTCAGAAAATTGCATTGGATAGACCACATCAGCTCTGGCTTCTGATACAGAACATATGCCATCCAGTAATCACCATCTGCTCTCCCACAGAAAACCATATTTAATAATCTAGAGCTGATGTAGTCTATCCAATGCAATTTTCTGACTCAACGCCTCAAATGACCCTAGGAACAGGCCTAAAAATGAAGACACTAAGGCGCTTTTGCTTCCAGGTGCCACGTGGAATGGCTCCACTCAAAGGGAGGGAGGAGGAGGAGAAGCAGCAGTCAGGAGGCTTGTTGTCGCACCTTTCGTGGGTAGTCAGCCTCTCCCCTCCTAACATCCCCATTGCCTCGGCACTATAAGAGGGTTTCATGAGACCAGTCGCTCTCATTGCAATGGTGTAGTAACGGTGAGGCCGCAGGCCATATTTTAGTTCTTTGGGACCACTGATGGTCTACAGACCGCAGGCTAGGAACCATTGGTCTATAGACTGGATCTATACTGCCATATAATGCAGTTTCAGAATATTGATTAACTGCATTGGACTGGATTATATGAGTCTACACTGCAATATAATACAGTTCAATGTGATTTATCTACATTTTGTAACTGCATTAGAATCATAGAGTTGGAAGAGGCTGCATGAGCCATCTAGTCCAACCCCATGTCATGCAGGAAAAGATATTCAAAGTACTCCTGAGAGATGGTATATATTTTGGAGTAATTTCAATTCTTCCTAAAATGGTGAAATGACATAACATAATCATTTTCTTCTTCTCTTCTTTTAATTCTTCTACGTGTTTTCTTCTGAGCCCTAGGTCTTCCTATTGCACCTCATGTGTTCATCGACTACATGGTAGTGGTGTTGCTGCAGATGAGCTGCCAACAGTTGACATTTTCCCCATTTCTCTATTATTGGTTCATCTCATTAACTCCAGCAGTAAAGCTAGTACGTCATACTTATATGCTGTCTGACCTTAGCCCACAGGTGAACTTGTAAAAATAGCAGTGTCACCATTCAAATTTAATGCAATTCATCCGTCATCATATTTTTTCTCAGCCCTTTTCTTTCCCATGACAAGACAAAGACTTGTTATGTATTGTTCATCTGATATATGCTGCTTAGGTTCAGCTGGATTCTTCAGCTTCTTAGCAGTATGGTGACCACCAAATCTATCACATTATTCACATGGTTGTCATGTTTTGGTGAGCACTGCTCCTGATACCCTGTCAGACATTTATTCTCCCATTGAACATGTTCATTGTGCTTCTTTTGGCTTGTCCCAGGGCAGACTAAGGTTTTCCTTTTTGCCACTCTACTCAGAGAAGAGAATGGTTCCTTTTTTGAGAAGAGTACTCATGTTGACCTATAGATAAGTCAATCCAGGGTTTGGGGGTTGATTTCTGATTAGAATTTTTAGACTTATACATAAATATATGGGATAGTATTTCATGGCATTTTAAAAAAACAACTAGAATATCATCTAAAATAGACACAAATTTAATGCATAATCCTTAATGAAGGATATATAAGGGTAGTTCTGACTCTTTATACTTTGAGTGGGGATATGGTCAGGAGATATTCTGTATGGTTGGGGGAAAAGAATCTTCATGTATTTACCAATAACAGGGCATTTATTTAAAATGTTGTCATATGAACATGTTGTTTTGTGCACTTGTACAATGAGTTATCAACTGGTTAAGGCAACTTTAATATTGTGTAGCCCAGATTGCTCATTAGTTGCCCGTAGTTTTTTGGGAGAGGTTTCAAGCATAGATTGCTTTCCATAGATACCAACATGAATCAGGAAAGACTATATAGCCTTGAAAAGGAAATATTTGAGAACTCTGCCTCTGTCACCTTTAAAGGAAGAAAAATGGGGAAAGTTTGGTGCACTTTAACAGCAGGTTGAGAATGTGGAATAAGAATCCAAACCTGAAGCTAAAATTGTCCTTGCTGTCAGCTGCAAATATGCACGCTGAATGGAGGTCATGCTATTCTTTCTAGAAATCTGGAGGAGGCTTATATTTTTATTTTAACAGTTACAGGCTGTCACTTCTCTTCAGCAAGAATGCTGAAATTGCTGAGGACATGGACATTTCCCTGTCATGACTTGAAAGCTGAGTTATTTTTATACTTCATTTACTGTGGATTTTTCTTGCCATTTTTTTCAACTAGAATATGGCAAGTTTAGCATTCATCTAATGCTTAGCTGACCTATGCTTGTTTGTCTCCTGTACAGAGAGCCATTTAAGACATGTGAATACCTAAAAATCCTTATAGTGATCAAATATTGCATATTCTTTACAAAAGTTAGCTTAACTGTATTTCCCTCAAAGCTGCTAAGAGGGAGATGGTCTGGAATTCCTTACTTTCAAAGACTATGCCCCTGTGAAGGAAATGAAGTAGAAACACATTTTGCTGAAGTGCCGCTATTATGCATTGTAGCCAATTTCTATATCCAATTTAGTCCTGCATGATCCGCCACAGGGGATTGTTAGATATCTTTGAGAGGACAAATGCCACAGGCTAACCCTCATAGTGGCATTTTTTTTTTTTTTGCAGTGGCAACAAGGCTGAGAAAGAAATTGACCACAGATAGGGATATTACTTGAAAACATGTATATTTTCCGGTCCCAATTCAAGGTGCTGGTTCTTACCTACAAAGCCCTGAATGGTTTGGGACATGCCTACCTGCGTGACCTGCGTGACCGCATTTCTGTGTAAGAACCCACGTGATCTCTTCGATCATCTGGAGAGGCCCTGCTCTCGCTCCCCCTTCTTCACAGGCTCGATTGGTGGGGACAAGGGAGAGGGCCTTCTCTATGATGGCTCCCGACTCTGGAACTCACTCCTCAAGGATATCAGACAAGTCCCCACATTGGCAGTCTTTAGGAGGAGCCTAAAAACGTGGCTGTTCCAGTGTGCCTTCCCTGAATAAAGGAAGCAATGCCCTGCACTGACCAATTCCTTGCAAAATGTCCTCTGAAGCACCTTAACTACCCATTGAGTTGATCTCCCTACATTTCTTTTAAAACCCTCCTGCTTAGATACATCCTACCTCTGTTCACGCCCAGTGTTTATTTTAAAAATTTTAACTTTTACATCTGGCCTGGCCATAGGTTTTATACATTTGTATTTTTTGTATGTTATTGCCTATATGTGAGTTATATTAATTGTATTGTTTTATTTGCTTATTGCTTTGTTGTTTTACTGATGTGTTTTTTGGGCTTGGCCTCATGTAAGCCGCCCCAAGTCCCCATGGGGAGATGGTGGCAGGGTATAAATAAAGTATTATTATTATTATTATTATTATTATTATTATTTATCTTGGACAATGAAATGGGAGAATTTATCAATGACTGTTTGTTCACTGATGGGTCTATGGTAATAAATGTTGTTGTTGTTGATGATGATGATATCTCATGTTGGATAGAAGCAAAACGCTACTCAGAAATCAAGTTCCTGTATCCAAAGAAAGGTTTGGCCCACCACTAGTTTTTTCCAAGCAGTTATATTCCAACCAATGATGGCTCATTTTGGCATCAGTGCTTAGAGACAAAGCAGAACCCTGCAAAGTGGCCTTTGAGTCCAGATATTAATAGATTGTTTTTATTTCTGATATCCAGGTGAGTCCTAGTCTCATTGTCGACCTAACACAAGTAATGTAGAGGCCTTTACTCTGTAAGCTGTTCATGACTGTCAGCAGATAATGAAATTTACTAGGCTCTCATAAACTGGGCTACAGAGGAATGACAAAAAAGAAATCTTCCAGCCGTCTTGTACTCTTCCCTCAGCTCACAAAATAGTCAGATGTACATATGTGGAAGATGCTTCATGAAGGTCAGGATTGCAGAATGGAATTTCATTAGGCTATTGTCAAACTGCATTGGTATCTTGTAGGTCAAGGAGTCAGTGTGAATCAATTTCCATCGTGTGCTTTTATCACAATATGTCTTCTATTATTTTCTTTCAAAAGACCACCTTGGTGTCATTATAAATACGTTTATATAGGGACAATTGACTTTCAACATTATAGACAGGAGAAAAGGGGCATTGGGAATTGAATCTGGTGAGAATTATTGCTGAAAGGGGTTTTGTTTAGCTGTTGTCAATAGTCAGTTATATGTAACAGTCAGTGTGTGAGAATCCTAGAGCTTAGAATGTTATTTTTTTTTAAAAGCATTGTATCAGACATCATTCAGTATTATTTCAGAGTAAAGAGCCAGTTATTACTAATGCATTATATTTTCTTTCCTTATAAAAATACAAAAAAGCCGAAGTCCATCCATATGGCCTCTATTGAGCGGTATTTTAGAAGTAACAAATTCGTACTAGTTGTTATACAAAAAAACAGGCATGTTTGTAAAAATAACATTTTCCTCACCATTGTCCCTGAAACCAAGGTGTTATAGGTACCTGTGAAATAATATAAGGAATGATGTAAAATTAAAATGGGATTTGTATGGTAAGTAGCTCCAGGGTTGTATGTCTCTGAATAAAAAAAAAAGTGCATTGACATATGGTTGGATATGAGTGAAAAGGAAAAGTTAGAAGTTACCATTTGAAATCATGTGGCAAGTAAGGATAAAAGATATAGATAGGACTGGAGAGGCCAGTTTGTAAGCTAGACAGCCTACTAACACTGTGTTTCTGAGTTGCGAGGAAAGCATATCTTACAAGGAAACAATTAAGAGTGCATGTGAAAGATGGCATACAAACAAGATTTAGTTATACATAGAGATCTATCACAATATTTGCTGGTAACCAAATATTAATATCCTGCACTACAGTTAGATGAGTGGTTAGATGTAGTTATATAATGTCCCGTGGTAGTAAATAATAAAATATCCTTTGTATTGTCGAAGGCTTTCATGACTGGAATCACTAGGTTCTTGTGGGTTTTTTCGGGCTATAGAGCCATGTTCTAGAGGCATTTCTCCTGACGTTTCGCCTGCATCTATGGCAAGCATCCTCAGAGGTAGTGAGGATATCCTTTGTTTCCTTTGTTTCCTTTGATAGACTTTGCTTACAAGTTGTCACAACTGTAGGAAATAGGGAAACTAATAATAAATGCTCAACACATGTATGCAGTTGGGACATTGAAAATTGAATTTGTGTAAACATCCTGGTGGAAGTGAAAACCTAAACAGAGAAATAGTCTAAAGCAGGTATGGGCAAACCCAGGCCTGGATGCAGCCACTTGGGCTTTTTTCTCAGGTCCTCCTCTCTCTCACTATCCTATTCTTTCTTCATTCTCTCTTTCCTTTCTCCTTCCCTCCCTTCCTTCCATCCTCCCCTCCCTCTTTCTTCCTCTCTTTCTCCCTTCTTCCTTTCCACCCTTTTGTCCTTCCTTCTTTCCCTCTTTCCTCCCTCCTTCCTTCCCTTTTGTTTGTCCTTCTTTCTCTTTCCTCCCTCCCTTTCTTCCCTTCCTCCATTCCCTCCCTCCATTCCCTCCATCCTTCCTTCCTTCCTCCTCTTTTTCTTCCTCCTTCCCTTCCTCTTCCTCCCTCCCTTCCCTTCCATCCTTCCTCCTCTTTTTCTTCCTCCTTCCCTCCCTCTTCCTCCCTCCCTTCCCTTCCTTCCACCCTTTCATCCTTCCCTCTTTCATCCTTCCTTCCCCCTTTCTCTTTCTCCTTCCTTCCTTCCTTCCTTCCCTTTTGTCTTCCCTCCCTCCCTTCCATCCTTTTCTCCATCCCTCCTTATCTTCTCTTTTTCCTTCCTCCTGGGGGATATTTAGCTGGGAGAAGAGAAGGTAGAGAGGGAACATGAGGATCATGTTTCAAGATTTAGAAGGGTGTCCTGTTGGGGGAGGGGGAGGGAAACTGACTTTCTGCTGCTCTAGAGACCAGGGTACAAGGGAGCAATGGGCTCAAATGGCAGGGAAAGAGGTTCGACTGAAAAGATTAGGAAGAATTTCCTGAGACTGTTGGAGAGTGCCATTGGCTGCCTCTGAGTGTGGTATAGTCTCCTTCTCTGCAGGCTTTTCTGCATAGCCTATCTATCTGGGATGCTTTGATTATGCCTTCTTGCATGACAGGAGGTTAGACTGGATCGCCCTTGGGGGTCTCTTCTAGCTCTAGGATTCTAGGATTTTATATCAGGAGTAGGCAATACAGGTTCTAATGAATACAATTTTTCTCTCCTGTCCACCATCTCATCCTGACCAAGGCAGAACCTTTTGGGAGACAAACATTTTCTGTCTTTCCTTCACTTTCTGCCTCCAAAAGGGAATAGGAAGGGGAGGAAAGGACAGGGAGGGGACATAAGGAGAACCTCCTCCCTTCTGGCCCACCTACCCTGCTCCAGCCCGCCAAGCAGCTCCCAAGTTAGACAGTTTGCCCATACCTGGTCTAAAGGCATGCAATTGGCTTAAATACCCCAAAGCCAACAAACCCTAGTTGGGAGGCCACCAACAAATCCCAGGTGCTATATTTCAGAGGAAGTAATTGACAAAATCACCTCTGAGTTTTCATTTCCTAAGAAAGCCCTGTGAAATTCAAGAGGTTGCCTAAGTCAATAGGCAATCTGAAGACACAGACATACACATACCAAGACATGAGCCTAAAGTCATGAATTGGAAACAGACATCACTCCTTAAAAAACAGGGTTTAGCAGAAAGAAAATTTCCATTAGAGAATGACAAAGATGTGTAACACATTACTTCCATAATACATCAGAAAAGCTATACATCATACAGTTATGAGAGTTGACTTTGTCTGAAGGTCCCTACTATGTATACCTTCAGCAGCATGTTCTGCTTCCTCGTTCTGCAACATGACTCATCTCTGTACATGTGCCTCCTCACAAGTAAGACTTGTATAATACTATGACCTTCCGAATTGTTACCTTTGTAGGAGATGCTTCCATGTAGTGCATTTACTATATTTTTCAGCTTATGAATTATGACATCATGGTAATTTGCTTGTTATTTGACAGCTCAGGATTTCCTAAGAAACACAGACACCCAGAGGAGCTATTTTTTTTAGAAAATGTATTTATTTATTTTAAGGATATAGTGCCTACCCTTCAATAGCTTTTCTAGGATTTCTTACCTAATATACCTGCAGTAACTGGTCTTCTGAAGTTAAAACAAGCTGCAAGTAAAGTCATGCCCTATTATTATTAATGCAATCTTTCCTCTCGCCTCTGGAAACACTGCAGGTAGCAACAGTTCTGTGTTGTACTTGTGGCCCAAAGTATATTCCCAGTTTCCAGTGGTAACTGTCACTTAGGGAGCATCTATGCTGTACATGACATCACTTTAACTGTCATACTCAATGCGATGGAATCATCTCAGCCGTAGCTTTACAGCTAGATATCCCAGGATCCCATATCATTGAGTCATGACAGTTAAAGTGATTTCAGCGTAGGTGCATCCTCTGAACTGGATGTGATCAGTCAAATAGAAGTGAAAGTGTTCATATCTCATTAATGATCCCTTGATATACTTGAGGGAAGCAAGAACATTAAATGTTCTTCCTTCCCCCAAGTATATTAGAATTAGATATATCAGCTATTATTTAAACACCTGGATTTAACTTTGTCTCTGACATGATAAGACTTTCCCTCTTGCTACTCAATTCTTCAATCAATCCCAGTGGGCTTTAAGCTTTGATCATAAAAGTCCTCTTTTAAGCAATTAGTAATTTTAAATGTTGTTTTCACATATCAAATCGTTTGGCAGAAAGTAATACAAATTTTATGTGCAAGGCTGATGCCTTCAAAAATGGAACTCCAAGCTAAATTTGATTGATGTTAATTCTTAGACTAGTTTTTTTTAACAAAACCGTTCTTTAATGTGTAAGGTTATTTCTAACCTGGATCACAGACTTATTGGAGGGCATATGAGAAAAAGAAGGGGAGGTAATATATATTCCTGAAAGTGTATATAAAAAAATAAAATCTTAGGTTATTAAGACTGTTGGGCGGATCCAGTCTTGCCCCTTTAAACATGGAGGAAGAAGAAGAAGAAGTTTATTTTTCTACCCCGCCTCCATCTCCCCGGAGGGACTCGGGGCGGCTTATATGGGGCCAAGCCCAAAGCAAAATACAATTAAAAGCAAAACAATAACAAATTAAAACAGCAAAACAGCATAAAACAGCATAACAATAATAACAAGCATCAAAAGCAAAAGCATCCACTTGGAAACCACTTTGAGTCCTCTTGGAGAGATGGAGTGGTATATAAATAAAGTTGTTATTATTATTATTATTATTATTATTATTATTATTATTATTATTATTATTATCCAAAGGAGTCTTCCTGATCTTCCAGTGCAATGTAGCAAAGATTTTCCTTTCCTCTTGCATCCTCCAGCCACAAACATGTATAAATAAAATGTTTGGGACAGTGTTCTGGAAAGTTTTTCTGAATCAAGTTGTTTCAACAATATGTAAAAAAAAAAGATGCGAAAGTCTGGCTAGGTGTTGATGTGTTCTTTAGGTGGAGTTGTTAGTCTCTACTGTTCAGCAAAACTATTGCAAGGAGCTGCGTCATCTGGTTGTGACACTAACAATGCTGATATTATCTTGACACAATTAATATGTTTGCTTCATTGTAAAAACGGCAAAATCCTGGTCTCTCTGAAGCTTACAATAGCAAGTGAAACTGTAATCTTGTCATATTCCTATTTTGAAGACAACAAAATTGGACAGTCATCTATAACCCCATTTACCATTGTTACCCCATCAAGTTTCAAAACATTTCACTCTTATACAGATTTTTGGGGTATTTTCAAAGTTTTTATAAACATAAACAAAAACTACAAGAGCTAACTCCTTGAATTTTCTATACAATGACACAAGATAACAGGCGATCATTCCTTCCAACTTTCAGAAATACTCATACATACAATATACACCATGGGGAGAAATCTCTCCCCTATCCTGATTGGGGCTTTCTGATGCAGAGCAGAATTCTGGGAAATGTAGTTTAGGGCAGGATCTTTTGAATTCTCTGGCATAGGGCTTCTTGCCTTCCTAAGCTACATTTCCCAGAATTCTGTGCTTTCTCAGTCTCTTTCCCAGTGAACTCTGCTTTCTCCCTGCTGCTTTCCTCTTCTAATGGCGAGAGGCCATTAATTTAAAGAGGAATGGTAGCCTTTTTGGCTTTACTTTGCTAATTTGTGCTGAAAATGAAACTGACTTTGGGAGGCTTCCAAGGTTTACAAAATTCAAACAAAGAAGTATTGAGTAAGTTTCGATTCTTAAGTTTTTGGTGCGGGCCATGCCCATGTGTTGTATATCTCATCGTAAGTATGAATTTAACAAATTTGATCTGACTTACAAGGACTAACGATAGTTTTGCACAGGCTCTATCTATCTATCTATCTATCTATCTTACAACTTTAGCATTCTAAATGATCTACAGGTGTAGCCATCTTCTATTAAATGTGCCTTGTTTTTAAGTGTCTCTAGAATAGGGTAGTGTCTATGTCCCATCACCATCTGAGCTACATTTGGCAAGGACACATTAAAAACTTGCCCATAGCTGTACCTAGATCTGATCTTTAAGCTTCGCATCAAACTTCCACCAGCACAAAAAAAGAGAATGCTGCCTTATTTAGATAGTAATTCAGCCTGCAAAGGTGATATGTTTTTCTGCAGCACATTTTTGTTTTTGTCTAACCTTGCTTTTATGTACGGTCTTTGAAAATATAAATTTGCTTTTATGCTCTATTTATATATTAGCATTGTTAGATGCCTTTGTGCCTCTTGTGCAAATGCAGACATAAATTTAAATGCCGGTAATAAATATTTTAAGGACTTTTTGTGCCTGCTTTTTTGTTTGTCTTCTTCCTAACAGATCTTTTGGAAGAAGGTATCTGAACTGATTATGAATCCTGTATTTCCTCTCAGATCAGATAATCTGTACTTTTACAGCACTGCTCCAGTTGGACCACCTAGAACAGACATCATGACAGTTCCTAGCTTTGAATGTTAGATTGGGAATCTCTAGAATAGTTGGGAATTACTGCTTTTAACACCTAAACTCTGGGAAATATGGTTCCCATTTGCACTGCCAAAATGTAGTATAGCTGTTACATTAGGGAAATATCAGGGAAATACAGTTTAATATGGAATAAGATTTTTAATCTAGTTTACACCCAGGTTTAAAAAATACTTGTAAAGATCCAGATCTCCCATAAAGATCCAAATCTTTGCAGGTGCTGAGACAGTGGAGACTTGTCATCTGGGTTTGTCACCTGTGATCCCAGGTGCCATCCCATGCTCCCTGGGCTCAGACTGCCTGGGAAGGTTGAATAGCAGTACCTTCTTACCTTCTCTGCTCCCTATCCCACCCCAAAATTAATAGAAGACCTCCTTACTATTCCTAGAGGCGGTCCCATTTCCTTGTTCACCCTCATTGATGACACAACTGAGTTTTGGAGAAAGACAGAGGGCTTCCCTCTCCAGAGCTGCAAAATGGACAGCTTCCAGAAACAGTAAGAAGGATTTCCATGATGGGAGAGAAGGAGAAAAGGAATGGGATACGGTGCACTGTCCATATCTACACGTGGCAGACCAGTGTCAATATAGATGGACTGTATGACCAGTCCCATGCCAATGGGGCTTGGAACTGGCATTTTTGTGTCAGTCCTAGGTGCATTATGTGACTATGTAGGAGCGACCAGGGGCGGCTCAACCCATTACACAAAGTAAGCATTTGCAGTATAGTTGATTTTGCCCAGGGGTGCTCTTGAGGCGCTCTTGGGGAAAATAGACCTTGACATATGCGAGTTTTAGTTACTGGGATATATAGTTCACCTACAATCAAAGAGAATTCTGAACTCCACCAATGATGGAATTGAACCAAATATGGCACACAGAACTCCCATGACGAACAGAAAATATATATCAGTGATTGGTTGGGGGGGGGGGGGGGAGTGCCAAAATACTGTTTGCTTATCGTTGAAAATTACCTAGGGCCGCCTCTGGGAGCTACCATATTGTTCCTATCTAAATAGTTTTAATTTATTCCTCAAGCTTATAGAAGTAACCAGTTCTGTCAATTGGGGATGGGAATCTTAGAGGGAAAACCAGATCCCACTTCTGGAACCTGCATAGGCCAAATGATCCCGAGTGATGGGACTGTGACTCTTAAGATTGGCTGGTCTTGAGAAGCATCTGGGAAAAGCACATGTGCAATGAAACCAGGTCACTCCCAGTACTCTTCCATCCAGCAGACTGTCTTTGCTTACCCTGTGGATAGATACATAACCAATGAAGCCCTTAGCATGCTATTCACTCTCTCAGGTGAGACAGCGAGTAGCATGTGGAAGAATCAGTGATTGGAGGCAATGCCATGGAGTTCTCTTAAATGCACTGCCTTCCCTTCCTAATATTACCTACTATGGCTTAATTGTCTAGTAGGACAGTTCCCCATTACAAAAGATACAAGAGGATTGGTTGGAGACCATATTTCTAGATCTTTACTTTCTGGTGCTAATCTGTTGTTGATAGAGCATTCTAGCCTTTCAAGTGGCAGGTGTCAGAGGGAGAAAAAACATATCCCTCTGACTAAATTCCATATGTATGTCGCCTTTTGAAGTATTACCTTATTTTTCTTGATAGTCTCCAGGAAGGGAGTGCTTGAGAAGGTATTTGTGGGAGGGCTTAGGTGGGTGCCTCTGTGACCCATACTGTGTAAATGTTTGCAGCAAAATAATTAAACCTCTATTTTCTTGGTAAATTTCATTTTGTGAGATCAGTGGCCAGTCAGGTCAGTGTAGGATGTTGCAATCAAAATGACAGTTGTCTGCTTGGAGAGTTTCTTCCCAAGGCTGTCCATTTATGGTAGCAGAATGCATTTCCCACTATCTTTTGAAACATATGGTGCAATTACCTGTTTATTTCATCAGTTTTGTCATCCTACTTATCAGCAAGCAATTCCTATCTATATATATCCAGATTTTGGCTTGATTTTTATGCAGCGTTGTAAGTGGCTAACACAAGTATAGTATTTTGAATGATATTTGTATTACATCAAAAATATCTAAAATTGCAATTGTATGATTATTAGAATGATATCTTTGCTTCTGTAATAATTGTGTGAACTGTGGTCACATTCTCATTAGTGATACAAGTGATTGCGTATTCTACCATGTTCAGATAATGTTTATGCCCCAGTTTTGAAAATAGGAGCCCACAAATAGTGTGAACATAACCTTTTGTTAAAATCAAAAGGAGGGAGGAAAGAACATGCTTGATGAATTGACTCTGCCACTTTACTGAGGAGCCGAGTTAATGTAATGTATTTGGTTAACGCTTGTTCATCTTCGGAGCCAGTTTCTAAATGCTATCTCACATGAAGCACATTGCAGCCACCCAGAATGCATTGCATTCAGGTACTGGGCTTTCAGCCAGCCCATTATTGTTTTCAAATGTGACAGGGACAGACTTGTCCCTTTTTGGAATTCAAGGAAAAGCATTGCTATATCTAGGTCAAATCAATATAATGATGATTCTAAAGTCAAAAGCTTGCAGAATATATAATAAATAGCATAGAAGACAAGTTGTATTGTGGGACACCTTGCAGGACTATTCCCATGGGTCAAAATAACCATCTTCCAACACTTTCCTCTTAGGAGCAGACTGTTGTAAAGTATGAGGGTTGAATGAAAAGTAATGCCTCCACCTTTGTTACTTAAGTTTGGATGGGAATATTTTAATAACTCAAACGCAGAAATAATCCTTAGAATGTGCTCTTCAACTACCACTATTCACTTTTCTACATAATCACTAAACAATTGGATAAATTTCTGCCAATGATGAACAAGTTTTCTGAAGCCGTCACAGAAGTCGACACTGTTTCCACAACCAGCGTCTCACAGTTCTCTCAATGTCTTCATCAGAAGCATAATGATTTCCCCGCAGATCTTCTTTCATTATCAGGAACAGATGGAAGTCAGATGGTGCTAAATCTGGACTGTATGGAGGATGTCATAAGGTGGTGAGATCCAGTCTCTGAAGTTTCAAGTCTGTGCACTTTCCTTTCAGGCGTCAGCATCCTGGGTACCCATCGTGCACAGATCTTCCGATAGCCAAGAAAAGCAATAATGTGACCCACATGTTCTTGTGAAATGCCAATTATGCTTATATTTCGCTCTGAGTGATACAACAATCGTCCTGAATCAATCTATCAACCTTTTGCTTGTGAAACTCGGTGGTTGCTGTCACAGGACGTTCAACTCTTTGTTTGTGATGCAAGTCAGATGTTCCCACCTCAACATCTTTAAACTTACTCGCCCAGTGACGCACAGTACTCACATCAACGCAATCACCATAAACAGCTTGCATTCTCTGATGAATCTCCTTTGGGGTGACATCTTCTGCTGTTAAGAATTCAATGACTGCATGTTGCTTAAGTCACATTGACTGACTGTCTGCACACGGTTCCATATTTTGCACTTTAACAACACAACCGTTCAATGCTAAGGCTTCCCGTCAAAATGAAACTGTAGAGGAGAGTCTACTGAACAAGCTAGTACCTGCCGCATACCAGTACTGTCATCTGCTGAGGAGTTACGGAGGTGGAGGCATTACTTTTCATTCAACCCTCATAGTAGATTCTACTCCCATCCGGTCCAGAAAGATGTTGTGGTCGGTAGGATCAAAAGCTGAGCTGTCCAAACTAATGAAAAGAAACAAATTCTCCTTTCTACTAATGAAGGAAGTCATCTATTCTGACCAGATGGTTTCTTGGCTCAAAGAACACATCTTGTTTTGTTGTGATGGTGCCTCATCTTTGGATCTTCCCTTCTTATGTTACAACTCAAGAATATAACTAATCATTCACCATGAGATAATTGTGATCCTGTAAGGAGAGTGCCTGTGAGTCAAAAGATACTTTTAAAATATGTTATCACAGGTATCAGAAAATGAATATCATTGGCATCAAAAAACCACAGATCCCAGCTTAGATAAAACTTGTTTAGTTAAATGATGAAAGAAAGGGTGAAGTACAAGTTTGTTTGAAAAGTAATAATGTCATTCTCTTGCCTGTATTAATTTCCTGATGGAAAAATGCACAGGAATACTTAAGGTGTGTCAGACGGTAAAACTTCAGTGATTCACATGTTAGCACATCTGTCTTCTGACAACAATTTCTAGAGTTTCCGCCAATATTGCACAAAAGTAAAATTCAAATTAAATGCAAGGTTTCTTCCTCAGGCAGAACACCTGAGGAATCTTGAAGTAAGCCAAAATGATTTTGAAAAGATTAATAAAATTTCTCAAGGGGGGGGGGGTCTAACCAGTCACTAGATTTGGCCTTAAGCAATATTTGAAGCAAGCATGGGGCTTCTTGCTCTAGTGAACTGCCAATGGAATTTAGATGGAAGCCAAAAGAGAAGAGATGAGCAACATTTTGGTGGCTTATTATCAGGTGTGCTGGATGAGTTCCTGACCACTGTGACGGTCTAGATGAGGATGAACAAGCTGAGGATCAATCCTGACAAGACAGAGGTCCTCCTGGTCAATCGTAGGCCGGATCAGGGTATTAGGTGGCAACCTGTGCTTGACGGGGTTGCACTCCCCCTGAAATCACAGGTCCGCAGCTTGGGTGTCCTCCTGGATTCAACACTGACGCTTGAAGCACAGGCGTTGGCGGTGGCTGGAGAGTCTTCGCACAATTAAAACCCGTGCGCCAGCTGCAACCATACCTTGTGAAGTCAGATTTGACCACGGTGGTCCATGCCTTAGTTACCTCTAGATTGGACTATTGCAATGTCCTCTACGTCAGGCTGCCCTTGAAGAAGGCCTGGAAATTCCAATTGGTAGATTACTAACTGGTGCGAATTACAGAGAGCGGTCAACCCTCCTGTTTAAAGAGCTCCACTGGTTACCGTTTATTTTCCGGGCCCAATTCAATGCCCTGCTTCATGCACAGAGGAAGAATTGTTTAAAACTACAGACAATGCAATCACTGGCGCCTGTTTTGGTCTAAAATTATTTAGCTGTTTGTGCTCCCTCTTTTTTATCAGATTTATGCTTATTTGTTTATGCAATGCTTTTGACACAAAATAAATAAGTGCAAAAGAAAATCATGCAATAATCTAAATCGTTGTTTAACATGAACATTTTCTGGGCACTGCCACTAAACCAGAACTTAGAAAGTTTGCACTAGAATCTCCTAGAACCATCTGTTGTAAAGCAAACAACAGATAATTTATAGAATTATCAGCCTACAAAGCAAATAATATCTGATAGCATATCAACACTTCTGGGAAGGATGGTTTTTTTCCCCCTCTTATTTTCATCAGACGTCTACTGAGAAACAATTCACTTGATACCTGAATTCACTTAGTTTCTTCTTTCCTCTTTCCTTTTGAGTCATGCATTTTAGGGCTTCCAATTGTGTTTTAATTCATTAGACATCCTGGGAAGCTGTCTGGATGAAGAGTAATGTCATAAAGAAATAAAGCAAATTTAAAGAAATCTTCCTGGAGATGATGTTCCATAAGCCAGACTCTTAAAAGCCTTATCCTAAGACAGGGCTTCTTGAAAATTTTCCACTCATGACTGCTTTTCATTGGATAAAGTTCCAGTGACCCAAGTATACCGATATATATAATAGGTATAAAAATAAAACATTTACTGAAAATAAACCTGCATTTGAAGGCTTGCTCAACAGGCTGATTCCCTTTTTTGTGTTGTAATCTGAGGCGTTTTCTGCAGCGTTCACTGCAAAACTGCACATTGTTGCAAACGAGTTTGTGCAAATAGGTAGTGTTCAGAAACTTCTTACTGTTGCCAATTTTTTGTGATCTCAACATTGAACTTAGGGGATTCCATATGTGATCGGGACCCAAAGTTTAAGAAGGTTTTTGTAGGTTTTACGGGCTGTATGGCCATGTTCTACAAGCATTTGTTGTAGGTTTTACGGGCTGTATGGCCATGTTCCAGAAGCATTTTCTCCTGACATTTCACCTGCATCTGTAGCAGGCATCCTCAGAGGTTGTGAGGTCTGTTGTAAACTAGGAAAATTGGGTTTATATATCTGTGGAAAGTCCAGGGTGGGAGCTTGTGTGTTGGAGCTAGGTGTGAATGTTTCAATTGGCCACCTTGATGGCCTGACAGTTTTTAGGTGTGCCTTGTTACTACCTAGGAGAATCTTTTGTTGAAAGGTGATTAGGTGTTCCTGATTGTTTCTTGTCTGGAGTCCCCCTGTGTTTGAGTTTTGTTCTTTATTTACTGTTATAATTTTAGAGTTTTTTTAAATACTGGTAGCCAGATTTTGTTCATTTTCATGGTTTCTTCCTTTCTGTTGAAATTGTCCACATGCTTGTGGATTTCAGTGGCTTCTCTGTGTAGCCTGACGTGGTAGTTGTTAGAGTTGTCCAGCATTTCTGTGTTCTCAAATGATATGCTATGTCCAAAGTTGGTTCATCAGGTGTTCTGCTATGGCTGATTTATCTGGTTGAAGTAGTCTGCAGTGCCTTTCATGTTCCTTGATTCGTGTTTGGGCGCTACAAACTATCTACAGACACACTAACAAAATCCAATAAATTCTACGTTCAGCAAAGGACAAGAGGGACCCTCTCACCTCTGCAGGAGTCTACCGTTTACCATGCAGCTGTGAACAAGTCTACATAGGGACCACCAAACACAGCCTTGAATGCCCACTCGCATGAACAACTTAAGCAGGATGGGCCTGTGGTCTGAGTCATGTAAGGCAACTATGTGTGTATGGAATGCATGCTTGCCTGAAAATGTGATTTCTGCAAAATTTTGACCTTATAATGAATTCAAATTATATGTTTTCACCATCTAAAAGGTTCAGAGTTATTTAATATGTAGCAAGCCTTGTCTTTAGATCTCTAAGGTTTAATATTTTCCATAATTCCACCTGCATTAATAAACTCGGCCATCCTGGGAAATGATCAGATGGTAGTTGCATGACTCTATGAGAAAGTCCAATTTGCCGTGTACATATGGCATGGCTTTATTTAATTATTTTGGGAAAGAAAAACTATATGAAGAAGGATTGCTTGATTCATTGTCTTTTCTTAAAATCAATATCTTTGAGTGTGGGAAGGAAATCCTGGTATAGACAAGTAAATTCCTAAATGAGACTTATCTATAATTAACCTAGAAATTTTTTCTTCCCCACCACTGATATGTTTTCAATACCATTTTTTAGACTTGGTACCTCTCTCCCATCCTCTCCCTTTCCAAAGTTTGCTATTTTAAAACAACAATAACATTTTAATTTTGATAAAGTAACGGTTTCTGCTCAATGTATTCAGATTTAACATAATCCCAGCTAAAGTATTCTATTAGTTTCAAAGACACCAACGAGAAAGCTTTACTGGATCAGATCAGAGCTGTTTTGAGGCCAGAATTTGAAATGTAATAATAATAATAATAATAATAATAATAATAATAATAATAATAATAATCTTTATTTATACCCCGCCACCATCTCCCCAAGGGGACTTAGAAATGTAGGATGTGGCTTTTACATATCAATGAGGGGATTGTTGTCTGAATTCTCCTCTGCCCCTTTTTTCTTACGCTCATTTACTATGTAATCTGAGATTAGTATCGTGATGCTGATATGTCAAGGAAGTAATATGAAATAATTTGTTGCACTATTCATGTATGTTTAAAATAAGCATCTCTTTCGTCCGTCATTAATTAAGCTTGGTCTTTTCCCATAGATAGGGCTCCACAGATAGCACAAAGATAGTTCTGTACAGGCAGATACTCTACTCAGTTGTTCAGTATTTCGGAAATACAGTCCCTCTATTTCATTCCTCATGGTTGGAAAAGGAACCTGAGTCCCAAGTGTAATGGACGAAGTAGAGCACTGTGAATGATCCTTAATCTTTGAGAAAGTTCAGAAGGCATGACGCAGTGGATCCTTGGTATCCATTGGGTTTGGTTCCCGGACCCCGGTTGTGTTATACAATCAATGGATTCTCGAGTCCCATTATATACAATGGCATATATGAAACAGCAAAAATAAAAGCTATTTTAAAATATTTTCAAACAGTGGATAGTTGAATCTAGGTATCAGGAATCAGTAGCTATGGAGGGCTGACTATATATGTATGTTCAACCTTGTAGTATTATTTTACAAATAGCCAATTACTAAACAGAGTAACAGCTTCAGGCATATGCATACAAGTCTAGCTAAGAGCTGGCTGACCAGCAATGTTCTCTTCCATCCTCTCCCTCCCCCATTGGTTTTCCACTCATTTAAAATACTATACACTGTTTTCTTACCCCATGAACAAGGAGTACATGACATCTCAGGATGCTCACATAATTCCCCCTATTATTGTGAAGAGAGGGGAGAAGAGCTTCATTTTATTATAATGAGACAAAGATCTACTTACAGCTTGATTTGTAATAGCCTTGATTACATGTCATGCACTGTCTCTGGAACTCAAAACCATAGTCAAGATGCTACAGTTCTGAGAAAGTGAAAAGATTTCTTAAGAAGTGAGTTAATGTCGGGAGATAACTCTATTACATTATCTACTTTAGGCACAATCTTGCACTGTATTTATTTCTGAGATTTTATTGAGTCAGAAAATGGTCTGTCTTTCTTTCTGCGTAATCCCGTATCTTACAAAATAAAAAGGTACTACCTTGAGAGCTGGTTTGGTGCAGTGGTTTTGAATGCTGTGATGCTGGGAGGCCAAGGTTTGGATTCCATCTCAGCCATAGAAACCCACTGGGTGACCTTGGACAAGTTACATGCTTCCAGCCTCAGACAAAGGCAGACTACTTCTGAACAAATCTTACTAAGAAAACCCTGTGACAGATTTCACCTTAGTGTTGCCATAAGTCAGAAAAAAACTTGATGGCACACGAGAAGTACAAACATGGATGTTAGACATGCCCTCAGTTGTCCTTTATAGAATCCAGGTTTCTAGAAAATTGAAATCTCATACGTTCTGGAGAATCTTGCTTAGGTTTAAGGGTATTAACAAAGGCTAGTTGAGAAACTGCATCAATCTTGGGATCCTGAGCTAATTTCCTACTTAAAAGGCATTACAGTATATAGTTTAATACTCATTGCTCTGCACTGTGTTAGGAGATAGGGCAGCAATCTGAAGACCTGTTTCCATATGTTCATTAGGCATTATCATGTCAGTACGTTTGCATTGTCTGAGGCAGCTTTTGTTGATGTGTTCTTACTGAGAAACAGCCTTGATGTGTGAGAGATAGTGTTGTGTACATATACATTCATCATAATGTCTTGGCAAAATGGAGATATAGTGTACAAAATAGGGCCCATTTTGTCATTTACCATACTGGACTTTAACTGCCAAAGAATGGCCATTGGGTTAATTCAGTCTTGAGTATGTATATCAGTGGTTCCCAACCTGTGATCCGTGAACCACCAATGGTCTGCAAGAACTAAAATATGGTCCACGGCCTCACCATTACTACACCATTGCAACAAGAGTGACTGGTCTTACGAAACCCTCTTATAATTCCGAGCCTTATTAAATATGGTTTTCTGCAGGTGAGCAGATTCTGACTACTGGATGGCATATGTTCTGTATCAGAAACTAAAGCTGATGTGGTCTTTCCAATGCGTTTTTCTGAATCAGCAACCCAAATAACCAAACTGAATCTAAAGTTGACCAAAAACTGATTTGTAACCCTTGTGGTACTAATGTTGGAGAGTGGTCCGTGGTCAAAGTGATCCCTGTTCAAGTAGTCCCTGGTCAAAGTGGTCCCTAGTAAAAAAAAAAAAAGTTGGGAACCACTGATTTATATGGATACTGAGCATCCCAATAATGTTGAACTAATTGGTCAATAGTCAAAATTGTGGTGAAGATGATTGGTGAAGGAGGAGGAATCCCCAAAAGTAAAGGTTATCCCAGCTTAAGAGTGGACAGATATGCTAAATTCAGCTTTTCCTCCCATCCCCTTCCTCCAGCAATTTCCAGGTTTATATATATTGTTACTCTCCCCTCACCAATATAAATTAGGCTGAAAAGTATTCATTAGGCTTAGTAGCTGAATAGAAATTCCATAGAGCCATCGTGTTTTTAGTTATACATGGGCCATTTTGTCCAATCCCCACCATACGTTTACTCTCAGATTTCTCCAAGCCAAGTTTGCACGTTACCATATAACACACTGAGTGTTGTGTGTATACATAATACATGTTACTTATGTATAATATACTGGGTTGTTGTAGGTTTTTCTGGGTTATATGGCCATGTTCTGGAGGCATTTTCTCCTGACATTTCGCCTGCATCTATGGCAAGCATTCTCAGAGGTAGTGAGTTCTGTTGGAAGTAGGAAAATGGGTTTATATATCTGTGGAATGACCAGGGTGAGACAAAGGACTCTTGTCTGCTGGAGCTGGGTGTAAATGTTTCAACTGACCACCTTAATTAGCATTTGATGGCTTGGCAGTGCCTGGGGGAATCTTTTGTTGAGAGGTGATTAGATGTGCCTGATTGTTTACTCTCTGTTGTTTTGCTGTTGTAATTTTAGAGTTTTTAAAATATTGGTAGCCAGATTTTGTTCATTTTCATGGTTTCGTCCTTTCTGTTGAAATTGTCCACATGCTTGTGGATTGCAATGGCTTCTCTGTGTAGTCTGACATGGTGGTTGTACAGGGTTAGTCAAAATGCATAGGCCAATAAGCCATTCAATTGAATGGCTTATTGGCCTATGCATTTTGACTAACCCTGTATAATATACTTTATGTATAATATACTTTATTATATGTATAATAATGGCTCTATATGTATAATATACTTTATTTATATTCCGCTCCATCTCTCCGAGTGGACTCAGGCAGATTACAGAGCACATATGGCAAATTATACAATTAACAAGGACAGACAATACATAAACAGAGGTAACAGGCTTTTCCTGTCTTTTTTGCTCTATATTTAAAGATATAAATGTATGCACACATACTTATACTGCAATGCATTGACTGCAGTATGTAACAAAATTTGGAAAATGTTCTGTTCCTGGTTTGAAAATGTTATTCCTGTTTTATTGTGCAGTCCTTACTTTGAAAGTCATTGTTATACCCCAAAAACTTCATTTTTGTGCTGCCACAAACTAGGTTGAATTGGTTGAGACTTGCTGAGATATTCATTGAAAAACTATAGCAAAATGTGCGGCAGGATGTCCTGCAAAAACAAAGTTTTTGGAGTTTAATAAACTTTTTTTCCATGTTTTTATGATAGAGCCAATTAGGAAATGACATTTATAACCCAGGAACAAAAACCATGTTTCGTAGTGTGATATATCCCACTGAAGATCTCACTCCTTCCTGATTTTTGCCCTTAATCTTTCAGTAGAGTATACATTTCAAATGAAGAACACCTTGTCGGTTGTGAGGCCAAAGAGCAATCACAGACATATTGAAAGAGTTGCTTTCAAGCAGTATATGCCCTGCCAAGTTTTAAGTGTAAACGACTTTGAACTCTTAAAAAGATATGTCACCTTGTAAAAGAAGAAAGGGAAAATAAGTTCAGGTGTTTGAAATGTAAGCTCTCCTCTCCTGTCTTTCCACTCTGTTTTTTCCTCGCTTGTTCTAACGTGTTTTTGTTGAGATCTGAAGGGTTACAAATCTTTATAATCTGTCTGAGTATACAGGTCTGTAATGATGCGTGCCAAGGAACACCTGGAACGCTTCGGCTTTTATCGCTTTTAGTTTGAGTTTAAATGGCAAATCATCATTACCAAGGCCTGTTTGTACAAGTCAGCGGCTGACAATAGGAACTGAACTTGCCTAACTTGCTTCGCTCTTGCCACACACACACTTCGTTTGTATACAAGCAATCCCCAAGTTTCGAACAAGATAGGTTCTGTAGATTTGTTCTTAAGTTGAATATGTATGTACATTTTTGAAGTATAACTCCAGCCAAATATATTTCGCCTCACATTTGGTCCCTGTGATAATTGGGTTTTGAAAAACTTGGCTTGTTGTGGAAACAAAGATTGGAGATAAAGCTTCAGTGGAGACCCCCTTCCCCCATGAAAACGCTTTCATTATATCTTACATTTCATCTTATATTGCTGCTCCCCTTCAGTGTTAGGTTTCTATAGTACACTTCCCCCTCCGGTATGAAGGTCCTTTCTCGACCCCATCTTGATGAGGTTCTCCCGCACAAACAATCTGCTCCATTTCTATCTCACCTCGAGTTTTTAGCTTTTAGTTTTAGCTTTTAGTATTTTATCATGTCCATGCGGCCTGCTCTCTGTCACTGTAATTGTGAAGGATTTTATTGTAATTTGTATTGCTTACTGTATTTTTATGTTTTATGTATTTTATTTGCTGTTGTTTTGTGTTTTGATTTTATTTTATTGCATTGCGTTGTTGGGCTTGGCCTCATGTAAGCTGCCCTGAGTCCCCATCAGGGAGATGGTGGCGGGGTATAAATAAAGATTATTATTATTATTATTATTATTATTATTATTATTATTATGAATAGTTTTTATTGATTTTATGTGATTTACAACAATAGGCAAAGGTAGGACATGAAAAAGAAAAGAGAGAGGGGGAAGTGCTTTAGGGGTTGTGTTGGAAGGGGGTTGTGATAAAAGAAAGGGAAAAGAAGAAAAAAAACCAGGGTCCCTTAGGACCCTTTGTGCCTGTGATATGACTTCCCAATGTCTTCTGAGAATATCTTAAGAGATAGGGAGACCTATATCTCTCCTTATGTTCATTCTTATGTTCTCGAGTCCATTTTCCGGCTTCTCTTCTGCCGCTGATGTTCTCTATATGCGTTATTATTATTATTATTATTATTATTATTATTATTATTATTATTATGGTTATTTGAAACACCACAAGATGAGTCCACAGCACTCTGTTGGCTGTTGTATTGGATCACACGTCAGACACTTCCCAAGTGTCTAGGACTGTGTGATGTATCAGCGAATAGTGCGTGCAGATCCCAGTAAGGTGGCCTTTTGTAGCTGGCAGATGGTAATCTTGACAGCGCCAATTGTGTTTAAGTGCAGGCCAAGGTCTTTAGGCACTGCACCCAGTGTGCCGATCACCACTGGGACCATCTTTACTGGCTTGTGCCACAGTCTTTGCAGTTCAATCTTTAAATCCTCATATTGTGTCATCTTTTCTAGTTGTTTCTCCTCAATCCTGCTGTCACCTGGGATTGCAACATCGACAATCCATACTTTGTTTTATAACACGATTGTGAGATCATTATTATTATTATTTCAGGAGTGAATTTCTCTTTTGAGGGATAGATTTATCTCACTTCCTATTGTCTCACCCCGTTCTTACTGAGGAACAGCCTTGAAGTGTGAGAGATAGCATTCATTATAATGTCTTATAGGCCATGATACGGCAAAACAGAGATAGTATACAAAATAGGGACCATTTTGTCTTTTACTGTACTGAACTTTAACTGCCAAAGATTGGCCGTTGAGTTGGTTCAGTCTTGAATATGTATATCAGTGGTTCCCAACCTGTGTCCGTGGACCACCAGTGATCTGCAAGAACTAAAATATGGTCCGCAGTCTCACCATTACTACACCATTGCAACGAGAGACTGGTCTCACGAAACCCTCTTATAGTGCTGAGGCTTATTAAATATGGTTTTCTGTAGGCAAGCAGATGGCGACTACTGGGTCGCATATGTTCTGTATCAGAAACTAGAGCTGATGTTGTCTATCCAATACAATTTTCTAAATCAGCAACCAAAATAACCAAACCAAATCTAAAGTTGACCAAAAACGGATTCGTAACCCTTTCAGTACTAATGTTGGAGAGTGGTCCCTGGTCAAAGTGGTCCCTAGTCAAGTAGTCCCTGATCAGGTGGTCCCTGGTCAAAGTGTCTCTGGTCAAGTGACACCACCAGTGATCCACAAGAACTAAAATATGGTCCGCGGCCTCACCATTACTACACCATTGCAACGAGTGACTAGTCTCGCGAAATCCTCTTATAGTTCTGAGGCTTATTAAATATGGTTTTCTGTAGGCAAGCAGATGGTGACTACTGGGTAGCATATGTTCTGTATCAGAAACTAGAGCTGATGTGATCTATCCAATGCAATATTCTAATTCAGAACCCCAAATAACCAAACCAAATCTAAAGTTGACCAAAAACTAATTCGTAATTGTTTTGGTACTAATGTTGAAGAGTAATCCCTTGTTGTTGAAACGAGGATTAAAGATAAAGCTTCAGTGGAGACCCTTTTCCCCCATGATAACTCTTTCAGGAGTGAATTTCCCTTTTGAGGGGTAGATTTTTGTCACATCCTATTGTCTCACCCTGATCTTAACTATAGTCATTTGTAAGTCGGATGTTTGTAACTCAGTGACTGCCTGTACTTGCTTCTTGGGGTTGACCTTGCAACTTGGGCTAGACCTGTTGCACTTGGGACTGAAATCTGCCTGTAAGCTGTAAGTGCTGAAACTGAGCTTTGAGAATAAATGGTGGTCCCCACAAAGATACACTTTAGAGCAGTGGTTCTCAGCCCATGGGTCCCCAGATGTTTTGGCGTTCAACTCCCAGAAATCCTAATAGCTAGTAAACTGGCTGGGATTTATGGGAGTTGTAGGCCAAAACACATGGGGATCCACAGGTTGAGAACCACTGCTTTAGAGAGATCCCTCTCCTATTTGGTTTCTCATTGCCCTGATGGTTTCACCTTCTTCTATCCCTTGGCAGCACTTTGTCGTCGTCCCCCCCCCCCCCCATTCATGCCCTCTTCTCCGTGGGGAGCCCATTAACTCTCTCTGCTGTCTTCTCCCTCCCTGATTACCTAGTGTCTCCTTTTTTCTTCCCATATCCCCAATTCTCTCCTTGTTCTTGTTCTCCAATTACCACTACCAGCTCAACCTTTAACTTCATCTGATGCCTTCTTTTTAACTGTTAGCAAAAGCCAAGCACGCTGCAGAGAAGGTTGGGAGTCATTTCCCCTCCTTGCCTCTGGGCCTCTGCAGCTCTGTCTAAACACACTTTGGGTTAATGAAAGTTTCAGGCACAATTGCGGTGCACCAGATCCTTACTCAACATTTAAAAAGGCAGTGGAAGAAAAGGTGTTTCTGCTACTTCCTTGTGTTGGGGAGCAAGCACTAGGAGTATGGAAACCAAAGGGAAAAGATGATGGAATGTGTGTGCTGGGAGGAGGTTATCTTTTCCTTAAGATAGCAGTTCATTTGGGAAGACCTGAAGAATGTAGTCCTTGGATGTCTTCCAGTGCTTCAAGGCTGATACTTAAAACCTTTTCTTGCCCTGAGAACCAAAGTATGAGAGGAAGAGCTTGCAATATCCTATCTTCCACCAAATAAGACAGGGATTTATATTAATTTTTGGAACCCCCAGTGACACAGAGGGTTAAACCACTGAGCTGCTGAACTTACTGACCGAAAGGTCAGAGGTTTGAATCCGAGGAGTGGGGTGAGCTCCCGTTGTTAGCCCCAGCTACTTTTTTGTGTCAGGAGTGACTTGAGAAACTGCAAGTCACTTCTGGTGTGAGAGAATTGGCCGTCTGCAAGGACGTTGCCCAGGGGATGCCTGAATGTTTTGTTTTACCATCCTTGTGAGAGGCTTCTCTTATGTCCCCGTATGGGGAGCTGGAGCTGATAGAGGGAGGTCATTCATGCTCTCCCCGGATTCAAACCTGTGACCTGTTGGTCTTCAGTCCGCCGGCACAGGGGTTTAACCCACTGTGTCACAGTTCCTGCCAGAACCTAGCAGTTCGAAAACATGCAAATGTGAGTAGATCAATAGGTACCACTTCAGCAGGAAGGTACTGGCACTTCATGCATTCATGGCAGCCACATGACCTTGGAGGTGTCTACGGACGATGCTGGCTTTTTTGCTTAGAAATTGAGATGAGCACCACCCCCCAGATTCATACACGATTAGACAATGTCAAGGGGAAACCTTTACCATTTTACCTTATATTACTTTTTACTCCAAAAGACATATTTGAGAAAACGGGGTAGTATTGCTCGAGATAGAACACTTTGGTTGTACTTTGAGAGACACCTCTTTATGACTTCTTCGGGACTGTACTCTTGACTGTGGAAACAAGTAAAGAGGTGTGAACTTTACCTTAAATGAGCACTTGTTTTATTTACAGGAGTAGGAAAAACAGCATTAATATCATTCTGTAGACTTTCTTTACCCTTTCAGGTGTAAGTGGCCCCTTATTGTTGCTTTTGTTGTTTATGGCCAGTATGAAACAAAAATGCTTTTGTAAGAAGACAATAGTTTTTTTTCTTGTGTCACTCTTACACCATAAGGCATTGCGTTCTATAATCTCCTACACAGCCACGAGGGCTCCGTGAACATTGCAGATTCCATTATAAAAGACTCTGGCAGGCATTTGATTACTGCTAAGAACAAATGTCACTGCAGTAAATACTAAGCGAGAAGCACAGGTCAGCCCTCTGTGACTTTTGAAGATTTACATGGGAGGGAAGAGACTCCTGTCCAAAATGCTTAGCCTTAGCGTGCTTCTGAATAAAGTTGCACAGGCACAATAATAATAAAAAACAGTTTTTGCTCTGCATTGAAATGTCAAGGGGCGAGAGAGAGAAAAAAGTTGACTAAGGTGGCTGTGCCGAGTAAAATAGGATGCAAACAGAACTGTCGAACACAAGAAGTGTATGGAACTCTATTGTCAAAAAAAGACTAGTTCAGATTTTCAGGACATCCATAATTACAGACAAATTAATGAAAGGAATTATAAATGTACAAAACAATGCAAGTACTCTCAGACTTCTGTGTGGAAAACCATTATCCATGCAGATAGTTACAAGGGGCGTTCATTAAAGATGTCCCCTGACCCACTTCTATTTATCACAGGATGCTGAAACTGCACATGTGTAATGATATAAGTCTCTATAGGTTGTGTGCCAATTTACAACTCAAAACTGATAACGGTCTTGATTTTACAGGTGCTGAAGTGGTGTGAGGTTTGATAATGGACCCAATGGAATACAGAGCAGTCATTAAGTTCCTTTACTTGAAAGGCCACACTCCAGAGGAGACGTTTGATGAGATGAAAGAGGTTTATGGTGATGATTCCCCATCATATGATGTAGTCAAGAACTGGCATCGCCAACTCAAATATGGTCGGACTTTGGTGCAAACAGCTCGTTTCAGGGCGAACCCACTCTGCTATTAATGAAGACACCATCCAGCAAGTGGAGGTCGCCAGTTTGGAAAATTGCTGCATAATAATAATACTTTATTTATACCCCGCCACCATCTCCCCACTGGCTTACATGGGGCCAAGCCCAGACAACAAATTACAGCAGAATAAAACTGAAAACACAAACAATAAACATAACCATTCACCATCTAGCTCAAAATGTCAATATGGAAAAAAACCATCCAAGACCATCTTCACATGCATAAGGTATCCACTTGCTGGGTCCCCTGTCTGTTCACACCTTCCCAGAAGTAGGAACAAGTCGAATGCTCTCAGTCTCTATTGACAATGTGCCATAGAAACCAGGAGGATTTTTTCAACAGGCTGATCACACAGGATAAAAGTTGGACTCATCACTATGATCCTGAGACTAAAGTCCAGTCGATGCAATGGAATTATCATGACTGCCTCCAAAGAACGCACATGCCAAACTCTCGGCAGGCAAGGTGATGCTCACAGTATTTTGGGACCAGCATGGAGTAGTATTGATGGATTTCCTAGCAAAAGATATCATGATCACTGGAGCATACTATGCTTCACTACTTTGGAAATTGCAGGGGGGGGGGGGGAGCATGCTCACCAAAGGTGTCCACCTTCTGCAAGACAGTGCACCAGTTCACAACTCACTTGCTGCCCAAATGGAAGCATGCTCCTGTGGCTTTGAAATTCTACTGCAACCCCCTTATTCACTCCACCTCACACCTTTGGACTTCCATCTCTTTCCAACAATGAAGGGCAAGCATTTTTCAGATGATGAGACTCCGATTTCCGAAGTCACAACGTGGCTTTTGGAGCAACCCGCGAGGTGTTTACAATTGCCTAAAAAGATGGTAGACGTGTGTGTCCGTAGTTGGCACCTATGTAGAGAAGGGCTAACAACTGTGCCAAGTTCCATTGCTCTCAGTCCATGGGAAGTGGATCAGGGGAAATCTTTAATGAATGCCCCTTGTAAGTCTATCGCCTTTCAGATGCTGTTGCATTGACTGCATTAAAAGAGCAAGTTCTTTGCCCTCACTCCAGCATTGCCAGAGTCTCCTTCAGTCCTCTGTAGTAGCTTTCCTAACCAGAAACAAAACTTTGACATAATTGAAGTTGCAATGGGGCAAGAGAAAGCCATCCCTGCAACAAGGATAAAAGTAATTCCTTCTTCAGGTTAATTGATTTTGAAGGTCCTTGTAAATTGAAAACAAGTTGTGAGTAATTGCATTGAGAGGGGAGCCTAACTCAGTAGGGTTGGAAAATTATTTATTTATTTATTTGGGGTTCTTTTACCCCGCCCTTCTCACCCCGAAGGGGACTCAGGACGGCTTACAAAAGCAAGGCACAATTTGATGCCTGCATCATAAAAACAATAAAACACAAAATTACATCAATACACAGTTAACACCAAATATACATTATAACCATAAATCAATAAAATCAATAAAACCAAATACAAACCCAGTTTCTCCTCTTACATAGTCAGTGTTCGCTACTCATAGATCTAGTTTTACGTTCCACTTCATCAATCCTGCTGGTCTTACTCGCCTGGTTGTCTGATTTAATTGCCGGAGTGCCCAAAGGCCTGGTCCCATAACCAAGTCTTCACCCTTCTCCTAAAGGCGAGGAGGGATGATGATGCCGATTTCCCCCGGGAGTGAGTTCCACAGGTGAGGGGCCACCACTGAGAAAGCCCTGCTCCTCGTCCCCACCAGCCTCACTTGTGACAGTGGTGGGGTCGATAGCAAGGCCTCCCCAGATGATCTCAGACTCCGAGGTGGGACGTAGAGGGAGTGAAGTGAAGGAAAGGTTTTCTAATTTATAATTAGAACTCTTGTAAAATACTTTTTTTATTGGTGGGGAGCAAGTCTTTACTGAATTTGCGAAATGTTCTTACTACACATTTCCCAACTAACTGGGATATTTATACACCAGTGATGTTACTTGTGCCTCATCCTTGTCTAATTGCATTAAACAGAGGGAAGCTGTAATATGCTTTATTAGCTTCATAAAGAAAAGTCATTTTGAAATTCTCACAGAATTGCACTGAATGGACACTGCAGTGAGAGTTAATTACAATGTTTTAATTAAATGAATAGCTACTGCAATTGTAAAGAATTCAGCATGTGCTTGGAACTCAATCACAATAAATTGGTGCAAGCAGGAGAAAGGAATTTGCATCCCTGAAGTGATGTCACAAAAGTATGTTGAGAGTGCATGTACATTTCTCATTGAGATGTACTGCAGAGACATTTGTACTTCATACACTCATATAAGTGCTCTAAGACATTGTGTGGAATACCTATTTGCATATAACCAACACACAGTAGTTTGTGTTATGATTTAAGCCTTAGGTCTCTTGGTATTAATATCTGTCTCAGCTCACTTTTGGCCAACTCCCTGTTGTAGTTTAGTTAGCTTCCTTTTATCATGCAGGTTTTTTGTCTTCACACCAATTGCAGGGAAGGTTACTAGGTGATGTCTCAGATTATAAGATTTTATTTCTCAAGACTGTAATGAAAACAATAACCACATCATTGTAACACATTGTGCAGACTCAGGGTGCATCGGATTTACGACGACTGCGGTCACCCATTCCAGTTCAACAGGAAACGGTTCCTGCACATTGCTTGTTCATTTTAATGGTGTGGGAATATAATTATGCTGCTGTGTTTCTGGCAGATGATGCATTGTGATAGTCCAGCATTTTGTGAGACCTTTTCTAAATCAGCAGTGATTTTAAGCACTTTCCAAATGTTTCTCTAAACAAGCATAAGAATTAATTGCCCATGAAAGTTTGTGTGTTGCCGTTCATCCTACCATCAAACAGGAGGGGGAAAACTTATGGCTGCCTTCCTGTGCAGTATTCATTGTATGACAGACTTGCACTCTTGTAACTTTTTGGATTTCAGTTAGTAGTTGTTAATGAACAAATGTGATCCCAAATCTTCCCTCTTAAGCCAGGCAGTACCAAAACGGAAAGATTCCTATGGCACTGCATTTCAGGGTCCTGGGAACGGACATCATAATGTCTTGCCTGTTTGTGGGGTGCATTGAGACAAGGACCTATGGAAAGACCCCTCCTCCAACTGCCTGTCTCAGCACACCCATGACCTTATCAATTCTTTGGTTGAGGATGGTTTAAGAGGTGGGTTTTAGCAGCATAGCAGTAGCAGAACTAGCTACGATAGTGGACCTTTGACTTTTGAGTCTGCCAATGCAGGTTCTTGATCAGCAAAATCTGCCCTTACGATTTTGGTTAAGTCACTTTAGGTCAACTAAAATAAAATCCATTTTGTCAAAGCCAGTGGCCTCTGATTCATCAAATGAACACTGGGATAAAAACCAGAAATGAAGAGTTCAAGAAACAAAGCACATTTTGTGCACAAAGTCAAACTTTTCTGTGGAAAGTTGCCGACAATTAATTCTGGCATGAAATTTGTGCAATTCTATATTGTGTGCGACTGGGATAAAATATACATGATTTAAAACTAAACTTCTACAGCAACATGTTCAATTCCATGTGAGGTTATAGTTGAGGGCATAGGAGCATAGAACTCTTGTCAAGGTGCCACTCCAGATGGCATTTCTGGATACCCTGTAGCTGAAGCAAATGCTCAGAAAGGAGTAATTCTTGGAATCTAAGACTAGAGAAGACAATTATGCTGGGGAAAGTGGAAGGTAAAAGGAAGAGGGGCCGACCAAGGGCAAGATGGAAGTGACTGGACTGACCTTGAAGGAGCTGGGGATGGTGATGGCCGACAGGGAGCTCTGGCGTGGGCTGGTCCATGAGGTCACGAAGAGTCGGAGACGACTGAACGAATGAACAACAAGAAAAACTAGGGTGGAGTAAGAGGGAGGGGAGTGCAACAGGTGGTCAGGTTGGAGTTCTGCTTAACTGTTGTCATCCCCCCCCCCCCCGCCTTAACCAGAAATGTCTTTATAGATCTTTGATAACTTTCCTTTGTGATTACAGATAACTTCAAACGAGAAGCATGCACAAAGCCTGAAGAATGATGGAGGTGGTCTTGTCCGTACACTAGAAAGATTGACCCAAACGGCCAGGTGAGATCCTTTGGGCTTTTTAGAGTTTACATTCCATGTGTACACCTCTCTGCACATGCTTCTTGTATTGCCAACACCTCTTCCTACACAATGCTGTTATCAAGCTCGACTCAAAGTTTTATCGTTTCTTTCCCACACTCACCTTTTCTTTTCAGCATTTCACTTCATGTCCAGAAAGGAGCCGGTTGCTCCTACATGCTGTCAGAAGATGGTCTCTCGACTTCTTTGATTGCAGTGGTGGTGAAGGACATTAAATATGTTTATAGAGTGGTGTGTGTGCTTTGTATCTTTTATGAGAAGTAAACATGTGAACCTGTAGGATACACACGCGCACACAACTGGCTTTGGCTATAGCAGTTCAAGCAGTGCCTTAAGCCATTATAGCAAAAGCATTTGACCATCTGACAAGGCCAACACCACTGTCCACAGACGGTCTGCTTTGGAGACTTGCTGAACCCAGGGTTATGCCTCTGGTTCAGAGTTCTTTGTAAACCATCGCCTTCAGCTGTGAGATAGTCTAAACGCTAGAAGAATGCATCTATTAGTTTGCCCAGCATCTTAGGGTATTATCTATAAGGTCAATATCAACTTAGTTTCTCTAACTATTCAAGCTGGTGGCGTATTTTGTAAAGCTCCCTTTCATTTGCAAATGGGAAATGGCTCATGTGGCTGAAAAAGTCAGAATGAACTTTATTCTTTTCTAATCCAGTCATTTGCTTTGGATATGTGCTAACATTTTAGCTCAGACCTGGATTCCGTAACAGGCATTGGGCTTGCCGCATTTTCCTCACTGCCTGTTTCCCTTCTGCAAAATGAGAGCGCGCAGGAAATACCACATGTGTGATTCACAGGCTGACCACGGGGGTAAATCTAGATAGACGTACAAACTGATTTTACCTAGATAAGGACTGATGTAAAAATGTGTCAATCTCAGTATGAATAAAATTATTGAAACACAGGTTACTGAATGTTCTTTGAAAATGATTTTAGATTCCACTGCAGACAGAAATGGCAATAAAATTTGAGGACCTCTGTTTAGGGCAGAGGTCCTCAAATTATGGCTCACAGGCCAGATACAACCAACAAGGGTGTTTGCCCTCACTTTTCCAAAACTTTCCCCTCAATCTCCCAAGTTTTTATCCTTGAAAGAAAAAGGAAGGAAGGAGAGAGAAAGGGAAGACAAAAAGCTAGGTAGGGGGGAAAGAAGAAAGGAAGGGAGATAAGAAAACAAGAGGGAAGGAATTCAGAAAACACATAGTGGTATGAACCTTGGACTATGGCTCAGAACCCACTGGATGACCTTAGGCAAGTCACTCTCTGGGTCTCAAATGAAATTTGCTATCTGTTATGATGGACCTTTAGCCACCGGTTTGGTACATAATGCAAACAGGAGAAGGGCCTTTTCCCCCTAGATACACCCCACATTTTACATTGCTGAAAATGGTAGTGTGTTGAGAGATAAAACTATTTTTTCCCAACTTAAGAGTATTCCAGATGATTGGAGTACATTCCAGATCACTGGCCATAGTTGGCTAGAGCTGAGATATGAAGACTATATCGTATATGGTGTGCTATGTGAGCTCATCAGGGCAAAATCCAATTATGTGGTATTAAAATATGCCATTTTCCAATTCTGCGGTGGTTTGGTAAGTGAGAAGCTCTGAAGTAAAGGACATTTTCTCCTAATCAATGGGGGAAATGAAACTCATGCACCCCTACCACTTCTAAACAATGGTTACAATGGAATGTGAAAGAAATACTTCAATTAATCCTTTAAATGTAGTGTGCTAACTGGTGTTTTATTCTATTTTTGTTAGCTTCCATGCAGATATAGTAATTGCTTCCTTGGCTTCTGAAATCCTCAAGAAAATTGAACACTATCAAGGCTGAGTCAACTAACGCCAATACAACAGAGAGAAGGGGGGAGGGGGAGGTTCTGAATATGTATTTCTAAATAAAATGATAATTTTTCATTGTTTTATTTTTTTATATACAAGTTACTCTTCAAGGAATGTCTTTAATCTTTTGCATATATAAGTGGAGGAGAAACATCAAAGAATAGGAAAAGGGCCATCTTAGATATATAATACATGTTATTAAAGACACAGGGACTTCTGAGTAAACATGCTTAAAACTACTGCAGATCTAAGCATCGTACATCAAATACCTGATAACAGTGCATGAGGTTTATGTAACGTGTTATGACAACAAGAACGTTCTATCAGTTTGCCACATTTTGTATTTTACCGCACTGAGTTTGTACAGGAAGTAGCTGAAATAACTTGACACAGCAAAATGAATTAAAAGTTTACTTTAATTCTGAACCATTTGTATAACTGTTCTCATGAAGCATCTGTATCACAGCAGGCTACAATAACTTTGGATAAAAGGCAACTGGTAAACTGTCCAATACAAGGTTCCATACAACAGTTCTTTACTGGCCCCTACCCAGACATCTCCAGATAAAGTTTTTGATCAAAAACATGAAATAGATCCACCTGCTTATTTTAAGCATATTAAAAAGGAAACTAATTGGACCATTTCTATTTGTCTAATTTTTTTATACAAAAAGGCTACACAATGTTACACTTGTCAGATTACAATTAGAGTGATTATGAATTAGTGTTCTACACCATTACTCGATCCTTAAAAATCAGAAGTTGCTGTAGCATGTTCACTATAACTTAAACACAGAGACTTAAAAACCCTACAAGTTTACTGCAAAAAAGAAAACTACTTTGAAAGCAAGCAAGGTCAGTACCATTACAGAGATTTAAAAATTAAAAAAAAGTTTTAAACAAGCAAGGCTAGGTTTGATAAATTCCATCTTGAGATTCATTCTTGTGCATTCTTCGTTTTCGTGAGTCACTCCCCAAATCCATTTTGTTACTCCTCGACCAAAAGGACCAGAACAAAAAGTTTACTTCGGTTGTTCCCATAGGAAACTCAGCTTGGTTAGTGTGTCAGGCACTTTCTGAGATACTAGCCCACCCCTCGAGCCCTCTCAGCAACTCTACAGGCCAATCACAATGCAAGATCATTCAGACAATACAGCTGCGTGGGAGAAAAAAAGAAAAGAAAATTGGGTTAAAATCAAGACACAGCTGCTCCTGTTAAGACTTGCATCTGGCCTACAGCATGACACTCCTACGTTAATCACGTCCACAAATCACATCATGAGTCAGTTTCAATGCAGACAATGCACTAGACATTTGCGACTACAACCAACACGGACCATTCCAAACCGTTCCCTCCCTGCCAGCCAAGTTCTCAGGTGTAGGCGAGTGGAGCGTCTTACCTAAAGGATGATTTACAGGTCAGTATCGAACCAGGCCAACTGATTACTGTCACCTGGAGGCAGCCCATCCATAAGGTCCTGGGCATGTCCTAGATCTGGCAGCCCATCAACTGGGTAGTCAGCACCCGGGTGGTGGCCCCCCATTTCATGTTCCATCATTGGGTCCATGCCCAAGGCATCCTGACCGTATCCTCCAGAGTGGAAAGAACGGTAGCTAGGATCTAAGAAAGTTAAGGGCGGCAAAGGGGAGAAGGGGGGAAAAGCAGGTTAACATGTTAGAGGCTCCAAAAGCTTCAAAAATATCAGCATGTGAGAGTTTGTAGCCCAGCCACACTGAAATCACATTTTCTAGACTCAAAATTGTATGGACAAACTGACAAGTCAGTAAATACATTGGGATAGCTGTACAATAAAGCATGCTACCACCAGAAGCACATCTCAGCCAAGCTTATTAGGTCTGCTTGCTACTGAAAACCTTAAACAGCAATGCGGCAATACTATCACAACTGAAACACACACTATAAGCCTTTCTAGTTGCACAATTAAGCATTCGTAACCTACTTTTTGAAAAACAAAATGTATCACTAGCACATTTTAAAGAAAAGTGCCCATTATGCATTTTTCATGGTTAGAATACACACAATTAATTCATAATGCCTTGGTGAGGATCTCTCACTGAACAGTGCAAGGAACCCATAAATTATAATGAGAACTACCAACAGAACAAAATGGGTTTGCAGTTCTCTACAAATACACTGCGACTACAATTTTGGTTTGTTTGTTGCTTTTACAAGTCAACTAACCAATTTATACATACCATCCGGGCGATAGCCAAGAGGTTCTCCCTGTGCACCAATGTCAAGTCCCAGATCAGCAGTCTGTAAGGAATATGTAAAGTAGCACCTGAAGCAGGCAGTTCATTCCAGGAGTAATATAAACCCTTACGGCTTTGAATTAGTGCTAACATCTACTTAAATATGTGTACGCTTTCCAGACATAACTAAAATATACTGTTTAGCTAGAGATACAGAAAAAGCAAGGGCAACCCCCCCTCTGAACAAATCTTACCAAGCATAACTAAAATATATTGTTTAGCTAGAGATACAGAAATCACACGTACAGAGAGCTGGACCTTAGGGAAGGCTGAGCGAAGGAAGACAGATGCTTTTGAACTGTGGTGTTGGAGGAAAGTTGAGAGTGCCTTGGACAGCGAGAAGATCCATCCAGTCCATACTTCAGGAAATAAAGCCTGACTGCTCATTGGAGGGAAGGATATTAGAGGCCAAAATGAAGTACTTTGGCCACATCATGAGAAGAAAGGAAAGCTTAGAGAAGGCAATGATGCTGGGGGGAAAGGAAGAAAAAAGGAAGAGGGACCGACCAAGGGCAAGATGATGGGTGGTACCCTTGAAGTGACTGGATTGACCTTGACAGAGCTGGGGGTGGTGACGACCGACAGGGAGCTCTGGCGTGGACTGGTCCATGAAGTCACGAAGAGTCGGAAACGACTGAACGAATGAACAACAACAAACAAAAAAGGCAAGGGCAACCCCCTCTGAACAAATCTTACCAAGAAAACTCCATGACAGGTGGGTTGCCCTAAGTCAGCAAAGGAACACAAGAACAGAATAGGCAGTTCCAGGCATGTTTCCATGTGGCAAGCATGTCACTTTGCCTTGCTAGGGATGATTTTTTGCTGAATGATTGGAGACCTAGAATTGCTGCCTTATTATTTAGAAATGTACAAGGAAAATTTATTCTCTCTTGTGAACTTCAGGTGCTTTTTATAAGCATCATGCAATTCAAGGGAACTCGTCTGGCGCCAAGAGTCCATTTGGCTCAGCCTGTTAGCAATGTCAAACAGGAGCCAGCAGGTGCCTTGTCAGATGCTTAGTGAAGCTCATTTATTCCTGCTAACGAAAACAGGCCTATCCTTCACTATCCCTTTAGCCACAACGCACTCTTTGAAACAGTCCCAACTAAATTCTAGGAACAGGAAGGGAGTAAAGAGAACATACCTCATTCCAAGCCATTGGTTCAGTCCTGAAGAGAGAGCTGGTCAACTCAACTGAAAGCCGTTTCTTATAATCCTGTGGTTTATCTTCAGACATCCTAAACAACACTGCAGCTGCGTATGTTGCTGTTCAAAGAAAAAGGGTATCAAAACCTCTCTCCTGCTTCACTTATTAAATACGCACTCAAACTGTCCGCCAATTGACATTTCCTGGGCAGTATGAAGACTATATATATATGTGTGTGTGTGTGTGTGCATGTATATGAGAGACTATGACTAAAAACATAAACATTAGCACTCGTGTGATTGAATCTAGTTTATTGGCTCTGATTAAGTCCCTATACATGCTCAAGGACTTGTTCAGAGGGTCAATCTGCATTAAATAAAAATGGGGGGAGAGATGACACCTCAGTCTTGGTTAACACTGCACACTTCATGTAGATGGAAGGGGGTAGAACAAAGTGTGGAATTTCAAAGCTTTTAGAAAGTAATTTCCAGCACTTTACCATTGCGTATGCCTAGCTAAGGCTGAGGGGACTTGCAATCCATCAGAATCTCCACTTTGCCCGTATCTTATGGATCAAACCTTTCCAAATTTTTCATGTTGGTGGCATGCATTTTACATATGATCCTTGTGCAATATGATAATTCAGTTTTACTAAAAAAAACTAGAAGTTAAACCAATTCCTTTTAAGAGTTTCATAACATATGTATATTATATGATATATCATAAAAATATGTTTCATATAGTATAAACAAAGTTAGGATGAGTTCCCCAGCCAAGGATAACAGGGAAAAGGAGGATGGCGAGGCCACCCTCAGTGTTGTGTTCAGTGTCAGTATTGTTGCTGCTGCCTGTCTCCTCCTCCAGGGGCAGTCAACACAATCGTGTGCCAGGCACAGCCAGTCTTTGTTTGTGTGTGTGTGGAGGGGGGGGGGGAGGGGGACTTTTCATGCTACACACTTGTGGACTAATGTGTATCACCTGTAGTTAGGAAAGCTCTGTTATAGATATTAAGGAACAAAATAGCCGTGAGTATCACCATAGCACCAAAGCCACGGAGCAAAGCAGCAAGCCCCGAGTACTACCATTCTGGATCAATCATTCAAAAGAAATATAAACCACTACAGTACAACAAGCCCTTAGTATCCGCTGGTGTTTAGTTCCAGACCCCCAGATGCCAAATTCCTGTTATATGTAATACCACTGTAAAATGCCATCCCTTATATAAAATTGCAACATCAAGATTTGCTTTTTGAGTTATTGTGGTATTTTGGGAGAGTGAGGGAGTTGGGGGTGGTTTCCAGCTGTGAAGTATTCAGTATGTTTCCAGCACGTATGTATTTAAACCAGTGGTTCTCAACCTGGGGTCCCCTGATGTTTTTGGCCTTCAACTCCCAGAAATCCTAACAGCTGGTAAACTGGCTGGGATTTCTGGGAGTTGTAGGCCAAAAACATCTGGGGACCCCAGGTTGAGAACCACTGATTTAAACCGTCTCTACCATGCTCCCATGTCCCAAACTACCTATCAAGAAGGATGCCATGGTGTAAGCACTGATGGCCACTTACCCACACCCTCGTTCCTAGAGTGAAGCAGTTCTGTCAGTGGTGCCGTTGCTCCTTCTGCTTCTATTGCTTCAGCTGCCTCTTTGTCCTGAGCCAATTCACACAATACACCTGCAGCCACTCTCTGAATGTTCTCAATAGGAGAATACAGCAGCTGGGGGGGGGGGGGGGGGTAAACAGAGTGAAGGTAAGGAGTTGCATCCATCATCAAACTCTGAGGAACAATTACATTTCCTTCTTCATTTACTGAGAAATTGCCCTTTAGTATCTTTGAATGATCAACTAGTCATGTAAGTTTGCTCTGGTTGTAGTTTCCCTAGAAAATCTGTTCTGTACTTGATTTAGGGGAAGGAATAAAAAATTTCTCTTAAATTTGGGATACTGAGGGTTAAATCCAATTGCAACGTTCAACTAGCTGAATGCTAGGCCAACATTTTGGACAAGTTCAATGATTCTGGGTTTAGATCTCAAGCTGCTCGATCCACTCAAATCTTTCTTCCTGGCCACTGGAAATAAACTTTGGAGATTTCAATTCATTTTAGGATAATTTCCCAAGATGCCAAATGCTGTACACAACATCAAATTCTACATTTCTATGCAAACACAGCAAATATATTAAGCTTTACCAATGTATGTTGCAGCTGCATGGAATTAAAAAACACCTCCTGCATTTTCCCACAAAATCAAACCTGTCCAGCAATTTCCTTGCTAAGGGATTCTGCTTACCTGCACGAACAGTGGAATGGTGTTAAGACCTCTGATAACAATTCGATTGTGAACATCTCTAGCCAGGATATGAAGGGCCCCGGTACAACCCTCAACTATTTCCTCCATACGTACACCCTCCTGCAAAAAAAGCCAAAACAACAACATAATGGAAAGTGGTACTAGCACTTTATGTAGCAAACAGGTCAAATATGTCTATGATCTGCTTCCTCACAAAGAGCTAACTGCACCAATTACCCTGATGCTTTCATTTGCTCTAATTAAATAAACAATATTGTCAAAATATAGACAATTGAACCATTAACCTCTAAGAGTGAGATTTTTCACCTTAAAGGTTTATTAGAAATAAGTACCAAGTTTATTCTGAATTTTGCATAATTTAACAGATGTTTTCTAGTGCATCACTGAGACATCAAATCCATTTTGGTGTGTACGTTTACTGAGTTACCCAGAACTCCCCGACTATGATGCTTTCTTTACTTCAGATAGACTAGCAAACATGGCCATGTGTTGGGTTTTTGTTGTTGTTTTTGTTTTGCACATTAAATGAAACCAACCCTCAAATTCTTTCTGGTTAACAGCTATGAAATATGAACAGTTTTGTGATATTTTCTCTCTAAAACAATTAACTCAGTATTTGGGGAAGGACTTTGGAAAGAAATAGCAAGATAAGAACTGGAATTCTGACAACAAATCTGTAACAACACTGACTGGTAGGATGCCATCAGTTCCTTTAAATATTGGTTGCTTTCCTTGGCTGCTCAAGATAATCAACAGTGAGATACAGGGCCAGGTGAAAGGGAAGATACTAATGTTTAGGTGTATCACCTAAGAACTGTGGGTTGAATGCACATAACAAAACAATTTGACAAGTCACACTTCAACCACAGAAAGAGTGGACAACTGCAACAAGAGAAAGCTTTAGTCCTCATACTGCTCTTCCACAAACTGCACTTTTCAAGTAAAATTAACCAAAACTGAATTAACAGTCTTTTTGTTTTTATCTCCCATATTTTGCCCTTCAAAAGCCACTGATATTTCGGACAGGTGATTTTTCATTTTAATCTTTTATAAAGTAGTGGTGCATCTGGAATCTCATGGCACTTCTCAAAATAGGTTAAAGGACATGTAGCCCTTGGGCCACACTTCCCCCTTTTATTAGAACACCACCATGTTCTTGTTCGATTACACCTGAATAAATTATAAAGTCAAGGCACATGTGATCTTCACCAAGTCACAGAGAGCCTTTAGATCACATGTCTCAAACTCAAGGCCTGGGGGCCAAATCTAGCTTTCAATGTCATTTTGTGTGATCCTACATAATGTAATGCTGGATAATGCAGATTTGAAATAAAGACATCAACATATCTTGACAGGTCTTATATGTATATGTATGTGTGTGTGTGTGTGTGTGTGTGTGTGTGTGTGTGTGACAGTGATAGCAAGAGCAAAAAAAAACACAAGTCTTTAGATGAAATTAAACTAAATTATTCTAAATTCAAATGAGGGTGAGGGATAGAAAATATGTGTAAGTGTAAAAGTAACAGTAGTTGCCAAAAGTAATATATGGTAGATTGTATTGAATATTATGTGTCTGCTGTAAACCAAATGGCATATACCAAATGAAAAAATAAATACAATATATTTAAATAGTCTACATTACCTGCACAGAACTCTTCAAGACTCTGTATGTAAGAGAGCTCCTTGGTAACTAATATTGCATTGATAAACTGATACATCAGACAGAAATTGTTTGTATTAGTGAGGTCTATTAATGATTTTAGTAATTATGGCACATTTAGTGTATATTGCATATTGAAATTTATATTTAAAGTATAATGGGATGGATCTGGAATCTGAAAAGGCTTTTGAACAAACACAATGACATTATCATTTTGGATCATGTCTGTACTACATTTGATCAATGCCATTCTTTATGAAGAACTACATACCACAAATTGCTGCTGTGTGCCACCCATTGAAGTACGACGCTGGGTGTCCTGATGGGCTCTTACAAGCAGCTGCACTAGTCTTGGAATAGCACCTTGCTCACGCAGCGGAGCATGATTTGCTGGACAGAGTGCAAGATTGCGAATAAGACCAACAGTCGCCTGCAGGAAATTACAAGAAAGGCAATTAGAAATATGACATTCTGTAAATCGACCAGAACTTAGCTTCATTGTTTGGTTTAATTTGTTACATTAATATTTCAGCTTTCTGCCTATCTTAAGACCAATGGTTCTTTCCGTTGTCATTTTCTTCCTCACAGTAGGCAGCTTTTGAAGTAGCTCAGTCACCCAGTAAGGTGTTTTGTAGTCCACTGCACTTCTGAAATAGTATTAGTCTAACGTTCAATACAGAAATAGTGTTCTCAATTCTTTTTGCCCTCATCCTGATAGCCACCAGCATTATAGGTCCACCTATCCTTCCCCAAATATAGAACTATACTATTAACATTAGTTTCCGGGTAGCCTCACCTTGATAAGAGGCCAGTGAGATGGTGGATGCAAGAGTTTGACCACCACTGGAAGTCCATAATGAAGACGCACTGCATTTTGTGCCATCTCTGCTTCTTGATGCCGACTTGTGAGGTGACGAAGCGCACAGATGGCTGGTTCAGTGATGTCTTCCCTGTCGCCAGCTCGGAGAACTGTGCGCACAAGAGCCTCAATGCCACCCACTTGGCAGACCATCATTTTATTCTTGTAGTTGTTACAAGTAAGATTGGAAAGGATGCCAGCAGCACAGGTCACTACATTGATATCATCTGAGCCCAAAAGCTGGACGAGGGTGCCAAGAAGGCCTTCCATCCCTTCCTGTATATATATTAATATAAAAAAGAGGGGCACATTTAACATCAGATATTTTCACCTTTTAAAAGCAAGCCATTGTTTTCAGCACAACCATTAAAACATAAATATTTTCCACCGATATGCTTTGTATCAGGCATTTTTACTGTATCACACTTATGTAAATTGCCGTAACTAGGGTTGAAATAGTTGGTCACATATTATCAGGGTTTCTCAAAAATGTATAAACTATAAAAGGAGCCTTAGCAACACAGGACAAAGAGAACAAGCTGTTTTCATACACATACCATATTTCATTGCATAATAGTCATACTCCTATTTTTAGAGTTTTGGTATTTAAGGATATTTCACATAATAGTCGCATCCTTGAGTTAGGCAACCCCCCCCCCCCACAAAACACCCATCCATTTGTGCATCCACCTGCCCAAAGACCCACCCCGCCAGCTTCCCTCGCTCGCTCATCTGCCCAAAGACCCATTTGCCCAGGAATGCCAGTTCAGGCAGCGTTCCTGGAAGGGACAGAGGATGGATGGGCATCCCAGTGAGTGCATGGGCACGTGAGTGGGTGAGAGGATGGTTGAGAACCTGCTAAGTAGCAGTTTGTTCTCCAACTAGGGTACACAAGTCTAGTACAGAAGAAATGGAAATAGCCTTGCCCTGCCTCAATTTCTTTTATTGTCAAGTTTAATCTTCAGGTTAGTCTGTCCTGTAATGCTTTTCAGCTAGACAGCTCTTGCACTGCTGGAACGCAGAATAGCTTTTTAAGGCAGTCACATAACAGTAAATGCAGGGATAAAGCAAGTTTTTTTGTTGTTTTGTTTTGTTGCAAAATCACAAGCAGACACACAAGTCCTAGCCTCCCTGTCTCCCCTACATGTAGACAACTAATGCATTTCCATTTTAGCAACAAACCATACTATGCCATTCCATCTGGCCCCAGCAAACTATGAAATTCTTGCTAAGTAGAATGAAATTGGTTTCCATTCTGGTTTGCCACTAATTAGAAATGGAGGTATTCCATTTTGTGTCATCGCTTATCAATCTCTTCCTACACCAAAGAGCACTCCCTAGCTTCGATTGTCATTAGAACATGTCACATTCCTGTTGTTTTTACCTGCTTAGTTGCAGCATCTGAGAGATTTCTAAGAGTCCAGAGACAATTCTGAACCAGTCGCTGGCTTGGATCTGTAAGATGGAGTCCCAAGGCCTGCATTCCACCTAAAAGATCAAATCATTTGGTTTCCATATAATTATATACCATTCTCACAATCCTCATCTTTTATATCAAAAATTAGTCCCAGACTGTCACTGTTATTTACAGTGATGTTTTGAAGAAATATTTAAAATGAGCATGGGTTCTCAATCAAACTGTTGTACCTCTATATACTATTCACTCCTTCAGGTTATAAGGCAGAGTGAATTAGAAGTTATGGTTTCCATCTCAAAAAAGCAGACAACCATGTCAGTCTTCACGGGTGAATAAGGGTACATTTACACTGACCAAATAGGTTTGTGTAGATGTGGATCAGTTCCACTGTGGCAAGACACTGCATGGGCCCTGATCCTGCATGGATCCCAGAACTTAGAGCACAGCCTTGCCCTGGGTTACACTTCATCAGGGAGAAGACCAAATCCCCGACCTAGGATTCAAGCTTTCCTTGCTGCCCCTTGATCTATTATCAGACAAAGTGAGTGCAAGCACTGGGAAGAGAGGAGGGAGTCCCAATGAGAACTCTATTTGGACTCAATCTGGCACCTAGCATGTCACATAGGGCCCAAATATGGAGTCAATATAGAAGCAGTCTGAGAGTCAAATACTAATTTGAAAATTCATGAACATCCTTATTTATTTTTTTACTTTTATTTTTATCCCACCTTTCCCTCTGTGGGGAAATGCAAAAAACAAACTACAATTTATTTATTTATTTACTATTCTTGTATACCGCTGTATCTCAAGCCCGAGGGCGACTCAATTGAACAGTACTGTGTGGATATAAGGTTAAAATAAAGTCAAACTATAATAAATGCAATTAAAATCACATTTAAAACTCACCCCCCTCCCCACAAATCCCACCCACAACCTCCCCAGTAATGTGTCCCTCAACCTCCCCCAAATGCTTGCTCATACAGAAATGTCTTAACCTGCTTGCCGAAGGCAAGTAGAGATGGGGCCATGCTGGGTCTCGCCACTATTTAAGCAATTATGCATGTCATTCCATTTTAAAGTAGAACCTATCTCTGAGCAAGTAAAACAAATAGCTGTATGAAGTGATTTCAGATTTTAGTTACATCACCCCATACAGCTGTGTTGCAAGTGGAAGTTTCCACTGGTTTTGAAACACCTTCTGTATAGCAAGGTAGGAGCTTTTCATTTCATCAGATACAAAACAACAGCTTCAGCAGTTTTCACATGAAAGCGGAAGGACAAGTCTTGACACTGGAGCTGTGAAAAAGAGGGAGGTACTTACCAGCCTCAACAATTGCAGGTTTGTTACTTGAGCAGACTGACAGCACCTTCAGCACTCTGCTTGTGGTCCAGAGTAATTTCTCATAGGTGTAAGTCCTCATTATATTTACCAGAGCCTGGGGTCCACCACTTGCCAAAATTATAAGCTGCATAAGGAATACATTTTTTAAAAAAAAAACGTACAGTAACATAGATTTATATTTTATCTCTACTAAAAATCTGAGAGGCAAGGTAGAGTGGCAGATTGAAACTAGTCACATGTCAACAGAAGCATCTAAATTGTCATTTAATTAAATTTGTCATTCCTTGTCTGACACTGTTATGTCATGTTAGGTCTCAGCTAAGGTTATTCTCTTTCAGTCTTAAGGACTATTCCATGTACTGTGCATGCAATAAACAATCTAATAATAATAATATAATAATAATAATAACACTTTATTTGTATCCCGCTACCATCTCCCCAAGGGACTCAGTGCGGCTTACATGAGGCCGAGCCCAAATACAACAATACAAGCAATAATAACAATACAAGCAATTAAAATAAAAACATGGACAATAAAAATACAACAATTAACAATAAGACAACACACAATTAAAACTGTGGGTAGGCCAAATATAAAGTTAAAATTGAAAGTAATGCCAGGGCATGGGCAAAAAGGTGAAAGTGGCGTTTGTGGAAAACATACAAGCAGACCTAAAATGTAAAGTGCTATAGAGGACAAAGTGCTATGGGAACATTATTCTGGGAAGGCACACTGGAACAACCACGTCTCCAAACTCCTCCTAAAGACTGCCAGGGTTGGGGGCCTGCCCGATGTCCTTAGGGAGTGAGTTCCAGAGTCGAGGGGCCACCACCGAAAAGGCCCTCTCTCTCGTCCCCACCAATCGCGCCTGCGATGCAGGTGGGATCAAGAGCAGGGCCTCTCCAGATAATCGAAGAGATAATGTGGGTTCATATACAGAGATGCGGTCACGTTGGTAGGTATGTTTGGCAAACATATTTTTGGACTCAGGCATTTCTATGGTTTCCTTGCATAATAAGACATTTGAAATGCACGATAGTTACCTTGCTCTCTTGATTACCATAAGCAAGAATCTGAAGGCAGTCTGTTGTAATGGCCAAAAATTTGACATTTGTCTTGTTGAGCAAGGCAACCATTTTCTGTAGACCTCCAGCTAGACGTACAGCCATTTTGGCGCCTTCTTGGTGCAACAGAAGGTTGTGTAGAGTAGTGATGGCATAGAAGAGTACAGAATCCACTGGGGAACTATATAGAAAAATCAGTTAGCAAGCATCTAGGTCAGGACTGACAGATGTTATGAAATTATACATAGTCGAAGATCAACATACCCAAGCATTTTAACTAGAGCAGGAATGCCTCCTGATTTGAAGATTGCCAACAAGCCTTCACGATGATGAGAAAGGTTGTGAAGTGTCCCTGCAGTACAACGGGCTGTTTCCACATCATTTGTATTCTGCATAGTACGCACAATGGCGGATACCATTTGAGGGGAACGCATGATAGCATGACGAGAAGCTTCTTTTTTGGACAACTGATGGACCATGACTGCAGCTTTGTTCACCACCACCTAGAATACACATTTGAAGTCTATTTATTTTGGTTTCCAGTTAAGCTTGAAAATCTCTGAAATATGTCCAGGAAAATCACAACACAGAAACAGGTGGTCTCCCATCCACCTATCAAGCCAGAACAACCATAGCTCTGTGTATCCTGAATGGAACACAGGGAAATGCTATTCACGTCATATGACAACAATAAGTATGTACCTGGTCCTCGTCATTCAACAATTTGGTCAGTTCTGGGATAGCACGGGTTGCAAGTTCTGCATCGTCTTGGTAATTTATCAAATTAACCACAGCATGTTTTAACATCTGGGAAGGTTCGGCAAGGCGCTGCACGTTGGTTGGATGAGCTGCATCAAACTGTGTTGATGGAATTTGCATGCCTTCATCCAATGTTTCTGGAAACATGGCAGCACGCACTCTTTGTGCTCGAGTCATAGCATATTGCCCATCAATATCTGGAAAAAGGAGTAAACCCTTTTAATACTTAATTAGCAAAGAAATGTCCAGTTAGCAAAGTTGTGAAACTGAACTTACCAGCAACTTGTTCCTGGGTGAAGGACTGCGAGAACCCCTGGTCCCACTCATACAGAACTTGGGTGGTATCGACATCTTCCTCTTCAGGATTTCCCTTGCCACTCAGAGATGGGGCTGTTGTTGTGGCACCAGAGTGAATACCAGAATCCAGGTAGGACTGTTGCTGCCAGTGGCTGACGGCTGCTTTTCTATCTGGCTCCATTGCCATGTCCAGCTCCATCAAGTCAGCTGCAAAAGATCAGGGCTTAAAAATTAGCTTTTAGAAATGTGTTTTATTGTTTCAGCAAAAATTCTATTTAGTATTTCATACAGGTACAAGTCATGTACATTTAAGCCATCACAGCTGTCTGTTCAACCGAATGCTATATATGTAGCTAGTTCAAACTATATTTCAACTCAAGATACAGTGATATAAACCAAACTTCAATTCTTGTTTTCCTAAATATACAGCTGTTTCTCACTGGCTAAAAAATGATTCCTGTACCCAAAATAATCCTTTTAAATCAGCTCTTTGGCTTATATTAACACTCACCCTGGGTTGCCATGTTCCTTGGTGTGCTTCCAGAACTGTGGTCTGATGCACTTCAGACCCTAAAACAGAATTTTAAAATGTTAAAACATACATTGGCCTTAAGAGTTTAGCAACAAAGTTTAAATCTCTATTACAACAAGTATGGAAGTCAACTTTACTAAACAACAAGAACAAAGTATAACTTTTAACATCCAAGTCATCTTACATAAAGAACTAATTTGGAGGGAACTGATGGAAGAGCAGCGTGCACTATTTTTGTATTCTTATATAAATGCAAGTTTCTCTGCGATTTCTTTTCAAAGAAGGAAGGACCCATATAACCACTGCACTCCTGGAACTGTTTTGCTACTAGGTGAAGTGGGGTGAGCCAAGTTGGATTTCTCTTCTTAGAGAGGAAATGACCAAGCTAGTGTTAGACTGAGTAAAAGGAAAAACAGCAGCACCTAAATTGAATTAATATTGGAGGTCATGCAGCTGCAGTTTGTATCTGCTCTAGGAGTTATGATCTAACTTTTTAGAAGGCACTCCTTATGCATTTAACATAAACTTTTTTCACTGTGTCAAACACATCTTTGAAGTTACAAAATGGTTGATTGGTAAAGAAGTATGGAACATCACAAAAAGAGTATATTAATTTCCCATATGCTCACCAAGGGTGGTTTTCAACAAAACACACAAAATGCTAACAGATACACTGCTCTATCAAACTACACTGTTACGCAGGATGAGTATCCCTTATCTGAAATGCTTGGGACGAACTGCTTTGGATATTTTTTTGAGAATAAAAAAGTGCATTATGTACAATATTTTGATTCATTTTGTGCACGAAATCAAATCTATATATACTGAACCACCAGAAAGCAGTAAATGCATTTGAACAATTTTGATTTATGGAGTATTTTTGGAAGTCTGGCTCAACCTGTATTTCACTATAATTACCATAGCAATATCCTTTCGAATTCTGAGATTTGCAGTTTAGGCCCAAGTGCTCTTTGGCTGAAAATTCTAAATACCCCTCTTCCTAAACTGTAAATCCCAAGATTTCATATGATTGTGCTATTGAAGTGAAATATAGTACCATAACCTTGTACATAATAGCTATATAATAGCTAGGACAGGGCCCCTGGTTTGTTGTAGGCTTCCCTATTTTAGAACATTTTCCTTGCACATCAAGTACACTGATCCCCACACAGCCATATCTTTTGCAGAACTACTAGCATCAATAGAAGTCTGTTATTCTCAGCAGGAGATACGGGTTGAATCCTTGTGAAACGTGACTGTTAATTCAAGTTCCACTGTATAATACAATTCCAACCTTTATTTCCACTTTTATAGGTTAAGCATTGTCTTGTAAGTGAATTTGCCATGCAGGTTCTCTGCTCAATATAAAGCAAAATATGACTAGTATACTACATGGATGATTTTACAACCTTGCAAAGTAGTTCATTTTTAACTATTTAAGATTTACATCATACAGGGTAACAACCTCACTCTCATATTACTTAGCTAAAAAAACAAAATATAAAGTAGTCAGAACACATGGTTTTAGCATACCAACTAAAAAGAAATCAAGTAAATGCAAAGAACATACTGACACAGGCCAAAAAATATCCACTAAGCATAGCTATATGATGGCTTAACAGTTTAACCCGCATTCATTCAAGACTTTACACTGGCACTAAAAGAATAATGTAGCCATACCTTATCATAAATTCTGGCTTATTGTAAGAAAAAACTCTACATAAATGTGCTCTGTAAATCTCCATCTCAACTACACAGTGCATAAATATTGCTCTAAGCACAAACCTAGTTGTTCTAAGAAATTTAAATCAGTATTTTTCATATTAAATGTTTTTAATTTCTACGTTAAGTATAAATAAAAATGTTGCCAAGTTTTCCTTTGATCTGAGAAGTGTTCCCCAATTATTCATCTTTTTAAAGCTTCCATTCTCCTTGTCCCATCCTGCATTGAAAGTAATATCAGTTCAAATCATTTCTCAAGTTCAGTAATTTGGAGTTGTTGTTCCAAAAGGTGTAAGATTATGGCAGCAGTCTTATTTTTACTGCCAACCAATTTGAACTCCCATAAGACTGAATACAATTGCTCAATGTCTAAATTACCAATACTTACTATATGCAAATTCATATGCCCTTAGAAAATTGCACTAAAAGACATGAAATCTTAAAATCTTTTTAAAATTATTGCTGACATTACTGCAAGTACAGTAGACCCTCCACTTTTGTGGGTGTTAGGGGCACAGAACTCCTACAAAAATAGAAAACCCACCAATTTAAAAACTGCAATTTTTTAAAATGTTGTTTTATAATAATAATAATAATAATAATAATAATAATAATAGGAAATAACAGACAATCTTAAATTATGCACTGATTAAAATCAGAGGCTCAGAAGTGAAGATCCCAGGGCCCTTCCACACAGCCCTATATCCCAGAATATCAAGGCAGAAAATCCCACAATATCCGTTTTGAACTGAGTTATTTGAGTCCATACTCAGATGTGGGATTTTCTGACTTGATATAGGGTGGTGTGGAAGGGCCCCCTGACCATTTTAACAAGTCTGCACCAGGTTAATGGAACAAGGCTGAAAAGGCAGATATCCTGGAACATAACTAAACACTTGTAACAGAAGCTAACTTCCTTTTACATTTTAAAACATTTTTTTAGGATTAAAAAAATATTGCTGTATATCCTCATGTACAAGTCGACCACAGGGATAAGTTGAGCAGGTTTGGGGCCAACATTATAGATTATGCTTTGACATGTAAAAAACTCAAGGTTAAAACTTTGGAGAAACTAACATTTTTTTCTTCTGTATGTATATATACACAGAGGAAATGTACTTTAAAAGAGCTAAAAAGGAAAGGATCTGTTTAAGGGACAGATGATAATTTGGGGGAGATGTAAACTGAATTCTTGATCTTAAAATTTCTATGTAAATGCAGATGGAGAAAGGAATATGAATGAGAATATAGCATGAAAAGGGGGTGGACTAGTAGAGCAAGGAAAACAGTCTGTCTCTATCACAGATCCAGTGCAAAGGCAGTATCAAACCTTTATTAGAGATCCATGTAAAGGCAGTATCAAGAGGCAGAGGTGAGAAGCTCCCAACTCAATATCCTTCCCTTGCCCAAACTAGAGAAAGAAAGGTAGCCCTCACGCTCCCTCCACCTCTTTTTTGGTTGAAGTCAGGAATGGGGAAATTTCGGCCCTTCAAGGGTTTTGGACTTCAACTCCCAGAAATCCCAGCTGGCTTACTGGCTGTTAGAAATTGTGGGAGTTAGAAGTCCAAGTCACCTGGAGGGCCGAAGTTTGCCTATGCCTGGTCTAAGTGATATTCATCAGCAACATAGGGAAACTTGAGGAATGCTCGAGATGATGTGGAATGGTGGAGGCCATTTTGAATCAAATGCTTATGGCATACACTTCTTTGCAGCAAGATTGTGATCACCCTTTCTAATAGAGGCTTACCATAAAAGCCCATCTGCCCATACAAAAAGGGGCACTAGCGTTTCTCTGCAGAACCTATGCAGGAAAACCCACTGCTCCACCTCAAATATTCAAAATGGCAGGTATACCACACTCATCAGGTACTGTCACTCTAAGAGCAAAAAAACATCTGGTTATTTTGCTGGCCATGTCTCTGAAGCTGTACCTTTTAAAAGATTGGGGTTACATGCTCAGGCTGGAAAAAGTGAGAAAAGATAGGATGGCTGTGTTATCCCTGGTTTGAGCAGGTTTTCTTTGGGGGAGGGAGAAGGGGGAATTTATTTTAAAAACTTATACACAGGTATATACAGTAATGACCATGAAATTAAGATTGCATGTAAATGCCAGCCATTGGTCTGGGAATTACAGCTGAAGAATGTCCCTCAAACTAGTTACTTGATACATTTTCTAAAGTAGAAATATTAATGTTTTCACCCAAAGATAGAATATTACAGGACTGCATCAAAATTAATGACGAAATGAAGTTTTGCTAAAGAAATCTTACAAATAAAGAAAAGCAATTAATGTTAAAAACTCCAACTCAATACATAGCACAAGGCAGCCAAGATGGTACTATACCAGTATCCCATCCTTCATATGCAGAAAAGTTCTAAAATTGTTCAAAGCACGTGCCTTTCAGCAGCTTCATGTAAGCTATGAATAAGCTAATGGAAGATACAATTATTACAAACTAAGGGAAAGGACAAACATTTCATACAGGGTGCTTCAAAGTAATGGACGCAATTTTAAAATAGTGTATTTCATGAGGATAACATAAAATAAACTGAATAAAATAAAGAATATCCCTGTGGGCAGCAAAATCAGGCAATTTCAACTGGGTCTTCCTCTAGGGGCAAACCAAGAATGGGCAACTTGCAAGTCCATGAACAGACTCAGAAGAAGAGCTGGCAGATCAAAAGACACCTGGCAAAATGGCACTGCGTAGAAGAATCCTCCACCTTGTGCGACTGGGGAGCAGTACAAACAACTCAGCTTCTGTATGCTTGCCCACAATACCCTGCCTCATGCACAGAGGAAGAACTGTTTAAAGCTACAAACAATACAGTCGCTGTTGCCCGTCTTTGGTCTAAAACTATTTAGCTGCTCGTGCTCCCTTTATTTTATCAATTTTATACTTATTTACGCAATGCTTTTGACACAAAATAAATAAATGATGGCAACATGTTACAATTATACAAAAGGTTACAACTGGCTTAATGAGTTATCAAATTGCACTAACCATTTTGAGCCAGAAACCATATCTAAAAAATAACTTCATAAATAGAGAATCTCATTAGGAGGTTATTGTGGGTTTTTTCGGGCTATGGAGCCATGTTCTAGAGGCATTTCTCCTGACGTTTCGCCTGCATCTATGGCAAGCATCCTCAGAGGTTGAGAAGGTCCTTGCCATAGATGCAGGCGAAACATCAGGAAAAATGCCTCTAGAACATGGCTCCATAGCCCGAAAAAACCCACAAGAACCTAGTGATTCCAGCCATGAAAGCCTTCGACAATACATTAATCTCATTAGGAGTTGCAATCCTGTAAATAACTAAAACCAGGGGCTGTTTGTGTGCTGGGAGGTATCTAGCAGTAATCATCTGAAACTCTATGTCCCACCCTTTCAAGTAGTAAGAATTTCATTCATGGATGGTTCATGATTGGAGAATACAAAGATTTCAAATCAGGTTCATTGTTTTGAAATATCCTGTATCGCAACATGCCAATATTTTATTTCTGCAAATTAGAAGAAAAATAAGCAGATTTTCTAAATATGTCCATAAATGTCTTTTGTTATAATCCTCTCATTTGTCTAATGTGCACCCAACTCATTCAGAATTGACATACTTGTTCTACTAGTTCAACTGGTTTTAGCCTGAGGAGTTGCAACTATCCAGATGTTTATCTAAACACTTAGAATAAAACACTTTAACCTGTAGGCCAATTAACTAAGGAATGCATTCAGACAACTAGAGAAGACTTCTTTGCCCCCTGGAGTCTGGAGATCCTACTGAATGGAAATGACTGTAGGGATAGGGAAGGGATGAATCCACAAAATCAGGGAGAGTGATTTTACAGTAACATAAGACAGGGCCTCAATCAAACCCATTTTTTTTCCACAATTTCACTGATGACATTAACAACTGGCACTGCAACAGCAACAATTTACACCTTCATTGTGGTTTCAATTGTCCAAAGAACTCTGCATAATCTAATGACAGTCCTTACAATTAACTTCGTACTGTTAGGCTATATTTTAGATTATGGGAGAGACTGAGACAGCTGTCTATCTAGTGACTTCATAGCAAAAGATTCAGAAAGGGAACGTTTTTTATTTGTTGCTTGGCACATTAAATCAGCTCTTGAAGAGTGCTCAATTCAAGCATCTATCTGAAATCTATAAGCATCTTAGATTTAATAATCCACATTTAATAATCCTCAAGACAGAAGCAGCTATGTTTAACAGCAGATCTGTTTTTCACTTCCAGAACTTTCATACTTAGTACCAGAATATATCCTATGATCTGATTGCTAGCTTACCAATATTGGAACAAAATTTTTAATTTCCTGTTCCATGACAGGATGAAAGTGAAGGTTTCATAATGTAATCATGATGGTTTTATGATTTCATATAACTATGATTACTATATAATAGAAGCTGTGCTCACCACATTTAAAAACAAATATTGCAGCATTGGAAAATGTACTGAGAACAAAACAAACTTTGAAGGGTTCAATCAACTCCTCCCAACTAGAGAGGTTGCATTTGGGACTCTACTGCTTAGGAGAAAAGACAAATGAGATTATTACAGCAGTATACTTGTGCAGGTAAAGGTTGACGGAACGTGCATTTCTTCCAGCCTTTTAATGCTATAACCCACAATGATTTAGGTCACGTTGAATTCAGAAAAGATGAAAGTACTTACATTGTATACAGTAAAACTAAATAATATGCTATTGCAAGTGATAGTTATCAATATGGATGCCATCAAAGGAGACTAAACCTTAAATACATAGTATAAGACTCTCAATTGCTACTACAGTGGGCCTTCCTTATTGTTGGGCTCTCAATCAATGGATTCAACTAACCATGGACCAAAAAAAATTAATTCAAATATTCTGAACTGCATGTACCCTTGCTGAAGGTGAAAAAGCTGCGGAGGTAGGATAGAGGAAAGAGCAAAAAGGAGGAAGAGTGGAAAGTGGTTCTCGTGGAAGGGAGGCTGGTGCTTACATAGAAAGTGACAAAAGGGAAGAAGAACAGGAGGTTTAGCCATATCACAACCCCAAGTGCTATCACATTCCACTAAGGGTCTGCTGTCATTGTTACCACAGGACAGGGCACTGTTGCAGCAGGCAGGCAAATAAAACTGAGGACAGACAAGACTTGTTGCTATTTCACCTCTGTCTGCAGTGCCTCCTTCCAACTTTTCCAATGCTTGTGTCCTTTCTCGATTTCTGGTCTCAAAGTATGATGCTCCCACATCTCTCCCCAAATAGCCCTAGCTATCTGATTTATGTGGACCTTGCTCACTCCTGACTACACTCTCCCATTCTACAGGAACGGGTTATGACAAAACCTGGTTATGACAAAACCTGATAACCAGGGTTCACACCATGGTGACCATGCTCCCTGTTTGTGTGTGTGTGGGAAGGGTGAGGGGGGACTTTGTGAAGATACCTCCCACTTTTGAGGTAGAAAGTGATGAGATGTGACATTGCTGACTATGGTCCCAGTTTCTGGGGAGGTTTTGACAGAGGTGCTCCCTACATGTGAAATAACAGCATTAACTCCAAGGATGAAATGTGATAAGACTTGCCAGCTGGGTCCTGTGAGCATGGGGAATCAAGGGAGAGGGGTGATGGTAAGCAGGCTGGGGCTCATGTTATATATTACTTTCAGTATCAACGACAATGCGCCTCTGAATACTTGAGCAAAAGAGGATCAGGAAAACAGCAGTCTCTGCTTGACAGAACACATTCCTTGGCACATTTCTAACGTCTAAGCATGGCCATTTTACAGGATGTGTCTATTGTGACTGCTTGAGTCACATATTCCAATATTAAAGCATTACAGCTGAAAAAGTTAAGTCACTATGCCTTAGTTTTTGATTTTTAAATTTTATTACTGGTATATGCTATTGTGATATCTGACTGACTAGAGTGAAACTGAATGCTAACCTTCATAGGCTCTTTTGTCTCCCTTATTAATTGTGCTTCTTGCACAAACAAAGCTCATTGCCAACAGTGATTCATATAACTCATTTTTCCTTCCAATCATGTCTATTCACCTGAATATGGGGACAGAATAAAATGTCTGCAAAACATGCCTATATTAAGTATTTTATCTGTGGGTTTTTTTAAAAAAAAAGCATTGATATTTAATCAGTGGCAAATCTAAACCGTGTCTCTGATTAAGGTATGTTGCCTTATTTCTCTTCTTCAGTTAAATTATGTTCCAGATTTAGACCATTTTAAAAAACCTTCCGCCAAAACAGACAAAATCATTGTTGAACTCAAGATGTTTTATTTAAACATATGCTGTACAATAAATCTCAACTGAATAGTAAACTAAAAGCTGTAAAACCTCAGAATTATATTGAAGTTTAATATAAAAGATCTATATACCATTTATTTTATGTAGTACATTTATATTTTTACACGTCTATACTGTAGTTATTTTTATGTGAACAGCCTATGGCAGTGGTAGCGAAACTATGGCATGCATGCCAGGAGGAGGATGCAGTGGCCGCTTCTGGCATGCAAGCTGCTGCCTGCCCACCACCACCACCACCGAGTGACCAACACCACCACCCCCCAACCAGGTTCAGTCACTCAATCTCTCAAAGGTTTACTATCACTGGCCTATTGTCTAAGCGGTAATAAGCTACTACAGTACTATTCATTTAACCTCACTATCATATAAACTTATAGAGAAAAATAGCCTGCTTATATTGCTCTCAATGTTAATATTTATAAATAACTGTATCATGTTTTCCCCAACTGAAAGGAGGTGAACTACACAGATGGCACTCAAGACTTTTCATTCTCTTCAGCATGTGTGAGTTAATCATTACCAATCACTACATTGTAACAAACAAATGAAATGTATTTCTAGAGGAGGAGTTCTCAAACTTTGTCAGCCACAGAGCCCTTTCTGAAGCCAATTTTTTTCATGGAGATCGAAGAAATGTTATATATATTATATATAATGGAAGTGAGGAAAAAGGCTTTTGGTGGCAAGGGAGGCAGAGGAGGGGGAGGAGCAGGAAAGATGAGGAAAAGCTTGAAGGGGGAGAAAGCATGGAGCCCTTCAGTATGATTTGCAGAGCCCCAAGGGCTCCTCAGAACACACTTTGAGAACCATTGTTATTGAGTAACACCATTTTTCACTTTAGGAAATAGTTTCTCTCTAGTCCTGATAGCAACTGCAGCAATGTTGTGTTATTTTTAGGAAACTGTCTCCAAGAGAAAACTTTCACTAGGTTGACCACTATATAAACTGACTGAGCAAGCACCATAGGCACAAGTGGTTTTTGTGATAGCCAAATAGTCATTCCTCCTTACTGCTAAGAATTCAGAACCCTTATTAGTAGAAACGCGATAGTGCTATTCCAAAAGCAGCTCTCGCTCCAGATGAGAAATGCCATCAAGGGTAGCAAAACTCACTTAATTGCCTGAACATTTTGCAATCTTTTTTGTAATTTAGTTTAAGGCTACACTTGCTAGTTTACTATGATGTTTAAGGCAAAGTTGACAATAAGCAAGCAATTCCCTCTGTAGAAAGCCGTCCTGCTTTTTCTATCCACTACAGATATATCGGCTAGACTAAACAGATCTAGAATGTTTTTACAAAAAATTTAATCCGAGAGTACACTAAAGATTCAACTGGTCTGCTTACAACTGATTATTGTCATTTTAGAGATCTTTTAAAAGCACAGCCAGACAACCATTCAGCCCAAACGCAACTCTGGGTTTTTATTATCTAGCTGTAACTTACGTTAGATGCCAAAATTTCAGTTGACAAGAGTTTAGAAATGGTTCAGGTATTTTCTTAATATGTACAGCAACCATTCTAAAGCAGTGATTCCCAACCTTTTTTTAAACTAGGGGCCACTCTCCATTCTCCAAAGTTAGTACCAAAAAGGTTACGAATCGGTTTTTGGTTTGGTGATTTGGGGTGCTGATTCAGGAAACTGCATTGGACAGACCACATCAGCTCTAATTTCTGATATAGAACATATACCATGGAGTAGTTGCCATCTCCTCACCCACATAAAATTGTATTTAATAAGCCTTGGCACTATAAGACACTTTACAAGACTAGTCGCTCTTGTTGCAATGGTGTAATAATGGTGAGTCCACAGACCATATTTTAATTTTTGCGGACCACTGGTGGTCCACAGACCACAGGTTGGGAACCACTGCTCTAAAGGCTCTGTCTTTGGAGTAAAGGGGTTTGTTTTTAACTCCCAAAATGGCAAATCTTTTTTGGTCATTTACAGTTTTTTTAAAGCCTGTTAATGGAGGAGCTAAAATGCTTTCCCCCACAGAACAAACATACATGAAAGTATTGGTCTAACATGTTACAAAGTAAAACATCTTTTGTTGAGATTAGGAACAAAATGGCGGAGTTATGTTCTTCGTTAAAACTTTCATCAGGAAGGGATTTGAAGGTAAATTCTTTTAAATAAGTTTATTTTAAATAATGACTTAGCCAATATTAAATAATCTAAATACTAGTGCATCACTCCTGCAGTTAAATCACTAAACTGAGTATATGTCTTTTAAGATGTAAACTGGATGGGTGAGACTATACAACAGCAAATAACCAATATGAAAAGTGAACAAATATGAGACACCAATCATACTATGTGTATGTGTGCCTTAAAGTCGCCTATAGGCAATCCCATGAATTTCACTGGGGGTTTTTTCAATGCAAAGAATGCTCAGAAGTGGATTTACTAGTTCCTTTCTCTTGAAATGTAGCCTACAGCACCTGGTATTCATTGGCAGTCTCCCAAGTACTAACCAAGGCCGACCCTTCTTGGCTTTCAATATTCCAATGGTCCTCTTAGGATATTTTTTTTTAAAAAAAATATCTCTAGATCACCCACTGTCACACTTACTACTTTATGAAAGTTATGCTGGGCAAAGTTACACAAAAATCACTCGATCAAAAGATGTTTTCCAATGAGCAGGTTCCTGCAGTCCCATACTTAACTGCATGAACTATCAATGGTTGCTGATCATCTGACACACCAGTATGAGGGTATTTTAAATAATTTCCCACATAATTGAAACAGGAAAAAGCTTGTCATGTATGCAATGCAAGCAGCTGCATTATCAAGTTGTAAGAACTAAGTGAGTAAATATTACCCCATTTGTAAGTTTATGGGTTCAGATATGCAACACTGCATAAGAAACATGATTTTAGTATCAATGGCAGGCATGTTTTTTTTAGTCTGCCACTAGGTTTTTTCTTCTTGTTCATTTAAATTAACCCATCCTGATAAATGTTAATTCTGAGATCACCAGAGAAAAGCAACATTCTTCCATAAACTACATATTTATTTCTGCTTGGTTATTATTGCATACAATTTAGGAAGTACCAGTTAATAAAACAATTGTTGATTTGATAGAGTATTTTTCCAAAGCTAAGTGTGCCCATTTTAAGTGAGGTATGTCTTAAGCACAATTTACACTCAGATAATGTCCTATCTTGATTCACCAATATGGAAGCACAACAAAGTGAGAAAATTAAGCCACATAGGTTCTGTCTTCTTTGCTGAGCAGAAGTTATGTAATCTACACATTTCTCATTGCTGAATTTGATCAATAAAATATACTTTCACAATTGATTGGAACATAATTCTGAAATCATGTTGAATTTTCTTTAAACCCACTATATTATAATATAGAAAACACCTGCAACAGCTCCTTTTGTAATTTTATTGCCATTCCTCTGCTCCATGTGTTCCAATAGAAGAAAAATAAAATGAAGTATCTTAAGAGAAATGTTGAAATATTTTTTTTCAAATCTTTGCAAGTTTATACATGGCAGTTAGTCAATTTGTCTATCTATTGCTATTTACATAAAGCAAATGATGTATTACTTTACCATGAAAATTCAGAGTCATAGTTCAGCGGCAATAAATTGTTCTTCATGGTAAGTTATCTATAGAAGCACAAGCATGTTGATGTTAAAATATTAAACCATCAGCATTAAAAGCAATTAATGCTTTATTTTTCAAGAGGTCCATTCCAACAGGAGAAATAACCAGTGATGCCTACACACAAAGAACAGATGGTGAAATTTCCTCTACAGTACAACCTTAGACATTAACTTTAAATAGCATGAGCAGAGGGGTTTTGAACTGCAGTGCTGTGAGCTGGGGAAAATTCAACTTCTGCCTGCAGAGGTACTGGTTAGCATTTCAGGTCAGCAGTCAAATCTGTAGCAATTATTTCAAGGCACCTTGGTCAAACCAAACAAAATAACCCTTAGTAGCAGAAACAGTTCAACTTCAAACAACAGTAACAATACTGTCAAATTTACTCCCTCAATGTGTCAATGTATTTACCGTATTACGGGCGTATAAGACAACCCCCAACTTTTCCAGTGAAAATATAGTGTTTGGAATATACTCACCATATAAGACTACCCCTCTTCAAATGAACACCAAATAAACATTTTAAAAACCATCAGATTTGATTTCAATATGGTAATTTTCCTATTACTTCTCTGCCTCTCAGTTCTTGCACATGCATGCCTGCGCTGCTTCACTGCAGTCCTCAGGAGCGAGATCTGAGAGACAGAGACGGAGGTACGGTAATAGGATACACGGGAAGGCTAGACGGGTGAAAGAGGCGGGGTTTTTCTGGCTCTCTTTTTTTCATATCCCGGGCGTTCCAGACGCCTGTAGCTTGCTCCGCCCTTCACGTACACCTTTCCGATGAGGCGCCCCCTCATCTCGTCATTGGGACAGTGTTGAACTCAGTTCTTTCCACAAATCCTGGTGAGTGGATTTTCTTCTACTGTACTTGCACAGCGCCATCCTTGCTGTTTTCATACAGTCACCTCATATGGTGGGGATGCAGCCATGGACATTTTTTAGCTCCCCCACCATATATGGCAACTGCAGATTCTCCAGTCTGGCTCTGAAGTTTCAGCACCCGCCCTATAAGACGACCCCTGACTTTTGAGAATATTTTCCTGGGTTTAAAAAGTAATCTTATATGCCAGAAAATATAAAAAAAATGTCCATTAAGTATCATGGAACTAACTTGTAATATAATGGTTTCTTAATTCATCCACTGATCAGTTATTAGCTGGACTAGGCATATCAAGCCATCCCTGGCTCCCCAAAATAAAGGTACAGACTGCACATTTGAAATGTGAAGTTGAATGGATAAAAAAACCTTTTGGTATCTCCTAGTGACACTAAAAGGCAGGCTCAAGCAAGTAAACTACGATGTTCCCCCCTTATGCTACTGCTAATACACACCCCTTTTCTTCCTCTTTCAGTCCCCTTCTCATGAAAGAGTTCTGCAGCTCAAGTCAAATCTTGTATTATGTACTGGTTACAACCTTTAATTACGGACCATTCCAAGGCTAACTTGCAAGTGCTTGCCACAGGCATCAAAGCAGCTCTAGTCAAACACTACAATTTTGAAACTATGTCATTAGTGTTCATATTGTCATAAAGTACACCTAATGTCGTTACTGTTCTTTGCTACTGTTGTGCGGATAAACACCTCTGCATCGTTATGATTTATGAACAGAACTCCCAAACATTGTAAGCTTCACAAACTGTAACTTAAATTCCTCCTCCATTATTGCAAACCATAAAGGTCAAGTTTTAAGAATAAACCCCACTGAATTATAATAGATGGTCATGTTTTGTAATCAAGGAAGGCCACAATTGAAGCTTATAGAAAGGTAATCTAAAATTATTAAAATAGAATTGTCATTCTGATGCTTTTCATTTAGGTTTTTGCAATCCCTATCCTACAAGTTGTATTTTAAACTAGAGCTTTTGAAACATCATTCTGCTAATTAAACAGCTGAATTGTGAGCAATGAAATCATTTTTGATCTCTGGCATTTTGACACAGAATTAGTGCTTTCCTCGCTTAGTAAAGTTGTACATTAGATCCTAAGTCTTGCCGTGCATCCGAAACCAAGTACTACATGTGATTACCCTGCACAAGTACAGGCAATCCCAAAGTTACTCATTAGGAAGTGGGGGGGGGGGGTGAGACAACAGGAAGTGAGAGTTATCAAGGGAAAAAGGTGTCTCAACTGAAGCTTTCTCACCAATCCTTTTTCCACAACAAGCCAAATTTTTCAAAATGCAATGACCACAGGGATAGAATGTGAGATTAAACCAACTGAATAAGGGTACAGACAGAAAAACAAACACCACAGGGGTGTTATCTCTTCCCTATGCTATCCAAAGCAGGCACTCTCTATATCAGGGGTCCTCACACTAAGGCCCGAGGGCCAGATACGGCCCTCCAAGGTCATTTACCTGGCCCTCGCTCAGGATCAACCTAAGTCTGAAATGACTTGAAAGCACACAACAACAACAATCCTATCTCATCAGCCAAAAGCAGGCCCGCACTTCCCATTGAAATATGAATAAGTTTATATTTGTTAAGATTGTTCTTCATTTTAATTATTGTATTGTTTTAAATGTTTTTGCACTACAAAGAAGATATGTGTAGTGTGCATAGGAATTCATTCACGCTTTTTTCAAATTATAATCCGGCCCTCCAACAGTTTGAGGGACTGTGGCCTGGCCCTGTTTAAAAAATTTGAGGACTCCTGCTCTATATATTTGGCTGCAGTTACACTTACAAATGTGCCTGTTCCAACTTACAAACAAATTCAACTTAAAAACAAACCTACAGAACCTATCTTGTTTGTAATTTGGGGACTACCTGTACCTATCACTTCTAAGTTACAGAATTACCATATCATGCTTGACAGAATTTAAAAAAGCAACTGAATATATTATTCTATAACAGGGGTGTGACAACATGTAGATCCAGTGGTATGACTTTATGAAAGTGCATTTTCACACTAAATGCATATGCTTCAAGATTTACAGTAGCTATCACTCCCATTGTGGATTTATTCATGATAACCAATTTGGACCTCAACATCTGAACTGCTGCATTAGGCATGAAGATGTCACACACATTTTCATTTCTCCCAGAAAATTGTAATCCAAAGTTTATGGCAATTTTTCAGAACATGGCTTTTGCAAATACAACGGTGTAACATGTCTCAATTCACAGTAGGCATTTATTATTTCGTCTCATCATTTACTGTAAAACAAAAGCAATGTTTTCCTCACATTGAGGATAGAGATGAGTGTGTAGATGTGTGGGGGAGTCATACAGCTCTTCAAATGTTGCTAAACAATTGGCAGCATTCCTTACTACTGAATATGGCATAAAGTGACTCCCATCCCTGTTTTAGTATTTCATACTTTGCCAAAACAAACTAAGTTTCAGAGCCAATAAACTTTTTCTATACTAGAGTTACTTTGTGAAGGAGTGTTATAGTGTCATACATGTATATGTTGTGCTACAATCACTGACTGTACGTTGAGGAACTGGCTGCATGTACTAGACCAAGGTAAATGTAATATCCATTAATATAAAAACAGACTGATTTGATTATATACATGTCATTTCCACATCAAACAAATTACAGCAACCATTTTCTTGGATAAATGTTACTATTATCCTATAAATGTGTGCAAGGTAATGTGTGCTAAGGGAAAAATCAAAAGCTTGAATACCAAGCTTGCATGAAAAATATGTACCTTGGATTCTGCTGGTAATACCTGACTAAAAAAATGCTGCTTTTAAAAAAACCTGGAAGAATATAACAACTGACTCAGGAAGCCCAGAAATGGGGTGTTTTATTTCTAAAGAAGTCGATCAATTCACCAAACCCTAAATGCACATATATAATCATATAATTTTTACTCAATTTAAGGTCACAAAAGTTGTTCAACACCACACTAGATGTGATGCTACCAATACATACTCAACGCAAGATTAGGATCATCACCTTGGTACTTAACAGCGTATTCCATTCTTCTTCAACCTGATACCCCAGAAATTTTATGAACATCAATATCAACCCCACTCCCACCATGGTAAACTGCCACCAAATACTTTGAAGGAGTAATCTAGTGCAATAGAAGAATCCTAACAGGAAAAACAATTAGCATCTTCATTTTCAAACTATGGAATGCCACACTCATAGTTTGACAACAGAAATACTTTCTTCTGCATTTCTTATATAAAATTATAAAATTATTTCAAAGCTCTCTTTTCAAGACTACAGATCTGGGCATAGTCATATGCTTAAGGTGCAGGAACGGAATATTGTTTTGTAAGAAAATGAATACATTTGATGCTAGATGTGTGCAAATTGTGCAATTCTATGTGTCTGTAATTAGGCATCTTAATTAAATATAAAGAGAACAAAAGTGATTCGCCTATGTCAATGTAATTTTCCTCACATTTTAAGACAAGTACTACTTCCAGTTTGTGTTAAACAGAGATGTTATAAACTGAACGTGTATTTGAGAAACTAAGTGAAATAAAGTATGCATCTGTACTTTAACTCTTCTCAAATATCTAGTTGTGGGAAGATAATGTGTCATGTTATTTTTCCGTGGTAGTACTGCTAATTTGAAGTACTCAGTGATGATTATTTCACTGAAGATTATGGATTAAACAACTATTCATTTTTGTTGTTGATATAATCTGTGGATTTATGAAGGAGATCTATATATCTATACAGGAAGGAGTCAACTATCAAGTTAGATAAATTTATCTTATAAACATGCTGTATTATGAGGGGAGCATTTCTAGGTACAGTGAAAGACAGGCATAAAATACTTTAGCAAACGTGTTACATAGTTTTCTGCTGAGAACTGCACTATTTTAGCAGCTTCCAAAATTGCTACTTAAACTGCAGGAACAAGGCAACGCCCTCAAGTTAGGTTAGGCATTCAGGTCAGGAATGCAAACATTTCCAACTTTGATTGGGCATAGTGGAATATTTAAAATTATGCTTGAAGTTTTATTGAAATACCTAGGCTTGTACTGTTACTCCAAGATATCAGGAAATACCATTAGAAAACACTTATTGATAAATCACAACTTCATCTAGATTTGTTTTTACATTCCCATTGACACACATGTCTTGAGCTCTTTTTAAAGGCAGTACTAAATTATTACAGCTTCTTTATACACCTGAAAGACAGAAAGCACAATTCTGTGGATTTAATGTATTTAGGTAACAGCTTTTCATAAGTCATAGCAGTACTCTCAGGACCCTTCCACACAAGCCCTTTATCCCAGAATCTGATCCAAGGGGCCTTCCACACAGCCATATAACCCAGAATATAAAAGAATAACCCACAATATTTGCTTTGAACTGGGTTATCTGAGTCCACACTGCCACATATTCTAGTTCAAAGAAGGTATTCTGGGTTACATGGCTGTACGGAAGGGCCCCAAGATTATCCCAGGTTATCTGGCAGTAGGGGCTCATATATTCCATGTTTCAAGCAGATAATGTGGAATCAGATCCTGGGATGAATGGCAGTGTGGAAGGGCTCTCAAAGTAATATGCAGATACACCCCTCCCTCTAAATATGGGGGAGGGGATAAATCAACTTTCATAGCTAATGCAATTTCAAATTAAATGGCAGGACCAACAGTCCCAAAATATCTTCCAGGTGAGATGTCTAAACAAGCCTTGGGATACTTTCCCCTGCTGGAGACAACAAATGAAATAGTACATTTCCCTGGAATGGGAATGGCTTCCCAAGTGCCCTTCCACACAGCAATATAACCCAGAATATCATCCTAGAATATCTGCTTTGAACTAGATTGTCCGAGTCTACAATGCCACATATTCCAGTTCAAAACAAAATAAATGTGGGATTGTATTCAGCTGCGTGGAAGGCATCCCACACTCTCCCCCTCTGGCTGTTAGAAATTGTGGGAATTTAAGTCCAAAACACCTGGAGGGACAAAGTTTGCCCATGCCTGATCTACACTTTCAAACTGAGCTACAAAACACCGTGATCTTAGTCGGATCCTGTACGGAAGCCTGCCCTACATCTACTATCTACACTTTCAAACTGAGCTACAAAAGGTTCTTGTGGGTTTTTTTGGGGCTATATGGCCATGTTCTAGAGGCATTTTCTCCTGACGTTTCACATGCATACGTCAGGAGAAAATGCCTCTAGAACATGGCCATATAGCCCCAAAAAACCCACAAGAACCTAGTGATTCCAGCCATGAAAGCCTTCGACAATACATTGAGCTACAAAACATTGTGTGCTTAGTCGTATCCTGTACGGAAGCCATCGAAGCCTGCCCTACATCTACACTTTTTAAGTGAGCTACAAAACACGGTGTGTTTAGTCGGATCCTGTACGGAAGCCATCGAAGCCTGCCGTACATCTACCATCTACACTTTTAAACTGAGCTACAAAACATAGTGTGCTTAATCGGATCCTGCACAGAAGCCATCGAAACCTGCCCTACATCTACACTTTTAAACTGAGCTACAAAACATGGTGTGCTTAGTCGGATCCTGCACAGAAGCCGTGCAAGCCTGCATAGTACACTTTCAGGGCTCCAGCAACCAAGAGCGCCCCTCCCGCAAAGTATGCAACCTGAACCAAAGCCAAAAGAAGAGGAACTTCATTGCACACAATGCAAACAAACCCGAGACGATTTCCCATCCCCTCCCCCCGCCCCTCGCTGGAGGTTTGGAGGCGACACCCCGCCAGGAAGTCGGGACGGAAGGGCTCCCAAATCCCATGTCGTGCAAGGCGCCCGCTCGCGAGGCATTGCGGTTTGAGGAGATCTTTTGCAGGGATCCCCACCTCCAGGATCCGCGTGAGGAAGGAGAGAGTTGGGGCGGATCGCTGCCTGGAAACCTCCCTTCGCCTCAACACCGTAGAAAGTACAACACGCAGGCCGAGAAAGCCTCCCCACCGCAGGACAACAAACAAGGCACGGAGCGGCCCTTGTGCAAGGCGATCCCACTGCGAGAACTTGCATCGCGGGCACACAAGGGGCGAGAGGAGGGGGTAGCTCCGTCCCACCCACTCACTCACTCACCCACCCCCCAAAATGGGAGCAAACACGCCGGGACCTCCCCCTCTCGGACCCAACTCTCCCCCTTTCCTGCCTCAACCGCTCCCTCCCTCCTTCTCTCCCTCCCCAAGTTCTGCCCCACTCACTTTGCCATTTCTCCCCGCCTCACACTTATCTCCCCCTCCCTCCAAAACACACCAAAATCCACTCACTTCCTGTAGGGAACACACCGCTGCCTTATTATTGCTCCCTCCGCCAACCTCAAGGAGGAAAAGTAGTGCGACCAAGCCCAAGTTTCTCTGAGGAATGAGGGGAAGCGCGAAGGGGGAGAGAGGAAGCCCCCGAAAGGAAAGAAGCTGCAGCAAACCGCGAACCCTTTATCCCTCGCGTCAGGCGACGGAAACCCCCTTTCTTTCCCCCGCTTCTCACCTCGCCCGGAACGGTCCTTTTCCCCCCGTCGCCGTCGCTCCCACCGAACCAAGAGAGAGAGAGGCTTAAAATGGCGCCGCTCACCAGGAGCCTCTTATAGTGAGGGTGTAGACTTCTCTGTGTATCCTGCCGCCGACGAGCCCCGAGCGCGCGCGCGCAGCATTCCACAAGGTAGAGAAAATAGTCCCCGCTCCGCCCAATCAGCGGCCTGCTTCGTGCTCGCGCACACATACACACACAGAGGCGCGCGCGCCCTCTCTCTCTCTCTCTCTCTAGGAAGCAACTAAACGCGGAGGGAGATAAAGTGAGGGGAAAAGAAGAGCTTCAGTGTGTATCGAGAAGGAAAGGGATTGTGGGAGCGCGCGGGAGGGTGCAGGGATTCGCCTCCGAGTGTAATGAGGCGCGGAGGGGGCTACTTTTGGGAACTGAGAGAGAGAGAGACACCTTTTTCTACGCGAGGAATGAGGCGGCTTCCCGCAACCTGAGGGGAGAGAGGCGCGAGCGCGGGCTGCAGAGCCTGGCTTCTCTCTCTCTCTTTCCCCCCTCCTCCTTTTTTAAAGCTACAGGCACCCCTTTGCATCCTAGTATGGTTTTTATACCAGAAGACTTGTATTTCTTTTATTATTATTTATTTACAGTATTTGTATACCGCTTTTCTCACCCCGAGGGGGACTCAAAGCGGTTTACACATAAGTAATGGCAAAATTCAATGCCACTACAAACAATTAAAATTATACACTACAATTGAAGGAGCTGGGGGTGGTGACGGCCGACAGGGAGCTCTGGCGTGGGCTGGTCCATGAGGTCACGAAGAGTCAGAAACGACTGAACGAATGAACAACAAACAATTAGACATAAATCAAGTTAAAAACAGTGCATCCACAAGTAATAAAACAATCGTTAAAACAATAAAACAGTTTCGTCAGTCAAATCGCCATTCCAGTCATTGTCTTTCTGAAATGCTGCATACATTTCCTTCTACTGCCCAAAGGCCTGGTCCCAATACCATGATTTTAATTTTTTTCTAAAAGCCAGGAGGGAGGGAGCAGATCTTACCTCATTTGGGAGTGTGTTCCATAGGCAGGAAGCCACAGCTGAGAAGGCCCTGTCTCTCGTCCTCGCCAGACGCCTCTGTGCTGTTGACAGGAGCGAGAGCAGGGCCTCCTATGCGGTGGGATGTAGGGGTGGATGCGTTCGGACAAATAAGCTGGGCCAGAACCGTATAGAGCAGTGGTTCTCAACCTGGGGTCCCCAGATGTTTTTGGCCTACAACTCCCAGAAATCCTAACAGCTGGTAAACTAACTGGGATTTCTGGGAGTTGTAGGCCAAAAACATCTGGGGACCCCAGGTTGAGAACCACTGGTATAGAGCTTTATAGGTCAAAACCAGCACTTGTAGTCCCCAATCATGTCGTTTCAGGGAAACCCAGCAAATACTTGGGATGTTATGTCTCCCTCAGGATCCGCGAAGAGGAAACAAAAACGAAGGAATTCAAAAGTTTGTCTTACCTCCTGACTTTTCCAAGCCTTTTTAGTGTTGCTTGTGTGACTGTGGAGTGGAACAGACAACTCCACATCTGTATGTTTGTCCACTGTGCCCTGTCTCATGTACAGAGGAGGAATTGTTGGAGGCTATAGACAATGCCATTGCTGTTGCCCGTTTTGAATCAAAAGATATTTAGCCGCCTGTGAGCCTTCTATTTTTATCAGTTTTATACTAATTCATGCAATGCTTTTGCTACAAAATAAAATAAAAATGTTGCTAGATATGAATATTGTTTGCCACTCCTTTCAAACTCCAGAAGACTTCCATCCTCATGCCTCTCTCAAGGATCATCCAGTTTGAATTGGGAAAGCACAACTGGCCATCACCCAGCCTCTGTTTCGAAGCCTCCAAAGAAGGCGCTTCTTCCCTATCCTTTCAACAAGGCAAGTTGCTGTGTTTACATTAGTGCGTTCTCTTCATAGAAGGCCTTGAAAGGAGCAGAAGGGCTTCAAAAGTCAAAATAAACAGAAAAAGGTGTGGGAAACTTCCTAACAAAAGTCCCCCACATGTTTCCAAACTTCACTCCAGGCTGGAACGGGAAAGTCAACAAGAGAAGTGGATGGGAAGTGTTTCCACATGAGAGAGCCTGCCATTTTGAGGCCTGGAAGGAAAAGATGAAGGGAAGTATATCTACAACAGACATGGGTAAACTTGGGCCCTCCAAGTGTTTTGGATTTCAGCTCCCACCATTCCTAACAGCCTCAGGCCCCTTCCTTTCCCCCCTCAGCCGCTTAAGGGCCCAAGTTTGCCCTTGCCTGATCAACTGTAGGATTAATGCATCTTGGCCGATAAGTTGCTGAGCCAAATTCATCTAAAGCCCTAAACAATTCGGGCCCCACCTATCTCCCTCTATGAACCGACATCTCCCTCTATGAACTGGCACAGACACTAAGATCCACCAGGAAGGCCCTCCTCTCGCTCCCACCACTGTCTCAAGCCTGGCTGGTGCTGACAAGAGAGAGGGCCTTCTTGGTAGTGGCCCCCCAACGCACTCCCCAAGGAGATAAGGCTGGCCCCATCCCTCACCTCCTTCCGTAACATCTTGAAGACCTGGTGGTTTCATCAGGCCTTCGATAAGAACTAGTTTCAAGCCCTTGGTCCAACAGTTAGGAGTTGGCCTTGTACTCCATTCATTCCCCAGTTCCAGGTCATCTGAGGGCACCTTTTCTTCTGGCCTAGACCTTTTTTTATAGTCCTTTAATTGACCCTAGAATTGAGTGGCCCCTAGTAGGGTAATTGCTGAGACTGATCCTTGTACTATAGTATTCTGCTACAATAGAGGAGCTTTTTTGTTGAGTTCCAGGGCCAAAGAACTGCCTGTCTCAGGGGAGCGTGTTTGCTCTATCAATGTTCAACATTTACACAAATGACCAGCCATTGCTAGAAGGGACAGAGTTTCATCTATGCTGATGATCATGCCATTACTGCTCAAGCAGGGAGCTTTGAGATGGTTGAACAGAAGCTCTCCAAAGCTCTAGGAGGGGGCTGAGGATCTACCCTAGCAAACCTTTTGTATCATTATCCCAATATCCCCATGCATATGGGATATATTGAGCATGGTGATCAGGTCAGATTAATGGAACATCTCAGCAAGAGAGAGTCCAAAAGTGGCAGGCTCAAACCGCATATCGCATTATCACGGGGTGTCTGTGCCCTAAACCACTGGAGAAATTACACTTTAGTCAGTATTGCACCACCTGACATCTGCTGGGGTGTAGTAACCAATAGTGAAAGGACCAAGGCAGTGACATCTCCAGCCCACCCCGTTTGGGTATCAGCTAGCACGTCAATGCTTTAAATCAAGAAATAGTTTTCTGAGATCTACAGAGACACTCGCTGGGACATCTCAGCAAGCGAGAGTCCAAAAGTGGCAGGCTAAAACCCAGAACCTCAATCAATGGCTGATACCGGATGAGAGACTCCCTCCTGGGCACACAGAAAACTGGGTGATTTGGAAGGTGCTCTGGCACCACGAAATGCAGAGCCAACCTTAAGAAATGGGGCTACAAAGTGGAATCCACGACATGCGAGTGTGGAGAAGAGCAAACCACAGACCACTTACTACAATGCAACCTGAGCCCTGCCACATGCACAATGGAGGACCTTCTTGCAGCAACACCAGAGGCACTCCAAGTGGCCAGATACTGGTCAAAGGACATTTAATAGAATACCAAATCTGCAAACTTTGTGGTTTGTTTGTTTTTAATGCAATACAACTGTTTTGGTTCGCTCTTGACACGATTAAAAAATGCATTGGCTCAATCCCAGAGTCAATTTGGCGCTTTGTTTACAGCCTTAGCCCCGCCCCCTTGTAAGTGGGCGGGGCTAAGGGCAGGGAGGCCACGTGAGGGACGCTCGGACCCGCGCGCCGCCCTTTCATCCTGGTCTTTGGTGGGGGATTCAGAGAGAGAAAGAGCTCTCTGATGCCTTAAGATAGCTCTCGCTTGATTGATCCCTAATGCCATTAATCCTATGCAAACTGCTGGAGGGGAGGAGTAGGAAGCTTACTTGGAGGGGATACAACCCAAAAGAGGAGGGGGGGGGGGAGTCAGAGTTTCCTTCTGCAGCCCAGATGCAATCCACATCCTGACGCAGGAGCCAGACCCTCTCTCTCTCTATAGCAATCTCATCGGGACTCACGTCTAAATCAGGCTACACAGAAAACGGTTTGTGTTGTGCAACTTAGATTTGTAGTTGTCTGGCGTGGGCGGGTCCCTTAAGTCTTTTGTGGGCGCTGAATGTATCATCTAATTCTAACCCATTTTATTCTCTGTCCCAAGGCAGCAAAAATGCAAGATACTCCACTTTGGCAGAAAAAATGAAATGCGAAGATACAGAATGGGGGACGCCTGGCTCGAGAGCAGTACGTGTGAAAAGATCTTGGAGTCCTCGTGGACAACAAGTTAAACATGAGCCAACAATGTGATGTGGCGGCAAAAAAAGCCAATGGGATTTTGGCCTGCATCAATAGGAGCATAGTGTCTAGATCTAAGGAAGTCATGCTACCCCTCTATTCTGCTTTGGTTAGACCACATCTGGAATATTGTGTCCAATTCTGGGCACCACAATTCAAGAGAGATATTGACAAGCTGGAATGTGTCCAGAGGAGGGCAACTAAAATGATCAAGGGTCTGGAGAACAAGCCCTATGAGGAGCGGCTTAGGGAACTGGGCATGTTTAGCCTGAAGAAGAGAAGGCTGAGAGGAGATATGATAGCCATGTATAAATATGTGAGAGGAAGCCACAGGGAGGAGGGAGCAAGCTTGTTTTCTGCTTCCTTGGAGACTAGGACGCGGAACAATGGCTTCAAACTACAAGAGAGGAGATTCCATCTGAACATTAGGAAGAACTTCCTGACTGTGAGAGCCGTTCAGCAGTGGAACTCTCTGCCCCGGAGTGTGGTGGAGGCTCCTTCTTTGGAAGCTTTTAAACAGAGGCTGGATGGCCATTTGTCAGGGGTGATTTGAATGCAATATTCCTGCTTCTTGGCAGGGGGTTGGACTGGATGGCCCTTGAGGTCTCTTCCAACTCTTTGATTCTATGATTCTATGAAAAAGTGGCAGAAGTTTTTGAAACCACCCTCCCTGCAATTATTCCCATTAATAACCCTAATGGTTGTTTACTAACAGTGGTATATATGTGGCCTCAAAAAAAAAAAAAGGATGTTCATTCAAAAATCTTGGAATCCCATTCCCAAAGTGCTGCATTAGTAGATTCACCCTTGAACTATATGAAAGATGCTGCCAAAAATTGGAACTTTAGCTGGTAATGGGAAGTGAACTTCCTCAATGTCCAAATAGCATAACAAATGTGTTTTTGCCTTAGTTCTAGATTCTGTTGCTATAGCCATGGATAGCTTTATATACTCTATATAGAGTGTGGTGGAGGCTCCTTCTTTGGAAGCTTTTAAACAGAGGCTGGATGGCCATCTGTCAGGGATGCTTTGAATGCAATATTCCTGCTTCCTGGCAGGGGGTTGGACTGGATGGCCCATGAGGTCTCTTCCAACTCTATGATTCTACTCTGTGGATTAGGATTTGAAAAAAAAATCATTTTTTTTAGGGAATGAGCAGAAATATTCTGGAATTTCATTATATAAAATCCTACGATCTGATTGCGTTTTGTTCTCCAACCCCTGCGGCTTTTGCTTCTGTTTGTTTAGCCTGAAGAAGAGAAGGCTGAGAGGAGACTTTTTTTTTTGTTGTGTCAGGAGCAACTTGAGAAACTGCAAGTCGCTTCTGGTGTGAGATAATTGTCCGTCTGCAAGGATGTTACCCAGGGGACGCCTGGATGTTTTGATGTTTTACCATCCTTGTGGGAGGATTCTCTCATGTCCCCGCATGAGGAGCTAGAGCTGACAGAGGGAGCTCATCTGCGCTTTCCTCGGATTCGAACCTGCAACCTGTCGGTCTTCAGTCCTGCTGGCACCTGGGTTTAACCCACTGCGCCACTGGGGGAGACATTATGTTGTTGTTCATTCATTCAGTCGTCTCTGACTCTTCGTGACCTCATGGAACAGCCCACGCCAGAGCTCCCCGTCGGCCGTCACCACCCCCAGCTCCTTCAAGGTCAAGCTAGTCACTTCAAGGAGACCTTATAGCCATGTATAAATACCTGAGAGGATGTCATAGGGAGAAGGGAGCAACCCTGTTTTCTGCTGCCCTGGAGACTAGGACACGGAACAACAACAATAATAATAATAATCTTTATTTATACCCCGCCACTATCTCCCCAAAGGGGACTCAGGGCGGCTTACCTGAGGCTGAGCCCAGAAATATATTACAGCAAAATACAATAAAATAACAGAACATCACAATAAAATAGATAAAGCATAAGAATACAATAAAAGCAAAATAAAATAGAACAAGATAATGCAATGATTAATCAATCACAATTACAACATATACAACATAAAATGATAAAGCTCTGCCTGAGAAAAAGAAAAGGAAATGTTTGTGAGGGAATAAACCCCGTAGGATGCAATGGAACAATGTCTTCAAACGACAAGAAAGGAGATTCCATGTAAACATTAGGAAGAACTTTCTGAGTGTGAGAGCTGTTCAGCAGTGGAACTCTCTGCCCCGGAGTGTGGTGGAGGCTCCTTTGGAAGCTTTTAAACAGAGGCTGGATGGCCATCTGTCGGGGGTGGTTTGAATGCAATTTTCCTGTTTCTTGGCAGGGGGTTGGACTGGATGGCTCATGAGGTCTCTTCCAACTCTATGATTCTATGACAGTCACTTTTAGCTTGGTTGAAATCTAAGAGCCCTTCCACACAGGATATAAAGGCAGAAAATACCACAATATCTGCTTTCAACTAGGTTATCTGAGTCCACACTCAGATAATGTAGGATTTTCTGCCTTGATATTCTAGGATATAGCTCTAACTCAGAATATCAAAGAAGAAAATCCCACAATATCTGGTTTGAACTGGGTTATCTGAGTCCACACTGCCATATATTCCAGTTCAAAGCAGAAAATGTGGGATTTTATTCAGCTGTTTGGAAAAGGGCCTAAGTTATACAAGGAGGCTATTTAGTGTTTGCAAAGCATGACTTAATCGTAAATCACTGTATAGTTTGTATATGTAATGTGTAAATGGCCTTATGATTAGGATTGGGTGGAGGGAGTAAAGTTGCCTCATCAACTCTTGAAAACAGCATCAGGAGCTTCTGTGGGCATACATTTATTGCCAGTGGTGGTATCTGTTGGTGGTGATGCTACTGCATGCTTTCCACATTACGACAAGCCTAAAAGTGACCCTATCAAGGAGTTTTCGTGGCAAGATTATTTTTTTTGCTCTTGCTTTTCTCTAAGGCTGGGAAAGTGTCATTTCTCCAAGATCATGCAGTGGGTTTTTGTGGCTGAACGGGGATTCCAGAGTCATAGTCCAATGCTCAAAGCGTTACAATATGCTGGCTCTCCCTCGTTGGTCGTAAGTCCCCTAAAGGATGTTTGGAGATTGGACTGGGACAGCCAAGTGTCTGCTCTGACTGGGCTAAATTAATTACCATTCATTACTTTCAATTGGAGACTGGCTGTCCTGAAAAGTCCAATAAATAAAACCCACTGATTTTTATTCTGGCTGCTGAAAGCTGGCTATGCTTAATAATAATAATAAAATCTTTATTTATATCTCGCTTTTCTCCCTAATGGGACCCAAAGCAGCTCACAACGTAATACAATACAAAGCACATTTAATATAAAATACAAGATTTCTGGTGGTGCAGCGGGTTAGACTGCTGAGCTGCTGAACTTGCTGATCAAAAAGTTGGCAGTTTGAATCTGGGAAGCAGGATGAGCTCCCGCTGTTAGGTTCAGCTTCTGCCAACCTAGCAGTTCAAAAACATGCAAGTGTGAGTAGATCAATAGGTACCGCTTCTGTGGGTAGGTAGCAGCACTCCATGCAGTCATGCTGGCCACATGATCTTGGAGGTGTCTACGGACAATGCTGGCTCTTCAACTTAGAAATGGAGATGAATATCACCTCCCAGAATCGGAAACAACTGGACTTAACGTCAAGAGAAACTTTTACCTTTACAAGACAAAAATCGCACAAAGCATAATAGCGTCCAGAAATAATATTAAGCATTAAAAGCATTTTAAACCAATTACAATTATTGTGGAGACTCATCCATTAAATAGTATGTTTTGCTAAGCTCAGTGCAATCGACTTTGCTGTCATTAGCAATTGAATTCATTCCTCAAAAGCTTGCTTGAACAGGTAGGTCTTGAACTAGTTCTTGAAAGACAACAGGGAAGGGGCAGTTTTAATCTCAATGGGGAGGGACTTCCAAAGGGCCGGAGCAGCTACCGAGAAGGCCCTCTCTCATTGCCGCCAACCGTATTTGTGAAGAGTTACCTCAATTTTTCTTCCCCACTATGTACAATTCAGGCCGTTTTTGGTTTATTTAAGTATCTATAGCGAGGGAGGCAAATTGTAGCACTCAAGGCATTATCCATCTACAGTTCCCATCATCCTTGACCATATAAGCTATGGTGGTTGGGGTTGTGGGGAATTGTAGTCCCACACCACCCAGAGAACCACAAGTCACCCATCTCAATTTGCAGAATCCGTAACTAAATCAAGGTTGAGTATCTCTTAGCTGAAAATCTGAAATGCTCTTACATCCAAAATCATTCAGTTGCTTAAAATTGTCAAAATTACCATACCTTTGCTTTCTGTTGGTCCAGAGTACACAAACTTTGTTTCGTACACAAAATTATTTAAAACATCGTGTTATGCCTACAAAGTGTATATGAAACATAAATGAATTTCATGTTTGGAATATATATATATATATATTCCAAAACCTGAAATCTAAAACAGTTTTGCTCTCTAATATTTCTAATAAGAAATACCCAACCTGCATACATTTTATTCCAAGACATTTTATTCCAAGACAGTGTGATGTGGTGGTTTGAGAAATGAATTATGGCTTTAGAGACCAGGTTTGATTCCCTGCTCAGCCATGGAAACTCATTGACGGACCTTGGGTTAGGATCTCAGCTTTTTAAAAGAAAACATGATAAAGTGTCCTTAGGGTCACCATAAGTCACGAACAACTTAAAGGTACACAACAAGAAGTAGCTGGAAAACTGCGCTTACCTCTATTCACTTAGAGAAGAAAATTATTGTGCAAGTATTTACAAGCGGATAGATTCTTTGCTCCAAAACCTATACAGATATTCAGGCCTTGATTCAAAATTTTACACTGAACTAGTGGAATGTTACAAAAATTCAAGAGTTTTAAAGTTTTCCCAAAATTCTCATACCACATTAGATACTAGGAAATAAATATAATTTTAGATCCATTTATTGCATTGAATGTTCATATGCATCACTTTGAAAAAAATTAAAAGAAAAGAAAAAGTATGTGTGTGCATGAAAAATAATAATTAAACTTTCCCTCTCAATAAAACAAAACCAATATAACACACAAAAAACCCCAACAGTGCCTGAAATAAAGAATATATGCTCTTATTATGAATCTCTCCTAGTCTCAAAAAACCTTTTTAAAAAATTGAGAATGCTTGATAATGCTCCAAACGTAACAACCTAGTCTTCAGTGTTTTGCTTCATTTCTATCAAAATTATTGTGTGTCTTACTGTAAGTGTAAGCAAGAAAAAGTATGTTTTGAACTGAATCCTAGCTGTTGTGGCAACATGACAGTCATCTTGCAGTAAACATTTACCTGTGCAACTGTGGTAACTCCAGGGTACCACTGACTGAGCAAGAGTAAATGGATTTAGGTTTATTGCCTAAAGGCCTACTCCCATCCTTTATAAAATGCGGGTGGGGTATTCCTGACCCAATTTCTAGGCCTCGCCACAAAGACCCACGTTATCAAAAGTATTGGTGCTATTGGGTATTACCATCAAGTTGTCTGTAAGTAATTGCACTGGGTATTTGATCACAACGGGGGAATCGGTCTGCCGCCCTTGAAGCATTTCATGGTCCCTGATACCTTTCAGAGGCTCTTTGTGTGCCATCCCACCCTCTGAGGTCTGAAGAGCGGGTTTATTGAAGTCGGCATATTGCTGGAGCAGAAGGGATACAGTTTGTATCTATCTCCTTCTCCGGCCCTGGGATCCGGGCAGACCGAGGAAAGATCATCCGCACTGGGAACCACATGAGTAGGTTTCTAAACTTTATTTCAAATTTATGTCAAGGAGCCTTTGATTTCCCCTCCCCTTTTGTGCATTAGTCTGTATCTTATTGTAGCTTTTTAATGCATAGTGTGTATGTTATGAAATACTAGGTTCACTTGGTTTGCATATTATGTGTGATTGCTTTATTAGATCCTTTTAAAACCACCTTTTTCTATAGTCAAAGATGACAGGTTTGGGGGATTAACATGCTCTAAATAGTCTAGTTGTTAACGGGACTAACTTCAAATAACGCTTTGCATTTGAATTGTTAAGCCCTGCAACGAGTTATAGTTTACACAAAAATGTGGCCATTAATTATATTTTAGCACTCACTGACCAGGTTTATTTATTTATCGTGTCAAGAGCAAACCAAACAGTTGTATTGCATTTTTAACAAACAAACAAACAAAAAACAAAGTTTTACACAAAGGCTTACTTTAGTGGATTCCCACTCTTTGTAATTATTGTTCTCTCTCCCTCTCTCTCTCTCTCTCTCTCTCTCTCTCTCTCTCTCTCTCTCTATATATATATATATATATATTAGTTTCAGAAGTTTCCTCTGAGGCTGTAGTTTGATGTTTGTTGTGTTGGCTGCTCTTAATGCAGTACAGGTTTATCATTCCCTTATCCCTGGCCAAAAACACACCCAAACAACTACCTTCTAATATCATTATTATCTGTGTCTACATTCAGAAACAGGATTTTCTAGTTCTCTTAAATATGTAAATACCTTTAACAGATCACGCTAAAATCAGATTCATTTGTTTAAACTTAAACAGCAGGCAGAAAATGATGATTGCACTAATTCGTTCTAACTTACACTGAAAATATTAAATTCTGCTTATGTATGTTTCAGAAATATATTGAAGAATTAAACGGCAGTGCCCCTGAAAGAGGAAAGAAACATCAAAACACTGGGCCTCGGCCTTTGATGTGTGGCCTTGAAAGATGTGTATAATTGACTTCTAATCTTGCGTATTCTAAAGAAAAAATCCAGATTAATTTTAAAAATATTTTATTTTCTAAAAGGGTTCAGTCAACACCTTAATTTCATTTTGGGTACAACCTGATAACACAATATCAGTGCTTTCAGGATACAAAATGTTTCCATACCTGCAAAAGAGAAGCTGTTGTGTAGATTACATGTTTTGGCTTTTCTGATGGAATAGCAGAGCTATAAATAATTGCAAAAGAGTTATAAAGCACTAATATTGGCTGGTATTGCACTTGTCAAATATCAACGACTAATACAGTGTCTTTCACGCAATTGAAAAATATATTTGAGCCTAAACCAAAAATTTACTGCTGTAACGGAATTATTCTGATCAAATATAAGGATTGTAAATATTATCCATAGGAACAATTTCCCGTTTTATTTTTTACAGTTGCCATATTATAAATATTAAGATTCTTCTCTGTCTTTGAAATGTTTAATTGTTGAACAGACAAACATTAGACTAAAGCATGTAGGAAGAAAACACACAACCTTTTTGTATATGTTTCTACAGTACACCTGTTCACATTCTCATATCTCAAAAGGAATTATAGCATTCACATATATCTCCAGTTTATTTTTGGAGTGTCATAGAATTAATATGAGCCAAAGCTGAAGTTCAAAATGTGTGACTGTAACCGTCTAAATATCTTTCAATAATGCAATAACCGCTTTCAGTTACAATTCAGAGAGAAAAAAACCAGACTACTACTACTACTAATAATAATATATTTGTTGCTTCAGATATTTATAAGAAGAATGACATAAGGTAGAATATATTTTTGTAAAATGCGACATTTTTAAAAAGACACGCTTTCATCCTAGGTAAATACAACAGAAGACTGATTGGTTCAGTTTTTGTAGTTGTCCTTGTAGGTACACTTTCTAATTCTGGTTTGGTTTAGCAACTGAAAGTGTCCTAGGGATTTAGGTTAGCAAGAGGCACATTAGTCATGCAGTATCTGATGAAGCTGTGGGCGTAATGAAACCAAAACAGCATGAATGGGAGGATATCTGCAAGGCCATTCAAACATATAAATAGGCATTATATGTATATACTTTGTGCAAAACGGTAGAGGATAGATTCAAGAATCAAAGATACCAATTTGATTCAACTCATGTTGCAGGCTTGATACCATTGTAAGTGGTCCTCTGGCATATACTGTTCTGAATTGAGTTGGTAGGTTTCCTTTTTGAAGCACTTTCTGTCCAGTTTCCCATAAAACCAAAATTATCATTAAATATATATCTAATCCTTTCTTAATTATGTTATTCATATTCTCTGCTTCAGTCAATATGGGATGTTTGAGTGAAGCCAGCCTTACAGGGAAAAATTAATGTCAATCAAATGGAAAATAATCTTAGAAGCAATGCTTTTCCATACCTTCATCTCTACCTGGTCCCACTATTTTCAGTCATAAGATGCCACTTAAATATTGGCCAATTGCGATGGGTGTGGAATTAACTACTTTCAACTACTTTGGAAACGTTCTATTTCAGCTCCTTTTATTTATTAACAGTTTAGAGCAGATTTCTTCATCCACATGAATCTTTTGTGATTGGACAGCTAATTTGAAAATATTTGGCAAGAGAATTATATTTAACAGACCTCTGAATCGGATAGTGTGGTCTTCAAATTTGCAGTGTACATATTAGCTTAACTAAACCTTTTCAAAAACGATTTCCCCCCCAATCATAAAAGGCTTAACTGCTCTGAATACTGATTGTCATGCTGGATACATTTATACATGGAAGCTATGTAAAAGTTCATTGGATTAATTTAAAAAGGAATCTCTATGAAAACAAAGAGAATCTCTATAATTGTCCTGTATCTGTATCACAACTTCTAAGCCTCCCATTCCCAGTGCCCTTACTAAAGAGTAAGCTTCTTTCACCACAATGCTATAGTATACTGCTTTAAATTTTGCCCATTATCTCCTATCTCAGATATTAGCTCTGGATTTCTTAAGCACATGGAACACAGTTACTGTTCTCTGCTAGACATATGTCGGCGTGGCATCCATTGATGGAAGATGATGAGCAATGGAGACAACCGCTAGAAACTCAAAGGACATAACGCGCTTACAGTATGTCTTCCTTTCAGTTTGTCTTCACTGTCGAGTCAATATCATTCCATCCCTTAGTATTCATCATCCTTCTCATCTCTTCTCAAATTTCAAAATGGTTGCAGACTTCTTCTTTCTTTTTCTTTTTTTTTGTATTCACAAGGAGGTTAAAGGCGTTTCCCCTTCGCAAGGGGGATTATCTTACCAGAGGATTCTGGGACTGCAGATGTACACTGCGGCAAAATCAGAAATTCGTCGTTTTTTTAAAAAAAAATCACTTCCAGACCCCAGCTGTTAAAAATAATAGAATTATAGTAAATCATTGATAAGATTAAAACATAAAACCATTTTACACCCTAAAGCATCCTAAAACACTGGGCTTTTCCCTGATTCCATTCCTTAAATAATGCAAATTTTCAAGTAGCTTTTCTATCCCAAGCACGCAGCGCCATGAAATCGATAATTTTTGATCTTTTGGTTAGTAGGCAACCTGGTGAGCTATTGCGGTGACTGCAGGCTGCAGACATGTTCTTGTCAGCTCAAAATTTTCATATTGTTTTTGACTCCATGGAGACTTGTCGATGGGATATAGAGCCAGTTATATCTTCAGGCTTCCTAAGATGCTGAAGGGTTGTTTTTAAAAACGCACAGATATATGCACTCGTATACAAATACGGGTCCCCTATATTTTGCAGGGCGGGGGGAAGGAAAATAAGAAGATTTACTGGATTTTTTTAAACAAAAAATTATGTAAAAAGGATGGCTGGTGTGATTATAATCACATCATGCAAGGTCCACGGTTTCCATTTAGTGAAATTTCGCAGAGGGCAACTTCTTAAGAACATCCCTGCTGTGCAGAGTGAAAAGCATGAACAAACCAAAGACAGAATTCATCTGTGTTTATATTTTACAGACAATGAAAAACCTACTCTTTGTGTGCCTTTTTTCTCTACCTTATTATTTCATGAAAACTGCAGCATTTTCCCCGCCCCCCCATCCGAACACTCACCGCCCCAACACTGCAGTGTTCGGTATTCCTTTCTTTCTTTCTTCCCCCCTTCTTCTTCTTCTTCTTTTCCTCTCACAATTTCTGCACGCGCCATCTTTGTCCATTGTTATCCTTTTTCTGAGTTCAGTTGCCCCATCCCTTTTCGATCGGCCACCAAATAGGAGTTGAAATACCCGACCAAAGAAGCCTGTATTTTTTTGTTTACTTATTTCTGTATACACCTGAAAGGTGGAAAGGAGACCCAGCCCATGATTTTTCCCCCTGTCTATGAGGCTGCCATAACCTGTTGTAGAGAGGGATGCTGAAAATATTAACATAATAGCAACAGCTGCAGCCTAAATAGAAGCTATGAGATAATTAATGTGCGACAACAAATTAATTTGCTGCAGGTGTGTGAGATCTGAACCACATAACCCAGCCATTTCCTCTTTGAATATCATTATGCCCCCACCCCACCCCTGCACCAAACTATATATGTATATGTGTGTGTGTATATATATATACACAGACACACAGACACACATACATATGCAGATTGAGGTGTCCTGTTATTAATATCTCATGTGCCTGTTGTCAAGGACCAACACTTTTGAATGTCATAATCCTTGGCAGCGAAGGACAAAGGGAAAGAATCCTCAACCACAATCAGGAATGATGGGGTTTTCTAGAAGCCATTAAATAGACTTGATGCAATGTCCAGCCTTGAACATAAAGCCTCTCTTGCAGCTTTGTCAATAATGGAGGTAAACACACAGGCATCTCGTATGCATATGTGTGTGAGAGTGATAGAGAGAGAGAGAGATCAAGGGTGGGGAGGCTGTATGGTATGTGGTTCTGTGTAGTAGCTAGTGCAGAAGTACGTCTTTTGTGCCATCCATTGGAAGAGAAAAGGAATCAAGCCCCTAATCTGAAGCATGACGGACAAAAGTCTCATTGAGTGCAATTGGACTTGGTGCTGAGTAAACTTGTTTTTTATTGGCTTGGGAAATGATTTTTTGAGTGTGGCGTGTAGGGCCTGCAAATGAGTCAGAAGGAGAAATCTACCTGCCTCTGGTGGTAAATATAATTAATTCAAGAGTCTGAATACTAATTAAATACCTGATGGGCATATGCCAGTAATGTAGGACAGCATTCAGACACTGGCTAAGGTGAACTCAGAGTGCTCTAAGCAACTGCCTGTGGTCATCCTCATGCCAGGAGGACAAAAGAATACCTCACTGCATACAAAGAAGCACTAGCTACATGTGCATCATCCAGGCAACCTATGTCGACTTATGGCAGCCCCATGAATTTCATAGGGGTTTCTTAGGCAAGGAATACTCAAATATGGTTTTGCCAGTTCTTTCCTCCAAAACAATAGCCTTACTGCACCTTATTTGACTAAAACTATCCAGGTATTCACATTATTGGAAATGTTAAGGCTCAAATGCCAACATTTTTTTTGTATTTGATTTTGCTTTCTTGTTGCCATGCCTAACTCCAAAGAGAAGCTACATAATTAAAGCAAACAATTATGTCCTATGTATTTTTAAAAGGTTGCTCTGCCTTTCTGGTTTAACCTTGAGATGTTTATTCTTTGATCGGAAAACCAAAGCTCTGTGCATGCACGTATGCTATAAAAGATGCTGTAAACTTAATTTCTTGGAGTTTGATTAGATTTCCTTGGTATTTTCATTTAACTTCCCTCTGATCTGGATGTCAGGGGAATGTGAGCGCTGAGTTCCGTTTTGCATGGCAATGAGGCCATTGGTGTAACTTCTTTTTGACGTACATAAGCAGCCTGGTTGAATCACAACCATGAGCAGATGTACTCCAGTATGTGGAGCCTGCCATCCTAGGAGGACTTCCCCCCTTCTCTGGTGGAGCCCTTCTCCATGCCAACCATTCTTGGCAGACACAGAAGCTCTGCTGCACTTAATCATATGCAGTCTCTGCTTCCTCATTGGCATCAGTAATATTGCATCTCTATATACACATCCCCATATGTATTGATGTTTTTTACTTGGAATTTTAGGATTTTTTTTTTTAAAAAAGCAATGAGAATTAAGGTAAAGGGGAACAGCTAAAATGGCTGTCCCTCACCATGTAAATGTGCATGAGCAAGCCCATATTTGAACTCACACATCCAACACTTCTTATCTGCAGTTACTGTCATGTTAAGAGATAATGCTCAGGACACATTTAGAACTGGGCGTCTAATGTTGGCTACTTCTTTCCCATGGCATATTTTGAAAGTGTGAAAAGTGATCTTAATACTGTTCAGAATGCAAATCTTTGCGAAGATAGAGACTGGGGGATGGATCCAGACCTAATCATCCCTTTAAAAGTGGATCCAACAATGTCAATGGGACTTAAATTAGGCATGACTAACCAAAGTCCTATTGATTTTTGTGACTGCTCTAAGGATGATTAATTCTAGCTCCAGTCCACTAGAAATAAAATGTCATTTCTAACATTAAAGGTTCGGCTTGAAGATTTGTACCAGTAACAGAGCAAAAGAGATTGTGGTATTATAAAAGCATTGCACTGACATTCAGAGAGGGAAGTTAGTGCCATTGTTGAAAAGAGGATTGGGGAAGATGATGCAAAAATGCAACGCTATATAATATTAACGTTTATTTTAAAATGTTGTACTGGAGCTCGGAATAGCAACTGCAATGAAAGACCCCTTTCACATATAAGACATCAAAACAATGGTTAATTTTTAACAAATATGCAGAATATGTTATGGACCCTTTGTATCTGCTGCAGTTTTGTTCCAGGACCTGCTGCAGATGCTAAAATCTGTGGATGCTCACGTTCCAATATACATAATGGCACTAGCTGTCCCCTGCCACACGTTGCTGTGGCCCAGTCTGCTGATCTGGAAAATAAAGTAATAAGAAAGTGTTGCAATATATGTAATTTCTTTATGCTTGTGGGTAAACAGTATTTCTTGCTGTTTCTTTGATGTGGAGAGTGTCTAGTTTGCCCACCCTGGAACATGCAACATATCATTGTCCTTCTTTAGGGGTCCCTTTCAAATCTATGATACTATATCTGTGTGTGAATCATACCTATCTATACCTATGGCTGGATGGCTCTTTGTCAGGAGGACTTTGATTACATTTGCTTGCCCTGATGAAGGGAGTTAGATTGGATGGCCTTAAGTATTTTCTGTTGGTCATGGGGGTTCTGTGTGGGAAGTTTGCCCTGATTCTGTCATTCGTGGGGTTCGGAATGCTCTTTGATTGTAGGTGAACTGTGAATCCCAGTGACTACAATTCTCAAATGTCAAGTTCTATTTTTCCCAAACTCCATCTGTGTTCATATTTGGGCGTATTGAGTGCTTGTGCCAAGTTTGGTCCAGATCCGTAACTGTCCCCAGTGCTCTCTGAATGTAGGTGAACTACAACTCCCAAACTCAAGGTCAATGCTCTAGTTTGGTTCAATTCCATCGTTGATGGAGTTCAGAATGCTCTTTGATTGTAGGTGAACTATAAATCCCAGTAACTACAACTCCCAAATGACAAAAATCATAATTTTTGAATGATGGTCACTCCTTGCTTGGTGAGACGTTTTGTTGCCCAATTTGGTGTGATTTCATTCATTGGTTCTTTTGTTTTTAAGGTATTCATTATGCACAGAGCATTTATATATATAGATAGTACAATAGTGTTGCTTATATAAAATGGCAAAATCAAGCTTTTCTCTTTAGACTTAAAAAAAATTCAAGCTGTAGATGGTGGAATTTGTGGATGCTGAATCTGTGGATATGGAGGACTGAATGTATATTCCAGATTGCTGTAGGCATCTGAGAATAGTGACTATAGTAACCTGGGAATTATAGGTTCTAACATATATATTTTTCTGAGAGATGTTGCATCCCTTCTTCCTCTAACGCAGAGCATTTATCTCTCCCTTTTTTGATACTAAATAAATCTTTTGAGATTTTTCCCATTTTTACAGGAAATTCCAAATCCCACACTTTGCATCTCTGTTCAAAGCAACATGTCTTGCTTTAGGTGCCAATTCTCCTGCAGGATAGGATCTCCATTTTCCAGGCAGCCACTGACTAATCCTTACATGTCATTGCCTTTTTTGTATTTCTTCTGCTTCTTCGTGCCATTCTGCCGGTCTAATCCTTAAGCCCTTAATCGGACCAAACTTTCATTGATGTCAGCAGCTCTTTTGTCTGGATAACAACTGCCAAACCCCTCCCCATAGCTGCATCACTGTGGCAATATTCGTAACAGTTTACTATAATGTCTGCATGAATAAAAAGTATCCCATTTACTGCTGGGAAAGAAAGCAGTTTATGGTACATCCTGCACACAAGAAAAATTGCTGAATATTTTGGCTCCGCGATTCTGAAGTAAATGTATGTTTTTATGACTGAAGTGTGTGTTCCCTCCCTCACAGGAGAAAAAGAGAGAGAACTCCATATATTACGGCTCTTTTAAAACTATTCAGTGGTGTAAGTGGCTTCGTAAGAAACAAGAATTGATTATTCTCCGTCATGCAGAAACCTGAATTAGTCGTTATAAAAGCGGACTTATATTGGTTCAGATTTAAAGCATTAATCAAGCATTAATCATTATAGGAAAGTGAGTTTTCCAGATATTTTGGTTGAGAGCTCCTTGAATTTGTATCATGATTAACTGGACACCTGCTCTCGTTATATAGATGCATTTTGTGACTTTTCTGCTCAGATGTTTTTAATTTTAAAAGTTCTGAAAGGTTTAAAAAATAAAAATAAAATGAGAATGAAAACCTTGAATATGTATTTTTTTATGCCTTGCTTAAATGGGATTAAAGCATTCCGTTCCCTTGCCATTGATGACTTTGATATTGCAAGCAGCGTCTATAATTTGGAGGAGCCAAAAAGCACTTACATTGTATTTGGGGCAATATTAGACTCACAGTTCATGCATACATTTGTTTCTGTCTCACTGAACAAATTAGTTTTGTGGGTTCTTATTCAGTTCAATCTGTACTTCACCTCAGCAGAGAATCGAAGACTGCAATTCTTTACATACTCTCTTCAGATAAGTCCCAGTGAATAACATAGCATTTGTTTTAAAGGAAACGTGTATTGAATCTGGCTGAGAGACTGGTAGCACAAATATATTCTTTAGGATTGAAATATAGAATTATTACCAGACAGTTGCATATCCTTTTCCTGAATTGATTGGGAAAGTCACTTTTGGGGATTGGAGTTCCCCAAATCCCATAACTGGCAAGTCCATTGCCCATCTTGTAAGTGGGAATCGAATCTACAGTCCAAAATGTAATTTCATAAAATTCTGGTTCCAACTCACTAACAACCTAAATTTAAAGGTATACAGGTTTACATTCTTAAATGTTAAGGTTGTCCTCAGTTTTTCTTGTTTTTGGTTGACTACTTACCATTTCCCACATGCCCTCTTATGTGTCTGTGTTCCTTTCAGTTTAGAATAATGTTTCATGCATCTAACAAAATGGAGTCGGGTCCACACAAGTGATGCATTTCTTAGCCTTTAAAGACTTCATTGGCTGGAGTAGTTAGTGGTAAAGGAGGTTTATTGTTTGTCTATTATATGTTAAAATATCATGTTGCAGAGCTGCTGCCTTCTTGGTATGTTCTCATTAATGAAGAAGACTACATTTTAAATTATTGAAGCAGAAGTTGTAAGCATAATTCACACCATACTTTAGATTGAGTGGTTCCCAAATCTGGATCAAAAGGCAGGTCTCTTGGATTACAGCTCTCACCATCATTAGCAAGGATGTTTGGTGATTGGATTTAGTGTGTGATCAAACAGCATCTAGGGACTAAGGAAGCCCCGCTTTAGACTTGATTTAAAGTGCTTTGTTTTTCCGATAGCTTGGTAGATAAATGGGCATTCATACAAGGTGTTTCAAAATGATGTAACCAATTTCAGAGCAGTATATTTCACAATAGCAACACAAGTTTGCCTTTTATATGTATGTAAACTGCCCTTAGTCCACATGGGGAGAGAAGGCTGTCTGGAAATAAAGTATTAGTATTATTATTACTATCATACAAAAAGTTACAAATGCTTTAATGAGTTATCAAATTATTAAGTTTTACTAACCATTTTGAGCCAGAAAAATATCTTTAAAAACCCACAGATGGAGAATATCTCATTAGGAATTATGTTGTGGGGTCACCATGTTGCAAATGACTGGAACTAGGAACTGTTTGTGTGCTAGGAGGTGTATCTCGCAGTAATAATTTGGAACTCTGTGCCCCATTCTTTCAAGTGATAGGAGTTTCATTCATAGGCGGTTCAAGGTTGCTGTGATATGGCAATTTCAAATCAGGTCCATCATTTTGAAACAGCCTGTATCCATCTGGTTCAGTGTTCCAGGATTGATGCAAGAGCAAAATCATACCTAAGGTGTCCAGTTGATGTCTAAACTTATGCCATGTCAGACTTATCTTTAAAAAAAAACCCCACCAAAATACCATGATCAGACCCTGCCATTTCTCTTTAACCAAAGGCAGCTTGGGGTATATGTGCAGGGATCCAGACTGGGATGAGTTCACATACACACACAGAGAGAGAGAGAGAGAGAGAGAGAGAGAGAGAGAGAGAGAGAGAGAGATTAAGGCCTTTTCTTGCTGTCAATTTCCTGCTAAAAGCCATCCCCCCCCCCCCAAGGCATTGTTGCTTATCAAAGGTGCTAGGTAGGTACTGCAAATATTGCCGTAGGTGAGTGGAGGTGACTTGCATCTGAGAGAAAAGGGTTATCCCCATTAAAAAAAGGTTTGGAGCACTCTAGATCTGCTTATAGTGGTGGTTAATTATTGTTTACCACAAGGGTAGGAGTCATATAGTCCTTAAAATTCCTCCCCAAAAAGTGGCTGGAAAATGTACTTAAACATTTGTTCAGGGGATTCCCTAAAACAGCAAAATAATAATAACAACAATAACAATCATTACCAATGTGACCAGAACTGATTGGAATGTATGTTGTTTATTGGTGTCTTTTTATTGTTTGTGTGTATGAAACATTCGAACACATAGATGCAACTTCTTTGCACCGTAGGGTTGTAGGCACATTGCAAATAATATGAATGTTATTTTTAGACTTGGATCCCATTTCCAAGATATTATAAGTAAAGGTAAAGGTTTCCCCTGACGTTCAGTCTAGTTGTGTCCGACTCTGGGGGATAGTGCTTATCTCCATTTCTAAGCTGAAGAGCCAGCTTGTCCATAGATTTTTTCAAGGTCATGACTGCATGGAGAGCTGTTACCTTCCTGCAGAAGTGGTACCTATTGATCTACCCATATTTGCATATTTTCAAACTGCTAGGTTGGCAGAAGCTGGACCTAACAGCGGGAGCTCACCCCGTTCCCTGGATTTGAACCACCGACCTTTCGGTCAGCAGCTCAGTGGTTTAACCTGCTGCAGTACCAAGGGGTATATACACACGCAAATACATGTATTCCAAAATTGTAAAAAAAACTACAAACACATAGACCCTGAAATCCAAAACACATCAGAACCCAAGTATTTCAGATAAGGGATAATCAACCTATAATATTATCTAGTTATTTTTAACAGCCTGGAAGTATGTGGTGAACAACAAGCAACAAAGTTTTGTTTTATTTTTTTATAACAAACTGTCAGCAAAACCACATTTTCAAAAGAAATGTAGTGTTTGTTTGTATTAATTGTATTAGTATGGCAATGAGTTATGAGATCTAGGTACTTTTAAGAGATACATTTAATAACAACAACATTTAATAGCCACACTAAGGATATTTTAACAAGATTTTTTTTAGCTTTATGCCCCTTTTATTTTCAAATAAAAAGGACAAAAAACAATGAATGAACACAAGTTTTTTTTAAAAAAAAACCTAACACATAATGAAGGCAAACTTTTAAAGAATGGGTGGAAGTGGGAAAACATATTTAAAAGTGGCTTTCCAAGATGGGTGTAAAACAGTGGCTCAGTAAGCCGGGCCTAGAATTGTGATACAAGATGCCTTTGAGCACATGCTCAACCCCGCAATTCGTTTTCAGAGCCAAGTCTTTTCATACAGACGTCTACTATGTTCCCCAAAGGCTTAGGGCCTAATCTGTCTTGACTTCAGCAGACTAATTTAGGAGGAATGAAAAGACATGTTGGTTTTGCTATTGTTAAATTATCAGGATACCGTAAGCCTTGCTGATCTTTTGAAAATCAGCACAGAGCTACCCAAAGACCCTTCCTCCTGCTCCTAAGGTAGGATAGAAATTTTTAAATAAATTAGTGTCCTATGCATTTTTTCCATTTTCCCTTTGGTTGTGTGTACCATCTCAGTCTGACAGCAGTGTATTCTTTATGTCTAGTGTACCTGTATATATGCTTCTGATATTCGGCCATAGTGATGCAGAATATAGTTCAGGGCTGCCACATAAATTATGCAGCAAGGCCTCCCAATTTGATGTGGCACACACAGTACAAGGGACCTTGAATAAGGCTGAGCTCAGACTGGGGAAGAAAGGGAGAGCCAATTAAGAGTTCGGTCAATAGGAGGGGCTTTCTTTACAAAAGGGGAACATCCTAATAGCATACTAACCAGGCTTCCCTTAAATATCCTTTGCAGCTGGGGGTTTGGGGATGGGGGATGAGCAGCCAGGTTGCCAGATGCTATATATATATTTAATCCTTGGGCTAAAGAGAGACAATTGGCATAGGCAGAGGCTCTATTCCCTGACACATTGTTCCTGAAGTCCCCAGTACAGGGAAGCTCTGGACTGTTTCATAGGTTTCTTCCCCCCAGATTTTAGAAATGTGACTGTTTGGATTATTTGTTTGGATGAACTTTCAAGTTTGCTGTATATACACAAATAGAGATGCAGAGAATGCTTTATTAGTCTAAGAAGGAGTATAGAAAAACTTTGGATGGTTGGTTTATTCTCCAGAAGCCTTTTATGCTACTCAATAGTAACATCTATTGTCGAAGGCTTTCATGGCCGGAATCACTGGGTTGTTGTAGGTTTTTTCGGGTTATATGGCCATGTTCTAGAGGCATTGTCTCCTGACATTTCACCTGCATCTACACCAAGCATCCTCAGAGGTTGTGAGGACCTCACAACCTCTGAGGATGCTTGCCATAGATGCAGGTGAAATGTCAGGAGACAATGCCTCTAGAACATGGTCATGTAGCCCGAAAAAACCTACAACAACCCAATCGTAACATGGTTCAGCTAGAGCTATCATGACATCATCCAATGGAACTATAGGATTTGTATCTGGAGGGGCACTAGATTAGCTTCTGGATGAGAATTCTAAATATCCCCTCCTAAACTGCAAATGCCTGAATTCCAAAGGATGTAGCTGTGAAAGTTAAAGTGGAATTATAGTTGTCCTCCACATTTGTGGGCTTCGTTTTTGTGGATTTGATTATTCTTAGATTTGGTTAATATCCTTTCTTTAGAATCTCTAAGCCTTCCAGCATGACTCTTTGGTCAACTTCTGTCGTGTATTTATGCTGGAGGACCTAGATATTCATAGAGAAAACACTTTTCAAGGCATTTGTAGGTCCTCCAGTGTGATTCTATGGTTAACTTTTGGCAGAAGTTGACTGCAATGTTGTGCTGGATGACCTAGAAATTCCTAGAGAGGTGTTTTCTCAGGTTTTTCATGTTTTTCCACTTTTGCAGAAGTCCTTAGCCTCTAACTCCAGTGAGTGTGGAGAGTTGATTGTGCAGCTCTATAACTGTGTGGAGTGAAAATACCCTAGATGACTCCAGCAAGTGGGAAACTTTTTGTTCTTTTGTGGGCATCTTTTGAGGATCCGCTATTGCAATAATGTGTATACCTATCAAAGTCTTCAGAGCTTTCTCTTTCAGTCAACCCCTTTTCTTGCTCTTAGTTTTCCACACTTTGTCAATGAGGATAACTCTTTGCTTTGTTATCTCATCACTTCCAAAACTCTTATTCTGTATTAGATTTTGATATGCCTTTTTATTTATAAAGATATAAGCATGTTACTCTAGAAGTGATGATCACTTTATAAAAATATTGTTGTTATCAGAGCTGAGTTTGAAAGAAAAGAGCTCTATATCATAGAGAAAAATCAAAGTCAAGACACCTGGAGAGAGTATTTTCTGTCCTCTTTGTGGGTGAAAGAGCCTAGCTTAGAATCCATCTGAAGAAAAAAACAACACATAATAATATGAGCCTACAATTCTCCTAATGGACAGTAAACATATTCCTTTTCCTGCACTCTGACACTAATGCATTCTTTTAGAAGGTCTGGAAACTATCTTCTTGGCTTGATTAAGAGGGAACTGGGTTAGAATTCACTAACATTTGTGGAACTGCAGATGCTAAACAATCTGGTAAGGAAAGCAGCAAGTCATAAAGGACAGGAGTTAGAAAGAAGGAGTAACAGAAGACAAATGTGCATTGCTTTCTAATTCACCCACTTCAAAATCAACAGTTCGTTACCTCTCTTCTATGTTGTTGTTGTTGTTGTTGTTGTTTATTCGTTCAGTCGTTTCTGACTCTTTGTGACCTTATGGACCAGCCAACGCCAGAGCTCCCTGTTGGCCATCACTACCCCCAGCTCTTTCAAGGTCAAGCCAGTCACTTAAATGACAACATCCAATCATCTTGCCCTTGGTTGGCCCCTCTTCCTTTTTCCTTCCATTTTCCCCAGCATCATTATCTTCTCCAATCTTTCCTGTCTTCTCATTATGTGGCCAAAGTACTTCATCTTTGCCTCTAATATCCTTCCCTCCAGTGAGCAGTTGGGCTTTATTTCCTGGAATATGGACTGGTTTGATCTTCTTGCAGTCCAAGAGACTCTCAGAATTTTCCTCCAGCACCACAGTTCAAAAGCGTCTATCTTCCTTCACTCAGCCTTCTTTATGTCCAGCTCTCACATCCATAGATTACTACGGGGAATATCACTGCTTTAACTATGCAGATCTTCATTGCTAATGTGATGTTTCTACTCTTAACTATTTTATTGAGATTGGTCATGCTCTCCTCCCAAGAAGTAAACATCTTCTGATTTCCTGGCTGTGATCTGCATCTGCAGTAATCTTCACACCTAAAAATACAAAGTCTGTCACTGTCTCCATGTTTTCTTCCTCTATTAGCCAGTTATCAATTAGTTTGGTTGCCAACATCTTTGGGTTTTTTTTTATGTTTAACTGCAACCTAGCTTTTGCACTTTCTTGGTTTTTTATGTTTAACTGCAAGTAGTCCATCTTTTGCATAAATGATGTTTCCAAATGTGGATGATGGGACAGTTTGTTCCGATCTGCCAAACATGTTTTCCCATTGGCTATGTTGGCTAGGGCTGATGGGATTTCCAATCGATAAACAGCAGGAAGACTGCATGTTCTCAACTGACAAAGACTTTTTGGAATTGTACTTCTTAGTTGATGTTGGAAAATTCATGGTTTGGGCTGTTAACTCCCAGACTGGTTGCTATAGTGGCTGAAGGATTCTGTGGGATTATAATCCAAAAAAAGTTTTCCTCCTTAGTTCTATTTTATTGTGGAAAAATCTTGCTCAGCTCCTTAATGTTCCACCTGGTTTTGCATGAGCACTTGGATGAGGTCTGTCATTCAGCAGCAGAAAATGACATACTTCCTGAATTTTGTTTACTTACGGAGATCCAAGATGGCTTACAAGAAGTTAAAGTCTCATTTTAGAACCATTTAAATAATAATAATAATACCAAATCTTAAAGTTTATTTATTATTTATTATTATTTACTTTGCTTATATACCGCTGTTCTCAGCCCGGGGGCGACTCACAGCGGTGTACAACATAGAAAGAACAAGGTTCAAAATTCAAGACACAATATAAAATAATCCACAATCCAGCATTAACAAAAACCATCATCATCAAAAAGTATCATCATTACTGCGAAAGCCATTCCGCGTCGTCTCATCGTCCAAACCACAATCCAGTATCATTTTCCGTTGTTCCATTCCTATAGTCATTACCAATCATTGCACTTCTTGTTCGAACGCCTTCTTGAACAACCAAGTCTTTAATTTCCTGCAGAATATCATCAGGGAAGGAGCCAGTCTGATGTCCACGGGAAGGGTGTTCCACAGCCGAGGAGCCACCACTGAGAAGGCCCTATCTCTCGTCCCCGCCAGCCATGCCTGTGAAGCAGGCGGGATCGAGAGCAGGGCCTCCCCGGAAGATCTCAAAGTCCTGGTGGGCCCGTAGGCCGAGATGCGGTCGGATAGGTATCTTGGGCCGGAACCGTTTAAGGCTTTATAGGCCAACGCCAGCACCTTGAATTGAGCTTGGTAGCAAATCAGCAGCCAGTGGAGCTGGTACAACAAGGGGGTTGTATGCTCCCTGCGTCCCGCTCCTGTTAGTATCATGGCTGCCGCACGTTGGACCAATTAATTTCCGGGCCATCTTCAAAGGCAACCCCACGTAGAGAGCGTTGCAGTAGTCTAAACGGGATGTGACCAGAGCGTGGACTACCGTGACCAAGTTTGAGCCAGTTTGTATAGAGAATTAAGGTTTTCCCAGTTATCATCGTCTTTATAATTCCCATCCTAACTCTAATCTTCTAATGTTCAGTTCCTCCATCTCATATGATCTGGTCATTATCACATGTTGGTTTTAAACTGTTTAAAAACTTAAGGACTAAAACACTTTTTAAAATCTGAGATATTGAACATGTGGAACTCACCCAGTGCACACTGTCCTGCTTTGGCTAATGTAGAAGATGAGCAGTGTAAGGTGACCTCACCTCTGAGGATGCTTGCCATAGATGCAGGCGAAACGTCAGGAGAAATGCCTCTAGAACATGGCCATATAGCCCGAAAAAACCCACAAGAACTGAGTGATTCCAGCCATGAAAGCCTTCGACAATACAGTGTAAGGTGAATTCTCCAGTAGCGGCTGAAGTGTTTTATGGAGATTTGGGATCTCATATCCAGAAGGATATACAGTATCAACTACAAAGTCACCCACAAGCCAAGCTGCCCCACAAACAATTCCCTTCAACATCCCTCCAGTATCCAAAGGCACCACTGCATAGCATTGGGAGATGAGATTTACACACATTGAATGCACTGTTGTTACTTTGACAAATAAGATAATCCCTTGGAGCAACTTCCTGCAAAATCATTTTGGTATGTTTTCCACTGACCTTAGAAGTAGGTATAGGAGTTGAGGAGTTCTCCTACCTTTGCTTGTGGGGAAAATGACTTCTGTGAAAAATCATAGGAGAGGCTTTCATTATTATTATTTTTAAATCCGAGCTTCCCATTATGCTAAACATAAAATCTAAATTCTGTAGTTGTAATAAATTGTAGCAGCTAAATTTGATTTTAATTGTCCTTTAATGTAAATGCCTTTCCTTGTTTTTGGATTTTATTTTTTTCCACCACAAAAGGCAATCATGGTGACTAAGAGTAATCAAGTATAAAGAAGAAAATCTTGATTAAAGCATAACTTAATGATGTTGTCAAGCTGCCGGGGTGTTGCAGAATTTTTAATGTCACAGATCAATCAAACAGTTCAAAATCACAATTAAATTAAAAAAAAGTTGGAGGCAGAGTTAGTCATACTTAACCACTGAAATCATTAGGAGTTATGTGATTAATCTGGCCTCCTTCTCAGTATGACTAACTCTGAATTCAACCATAGATTCCCTTGTTATACTTAGCAATTCTAACCATTAAGGCTGTAAGTGGCTTACAGCAGTGATTTCCAAACTAGTCTTCTAGGAGTTTTGGACTTCAACTCCCAGAAGCATCAACTGCCTTGGCCAATGCTTACAGATTCTGGGACCTGAAGTCCAAAGGTCCTGAAATACCAGGTTTTGGGATACAGTGGCTTAGAGCCTGGCTCTCTGATGGACTGCTTGTATAGGTTGAAATATACTCGATTATTAGGCTCAGCAGGAAGGGTCCATAGGACTTCTTGTCATACTTTCAGTAGATGACTTTCTCTTGCATTGCTCCCAAACTCTTGAATATCTTCCCTTTGGAATTCCAAACTGATCTCTATTTTCTCCAGACCTGGCAAAAGAAGCAAGATGAATCTTGTTTTTTAAGTTTTTACTAAAAAAAAAAAAAAAAACCTAGGCCTGAACCCAATGGATTGGTTGAACTAGAGCAGAACTACTGAAGCAATGGAACTTATATAAATGATGACTTACAAAATCAAAAAGAGGAAGGGAGAATGTGACAATAACTTTAATCGGTTTTTGTTTAAGTATGTGGACTTATAAAGTTTGGTTCAGGTTGAGTGTAACAATGGGATTTATGACTTACTGCCTTGTGGAGATGAAACGTAAATGTTTTACATGTAGAACAGCATTAGGTTCTTGTCTCACCCACTGATTAGCTGCAGGAGCCCTCCTCCCCATTTAAGGACTTTTGGAAATCAGGGATATCAGAGAAATCTTTGACTATACTGCTGTAACATGAACAGACAATGCCATCATTTGCCAAGACCTCTAGAGTCCTGTCTGCAGAGACTGGGCAACTATAAGATGCATTGGGAGGGATTTTGATCCTTTCATGAGGGCAGTAGAAAATTCTGATCTTCACAACATACAAAAAACCTTACAATGGTGTACTTTGCATTTAAACTGCCAATTTTTATTTCATGTCAGGAGCAATTTGAGAAACTGCAACTCGCTTCTGGTGTGAGAGAATTGGCCATCTGCAAGGACGTAAACCAGGGGACGCCAGGATGTTTCTGATGTTTCACTATCCTTGTGGGAGGCTTCTCTCATATTGCCGCATGGGGAGCTGGAGGTGCCAGAGGGAGCTCAACTCGCTTTCTCTGGATTCGAACCACTGACCTGTTGGTCAACAGTTCTGCCGGCACAAGAGTTTAACCCATTGCACCACCAGGGGCTCCATACACTGCCATAAGTCACAAAGACAGGGGTCCTTAACCCTTTTCATTCCACTGACCCCTTTGCCAGTCAGGTGAAAACTCCAGACCTCTTCTCAGATTGTATAAGCAGATAGTTTTATGGCGCTCAACATCATGTCACACAACAGTTTGTACGCAACAGGGCTGTGATCGTGTGTGATCTAGCATAGAGTAGAGGCTTCTGTAATTTCAAAGTGTGGATGAGTGCAAGCAGTTCCTTGAGATATGCAACTGTAATGTGATATGAAATGGATAGTACTCTAATTGATTGCATACATTCATAAGTTAAGGAAATGCTAGATTTCAATTAGAGGTCAGAGAAAATAAGGATAATACATTTTTTTCAATTCAAGTTCATGGACCCTCTGATATTTTTGTCCATGTACCCCTGGTTAAGAACCCCTGCATTAAGTGGATGTCAGCCATTGTGTTTTTATGTAATTTCTTTATCTTAAAGAAATGTTAATAAACAAAACAACAACCCCCTCCTCCTAAACAATTTAAATCTAATAACATAAAATGCAGAAATCTATTTTGTGTGATACTGCAAGGCACGATGCAGTAAACAGTGGCAGCAAATCAAAATGAATAATCCCAACGCTTACAATAAGGCTTTAAATATTTTTATTGCTAAAACAGCAAGAGCAAACGTAATAGCAGATAAAATGCCACAGACCATTTCTGTTCCCTCCTTCTTCCCCACCATCAACTCAACAGCTCTATAATTAATAATAATAACTTCTATAATTATTGAAAGCACAAATATTGCTGACAATAGTAGAAAAGAAAAAGAAAAACCATTTGAAAAGGAATGCCCAAAAGTAAGTCTCATTGTGTTTTTGGAATATACTTTAGTAAAGATGATCAGGATGGCATGATCTCTTACTTGGTGAAGGCATATTCATTTTTTTATGACAGCATATCAGAGTCTTTTCAACTTGGTCTGTGTTTCAATTTCTGTCTTTAAATCTAACATCCAGTCCTTGGCACTAAGATACCCACCGAAGTTTATTCAAGGAAGCATGATGCCAACAGTGAAAGACAGATTTGAAATTTTGACTCCTCAGCAGTCAGCACAGGTATATGCCATTTATTCAGAATTGGTTCGGGCAAGTGTGCAAGTCGTGTTTTTTCATTGTGATCATCAGAGTGCTTCAGGTATTATGACCATTTAACACTCACTACTGACACAAGATTTTCCAGAAGCAGCTAAGAGAGGAATAAAAATGGTGCCTCCACGTGGCATTTAATATAATATTATATTATGTGTAATACCCATGGCCACAGTCAAGATTTCCTATTATGTTTACTCAGAAGTAATCCCTGTTTAGCAAGTTCTGCTTTCTCCCTACATCCGGTGCTATGACCGTATCACATGATGCAAGTAAAAATACTGCATCATGGTATGAGCACCTTCTGTGGTGAATTATCATATGATACTGTCACTCTGCAGTTGTTGTCCCATGGGAGATAGCTTAAAAACACTTCTTTTTTTCTAACTAAAAATACCTATTAATGAGCTTCTTGCCCAGCAATGATTTTCTATGCAAAAGTTCAACTACTTCTTTAATCTGTTTTTGGGTGGTCAGGGAAGGTCTAGTGCAGGGGTCCTCAAACTAAAGCCTGGGGGCCGGATACGGCCCTCCAAAGTCAGTTACCTGGCCCACACTCAGGGGCAACTTAAGTCTGAAAAGACTTAAAAGCACAGAACAACAACAACAATCCTATATCATCAGCCAAAAGCAGGCCCACACTTCCCACTGAAATACTAATAATTTTATATTTGCTAAAATTGTTCTTCATTTCAATTATTGTATTGTTTTAAAGTTTCATGTATCCGGAGTCTGGAACATGTTCCCTGTGAATATAGAGTTGGACCATACAGTGGATGTGTGCTTAGGAATTCATTCATATTTTTTTCAAATTATAATCTGGCCCTCTAACAGTTTGAGAGACTGTGACCTGCCCCCCTGTTTAAAAAGTTTGAGGACCCTTGGTCTAGTGGGTGTGCTTAGCATGGGGAGGCATAACGAAATGAATGGTAGTGGTGATTCTCATAGGGTGGCTTCAAAACCTGTCCTTTTCCTTTGAGGCTCAGCGACTGGAAGTTCAGGGTGGATGGGACTGATTGGCACTACAGGTGACGTATCCCAGGCAGCTCATGCTCCTTTGCTGGGATCTGATTAAACTTTGGGGAAACAGCAGTGGTACATTGCTATATACAGTGCACCCTCGCTACTTCTAAATATTCATATAAAATAAATATATTATAAATAAATATATACATTACAACGGGGCTGAGAAAGGGAGGCTGGTGTGCGGGCCGGGACTCCCACTGCCAGTTTCGCTTGCCCTCCTGTGACTTGGAGCACTTGTGCGGCAGCTCCTTCTCTCGGCCCATCCCGAGGGTGCCTCCCTGGCCTCCGCAGATCCCAGCAGAGCCTCTGGAGCCACACAGGCAGCAGCTATAACAGTATAATGCCATGGTGTGTTAGATTTGTTTTTGTGCTTGTGTGTGCATGCCAAACAATGAAAAGAAGCAGGGATAATGTCTTGGGGTAGTGGACAAGAAATCCAAAATATTGTGTGTGACAGATTTAATATAAACTGATGCTATAGCTCCACAATGGTTCAAAAGATGTCATAAGAAAGAAAGCAATATTGCTTTAATAACATTTTACAGTCAATACAATTATAGTGAGAAGGAGGGTTTGTGCAGTAAGGCTCATCTTTCCTTCTTATTCCTTAAAGCAGCTTCTTCCCTTTTACATTATTTCATCACTATCAAATTTGCAAACTGGCTCTTAGTCAGTTTCTGTTCCTTAAGAGGCAAAGCTTTCATGACCCCATTGACACAGATCTCAACTAATACAGATCACAATCTTTCTATGCACAGTTGCTGTGGCTAGTTCATCACCAGGTCGCTAGGTTTCTGTACTGCTTCTTGGACCCAAAGCTTGCCTCTGGGCTGTCCTCAAAGCCCTACCAACTTGGTGTAACCAGCTAGAATTTGTCGTCTGGTAATAGAACACAGAATTACCTTCATGTCACCATGGCAGAAAAGACTTTGTGGAAGATACAGTTAGTCTAAATATAGATACTTTCCACAAGCGATATGTGTATGTCATTATCTAGATATAAACATCTGGATACAAACTGTACCTGCCACACATTGCTGTGGCCAACCTTCCTCTCTCTCTCTCTCTCTCCTTCTTTCTTTCTCTCCTTCCTTTCCTCCTTCTTTCCTTCCTTCCCTCTCTTTCTTTCCCTTCTTCTTTCTTCCTTCTCTACCTGTTTCTTTTCTCCCTTTCTTTGCTCTTTGGTTCCATCCTTCCTTGTCTCGTTCCTTCCCTGCTTCCCTCCCTCTTTCTTTTGTTCCTTCTCTCCTTCCTTCCCTCTTTCTCTTTTTTCCTTCTCTTCTTCCTTCCTTCTCTACCTTTCTTTCCTTCTCTCCTTCCCTCTCTCCCTCCCTCCTTCTCTCCTTCCTTCCTTCCTTCCTTCCTTTCTTCCTTCCCCCTTTCTGTGTATGTGTTTTGTGTGTGTGTATATGTGTGTATATATTTCTGTATATGTTTCTGTATGTGTGTATTTGTCCAGTGGTTTTTGAGTTATGTTAATCCCACAAACAAGCACTATATTTTTATTTATATAGTAATCTGTATATGTGTATATATGTGTGTTTGTGTTTATATGTGGTTTTGCGCATGAGTTGTAATGGGGTTTTTTTTGCTTTTAAAGTCTCTTCTGCTGTGTTTTTCAATGTTTTATGAGTGATGGTCACTCGTTGGACTGATAGGTGTATTGTGTCCAAATTTAATGTGTATTTTTCCAGTGGTTTTTGAGTTATGTTAATCCCACAAACAAACATTACATTTTATTTATATAGGTATCTGCAATCCTATGTTGTCAATGGGCCTTACCATTAGGAAAACCTGAATAAGGTTGTACCTGTCACATACAAAGTAACCGAGAGCACAGAAGAAGTGGCCTCTTTCATCACTAGTGTATGATTTAGCTAAATAAGAACCCCCCCCCCCATTTATTTCTTAAACTTACAGAAGTGATACTGGCTTGGTCATTAATCAATTAAAACTCACTTGGAGTCATTACACCTTTTAAAAAGTATGATCACTGGACTCCTTGGTACACTACAACCCTTGTATCCATGGAATCAGTATGTGCAGTTTCATTTCTCAGTGGTTTTGCTTATTCACTGAGCCTCCTGTACAAATAGGGTTTATTATTATCCATGGTTTCATGTATCCGCACAGTCTGGAACATGTTCCTGTGAATATAGAGTTGGACCATACAGTGAATGCTTAGTAAACTGGAACTCTCAAGTAACCGGCAAAAACGTATTGACTGCCATAATTGCATATTGCATTCACAAAGCTGGTTTTATAATACAGCAACACCATGTTACATTAAGTTAAGTTTGTCTTTATTTGCTTTTAATTACTGTATTTCAATATTCATATGAAGTCAGAGAGTTTATGGTATTTATTTATTTATTTATTTACTTACTTCGCTTATATACCACTTTTCTCACCCCGGCAGGGGACTCAAAGCGATTCCCAACACAATTACGGTAAAATTCAATGCCTCACATTCAGAAACCTAACATAATAACATACAATTATCAATTATATCATAAAACATGACATCATTTAACATTAAAACTTGGAATTAAAAACATATCAATATAAACAATTAAAATTACACAATCCAACAATTGTAGTCATATCATATCTGTTGCACATAATCCCTGATCATTCCTTGTACTACTCACTGCCCAAAGCCTTGTCTTTACCCTTTTTATGAAGACTAGGAGGGAGGTACAATATGGTACAGTATGGAATATAGTATTAGTTAGGCCAGTTTTAATAGTAACTCTCAAGAAACTGGAAACTACATTAGTCCAACATCTACCAATCCCCATGGTTGCTGGCATACTGAGAGTCTTCAGCATTTTACAAAAGTAATTCAACCAAGCATATTATGAATCAGTGAAAATTTCCTATTTGCCCCCATCAGTTCAGGTAATGGAAGGAGTCTGCTCTCAAAGCCCCATTTATCTTGACGACCTCTGCAGAATTATTCTTGTTATGGTTGTTAAATGAAAATGAACTTGGTCATTATATTTAACTTGGCCGTTGACTCCCCTCAGAAGGCCCATTGTTGGTCTGTCATTTTCCCTCTGTGCACTTTGGATGCTTATGAAAGGCTCTGAGTGCTCAATAGATATTAAGTATTATAATCTGTTAAGTACTCGGCAGCGTTGTTAATAAACAATTGACTCTTGATATAAATCATCTACTAGTGATGATATCCATTACTGCAAGACCAAATAATATGACAACTATCATCATAATGATTAAAAACTATTGCATAGAGTATGCTTTTGTTCTTGAGGTTCAGATAAGGTCAAGGACCTTCCTATCCTCCATTATAAATGTCCACCAACCCATTTATTTGAAGGAATAAGTGTTGATTTAAGAAAAACCAGTGCTAACTGATCAATTATCCATGTCTAACTAGTCAGTTTATCATATCTATATAGAACGTATTAGTTTTGTGACAACTGAATAGTTCTATTTGCATACAATATATTACTGGTTTTAAGGGAATTGCACTGTTTGGCAGTACACTTCACATCTACATTCTAATGATAATCGAAATCCCAAATGTTTAGGACCTTGATACAAGAAAGAGAGTCTGATGAATTTATGGTTCAGATGTGATCAGGTATCTTCCTGTTGTCCATTTGAATCCCCCCCCCCCAGATGATATTTGATGTGAAATGTTGATTTAGTTTAAACTGGTAAACTGGCTGGGATTTCTGGGAGTTGTAGGCCAAAACACCTGGGGACCCACAGGTTGAGAACCACTGGTTTAAGTCATTGTTCCATGTGCTGGGCAGCAGTAAATTTCATTGATTAGCCCTTAGGACATAAAACAGTACCAAACCAAACATCAAGGCTTGATAAGATTTGATTTCACTCTATATAGTAAATTAAATAAAATGCTTATAAACAATACAGTAAATAAATATGATAAAACTATATATATCTCCTTATCACCCCAACAATTTACCCCAATCAGTTCTCATGGCTTTTTAGACAGGCCTTTGAGCTTGTGTAATTTATGGTCAGATTTGAGGACTTAGCAATTACTTCAACCTTGTATTTTAGATTGCTAATTGTAGACAGCCAGTCATATTCACAGATTTTACTGTGTTTCATGAATTTTATAATTTTATTAGATGGGGTTTTATGTGTGTTCGTTGTTTTATAGACTTACATTGTTGTTTTATATGCTTATGTATTGTTGTTTTATGTGCAGCACTTGAAGCTGGGAATACTTGTATGTCATGTATGTACATAATGAGATACCTTGGAGATATCTCCAAGTCTGAACACAAAATTCATGTATATTCCATAGACACGTTACACACCCACAGTTGAAAATAATTTTTAAAAAATGCTAAATAGGGTGCATAAATCGGAGTTGCTTGAAGGCACAGAACAACAGCAAACAACACTCCTCCATGCACACAAACACACACACGCACACGCACACTACTAAACACTTTAAAACTAGAAGTGAATTATTAGCTACTTCAGGCTCTGGCATTTAAGCATCTATATTATCATTCTTAAGAGCAGAGACCTTATTTATGCACCTTACCTAAGAATATGTTTATGAGCAGTGGTGGTTGTGTGCCATCAACTTGTTTCCATTCCACCTTATGGTGATTCTAATCATAGGGTTTGCTTTTTGTTTTGCCTTTGGTGTGCTTTGAAGCAGAGAAATTGTGACTTACAAACAGAAAGCTAAAAAAAATATAAGACATTCTTATATGGTGTATTCACCTGTTTCTTTCTTGATAGAAAGGTTTGTCCTGTAGGTTGAAAAATCTGGGACAAAAGAAAAATCTCCTTGCTTTGGCTAAGTGTCATCTTAGGTAAAGGTAAAAATAGTCCCCTGACATTAAGTCCAGTCATGTCTGACTCTGGGGTGTGGTGCTCATCTCCATTTCTAAGCCGAAGAGCCAGCGTTGTCCGTAGACACCTCCAAGGTCATGTGGCCGGCATGACTGCATGGAGCGCCGTTACCTTCCCGCCGGAGCGGTACCTATTGATCTACTCACATTTGCATGTTTTCGAACTGCTAGGTTGGCAGAAGCTAGGGCTGACAGCGGAAGCTCACGCCGCTCCCCGGAATCGAACCTGCGACCTTTCGATCAACAAGCTCAGCAGCTCAGTGCTTTAACCCACTGTGCCACCGGGGGCTCCACAAGTGTCATCTTAATCAACCAGTAAATCACATTGTGTCCAAAAGAGAACGCTGCTTTTATATCTTTGGCACAAGAGAAAATCAAGCCATATTGAAATGGCATTTTAATGCCTATAGGTTTATCAAGTTATACTGAATGTTTGGTATTTCTTGCTATCATATGACAATGCTGGCAATCGCCGAAAACATTTGTGAATGTTTCAAAAACACAAAATATAACAGTGAATGGGGACCATCTCCTAAATATGATTATCAGCATTCACTTGTATATGTTCAAGGAATGGTGAAGGGCATATGCTTGGAGACATTCATAAAATTAATTTGTGAGCCTCGCCATTCATCTGCCTATGTTGACATCCTCCAAATTCAGGAGATGTCTATCCAACAACTCAAAAACAAATGCTTTCCAGCATTTGTGTTCATCGTGCAGGAAATGGGATCTCAAGTCTCTTACACACTCCCATCTTCTAATCCAGGTTCTCTGTCAAATCTCTTTTGAAATATGCACACTGAGGAAATTGCTTTCTTTGAGTACAGATTTTAAAATGTATCACCTTATTTACATTTATATTGTCCAGAGTGTGCACTTCCTCCCATTCAATGCTCTCCCTATTTCCTAGTGTGTAAAAGAGCCCCCACATCACTGTTATTGCTAATGCATTTCACAGTGGTCCTATTTCCACAGGATACTTGTACTGTAATGCTATAGATGTTCTTTACCATATAAGGATTTCTATAACAAGAGTCAGGCGACCAACATTTCCTTCATTTCGTAATCAGCTTAGCAATAGTTTTTAAACAAATGAGTGTGATCCATAACTGTCACATAGAAATGGGCTGGTCATTTCCACTTAACTTCAGAAGCTTAAATTTCCTACACAGATATGCTGAAATATATTCCTTTGACACCAACGTCATGTATGACTCAAGTGGGATTCACTGAGGAGAAAAAAGTATTTTATTTATTAAATTCATAGCTCTCAGAAATGACCTTAGAGTACCATACACCTTTCCTTTCTTTTCCAGAACTATCAGAATTTGGTCATTGTTGATAATAGCAAACAAATCTTGAAACTTTCCCTCCATATGTTGGGCTTCCGGGGGTCGTGGTGGTATCATTTGAATCAGCTCTAAGAGTTTCGGGTTGTTGAATGAGGTGGCATCATTGCATAAACTTCTTGGAAATGTGTTGTTCATGCAGCGTTGCTATCTTTGCATCTGGCAATAGAACAAGAAATCTGGAAGTCCTCCACAACTGGTTTCATATTGTGGATGTGTGCCTTCAAGTTGGCTGTTGACTTGTGGTGACCCCCATGAATTTCATAGGGTTTTCTTAGACAAGGTGTGCATGTATAGATCAGTGGTTCCCAACCTTTTTTTTTTTTACCAGAGACCACTTTGACCAGGGACCGCTCTCCAACATTAGTACCAAAAGAGTTACAAATCAGTTTTTGGTAATTTTTGATTCAGTTTGGTTATTTGGGGTTCTGATTCAGAAAATTGCATTGGATAGACCACATCAGCTTTAGTTTATGACACAGAACATATGCCATCCAGTAATCACAATCGGCTCACCCACAGAAAAACCATATTTAATAATCTGGAGCTGATGTGATCCATCTAATACAATTTTCTGAATCAGCACCCTAATAACCCCAGGACACTATGAAGACACTAAGGCTTCTGAGTGCCACATGGAATGGCTCCGCTCAGGGGGAGGGAAGAGGAGCAAAAGCAACAGGCAGGAGGCTTCTTGTTGCACCTTTCATGGATAGTCAGCCTCTCACTTCACGACATCCCCGTTGCCTCACTCTAGTTGCAATGGTGTAGTAACGGTGAGGCTGCGGACCATATTTTAGTTCTTGGGGGTGATAGGTTGAGAACAACGGGTAGAGAGAGAGAGAGAGAGAGGCAGGGTCAAGAAATCTTATTAGAAATGGCCTGGAACTGACTTCTGTTGGTTATCCCCAACCACAATGGCTTCCCTGAACCAACTGTTGAATTTTGAGTCAATGGCTGTGCTCCTTTTGGGTATGGCAATAGGATACAGGGTCTGGTATTGATTCTTGTAGTTCTGCTTTTCAGACAAAATTGTTATTTACTTGGAGAAAGTTTAGTCTTGACCCAGGTTCCTTTCGTATTTATTGTAGGTTGCCAGATAGAGAAGGAACAAAATGCCAGAAGTATCTTTAAGAAAATGGTGAATGTAAAAGCTCTTGGCAAGGCCTTTAATCTACATTGCAACTGTTCAGAAGGCTAATCAGTGTCTATTGGAAAGCTTAAAAGGTATACTTGAAAAGAGAGACTAAAAATTCAGCATTTTACATGGCTCCATTAATGGTATTTGACAGGAAGCTAAACAAACTCCCGTCATGTATTACTAATTTATAACAATGCACAAATAGTGTGGAGAACCAATTGCTTACAATCAATAGAAATTTAATGACCTGTAGAAGGGAAAATAAAACATTATGCCAACATATAGAAGGTACTGATGAAGTATATTAAGGCAACAGGCAAGAAAAACAAAATTAGGGAGGAATCCATATGCATCTTTTATGATAAAATTTACCCATCCAGAGAGGAACATGTATTGTCCATTAATAACCTCAGCCACATAACAATCTAATTAGAGTCTTCTTCACCTAATACCTGGTTGAGATAAATATACCTCCCTTTAATCCCTTTTGCTTTTACTTTTATTCATGTTTATTTATTTCAGTTTATTCACTTCTATCTCCTTTAGGTTCAAGACAGTTTATAATATATATGATAATACCGGTTGATTATTCCTATCTGAAATGTTTAGGACCCAAAATGTTCTGTATTTTTGGGGGGGAGGGGGTGAATTTTGAAATATTTGCATATATGTAATGAAATATCTTGGAAATAGAACTCCTAGTCTGTACCCAAAATTCATTTATGTTTCTCATACACATTCTATACATATTCTGAAGATAATTTTAAAGTGTATATTTTGAATAATTTTGTGTATGAAAAAGTTTGCATACATTTGAACCATTAAAAAGCAAAGATGTCACTAGCATACCACCCCACTGTTAAAACAGCTCCATTGGCTGCCTATGTGTTTCCGGGCCCAATTCAAAGTGCAGATCATCACCTACAAAGCTCTGGTTTGAGTCCAGCCTATTTGTGTGGCAATGTCTCCCCTCATGAACCTGTTTGGGTCCTGAGATCTGCCGGGGAGGCCCTTCTCACGGTCCCCCCTCAGTCACAAACACGGCTGGTAGAAATGAGGGAAAAGGCCTTCTCGGTGGTGGCCCTCCAGCTCTGGAATGCCCTCCCTAAGGAGATAAGGCTACCTCCCATGCATAAGATTTTCAGGAAGGAACTGAAAACGTGGCTCTGGAAGCAGGCTTTTGACAATGGCTAATTGTAATCTAATTGGTGGAGGACTCTAAATGCAGAAATTTTAACTGGATCTTATCGCTTTCACCGACTAAAGCAGGTCCTGGGATGTTTTAACTGTATTATTATTATTATTATTATTATTATTATTATCTATATAAAAATGCTCTGTTTGTTGTGAGTGACATCATAACTCAAAATCCCCTGGACAAATTTGTACACAAGATACCTAATCCAAGGAGTGACCATCACTCAAAAATTGATTTTGTCATTGGGAGTTGTAGTTACTGGGATTTATAGTTAATCTACAATCAAAGAGCATTCTGAACTCCACCAGAGATGAAATTGAACCAAACTTGGCACACAGGACTCCCATAACCAACAGAAAACACTGGAAGGGTTTGGTGGGCATTGACCTTGAGTTTTGGAGTTGTAGTTCACCAGAGAGCACTGTGGACTCAAACAATGAAGGATCTAGACCAAACTTGGCACGAATATACCATATACCCAATTATGAACACAGATGGTGTTTGGGGGAAATAGACCTTGACATTTGGGAGTTGTAGTTACTGGGATTTATAATTCACCTACAATCAAAGAGCATATTGCATTTTCTGGTGGTCTTTGCCATCCCAACCCCCAGGTTCAAAAATGCTGCCTTAACGCCATCCAGTCAAACTCCCTTCACCAGTGCAAGAAAACATAAAGCCCTCCTAATAAAGCCATCCAGTCATAGATTTAGATAGATATATATGATTCACACACACACACACATGTATATGACAGACATAGTATCATAGATTTGAAAGATACCCCTAAAGAAGGACAAATATTCGTTGCATGTTCCAGAGTAGGCAAACCAGACAATCTCTACATCAACACTGACAAAGAAACAAGAAATACTGTCTACCCACAAGTATAAAGAAATATTAGAAACCAACGCTTTCTCATTCCTTTATTTTCCAGGTCACCAGACTGGGCAACAGCAACGCCTGGCAGAGGACGGCTAGTATGATATAATTATTACCTATTTTATTTATGGATGATGTTTTTTGAGTTATGTCGAACATGTTTTGGTGATTTGTTTTTCTTTCATATCACATTTTGTTTCATTTGTTATTTGATTTAATTTATAAATTGTTATGTGCTTATTATTATTTTATATTGTTTTTCCTAAGTTCTAAGCTGCTCCGAGTCTCATTGAGGAGAGACAGCCTCTATAACCTATTTATCCCTATTTATATAAATATAAAATGACTTTTGCCAGGAGAAACAAAACTGTTTAGGGATGTGATGTGGAGCAAAGGATTGGCTACCATGGAAAGAGTTGATTACCATCCTTTCTCTGATTGTAAAAGAAAGGATTTGCAAAATTACCAGTTCAATGACATTGACATATCTACACTGTAGAATTAATGTTGTTTGATACCAGCATTAAGGGCTCAAAGGTATTAAATTGTGGGATTTGTAGTTTGATCTTTAGCTTTCTCTGCCAAAGAATGCTGGTGTCTCACCAAACTACACATCTCAGGATTCCATAACATCAAGCCGCAACAGTTAAAACGGTACTAAACTGTATTAATTCTACAACATAGATATACTAATTGTACAGCTGTTCCATCTATTTTTCCTTAAAAAATTGCCACATGGGAAAAAAAGTTGTGCCTAAAACCTTGGAGGGTTACAAATAGTAGACATTGCTCTAAAAGTCTAACTCCTCTTCCATAAAATTAGAATGAATCAGAGCAATTGCAGGACAAACATAATCTCTAAAAGCATTCTCTGTTCCAAACTCATTGCAAACCATAATTATCAGAAAGATATGGCAATCATTTCCATTTCATTTCAGAGGCCGCCATTTGAAATGACCGCAATTCTCAGTGTAATTCTGAAATGCTGAGAAAGTTAAATTTCAACAAGCAAACAGGGAACTGTGCTTTTGTTGTGCAAATTGTCCTATCCCATCCATTAATTTTAATAATGAATCCAGTAGCTTTATAAAAAATGAACCACACAGATATTTGGAGAAAACATACTTCAAGCAAAGATCGGTTCCATGAATCCAAGATTACTGCCCAATATAACATCCAGAATAGGACATCCTTGGAAAGTTACTTCTGCAGACTACATCTCTCAGATTATTTTAACCATCACAACCAGCAATCATGCTGACTAGAAAACCCAGGGATTGCAGTCCAAAAAGGTAACTTTTCAAGACAGGACAATGCCTCCATGATAAAGAGGGCTAGAGGTAATCATGTTAGAATGTATTCATAACTCGATTTCACACATAGATCCAGATTTAAGATAAATGTAATTAATGCAGACAGAAAAAATGTGTTACAGTGGGCCCTGTGTAACTGCTAGGGTTTGTTTCGAGAACCCCCCATGGATACCACAATCTGTGGATGCTCAAGTCTCTTTATATACAAATGTAGGAAAACAGTGCCCCATACATCAAATGTCAAAAGCAAAGTTAGCCTTGTGGAATTTTTTTCCTTTGGAATATTTTCAAACTGTGGGTGGTGGCTTCCATGGATGCACAATCCATAGATATGGAAGGTTGAACGTACAGGCAGTCCCCGAGTTATGAACAAGAGAGGTTCTGTAGGTATGTTCTTAAGATGAATTTGCATATAGGTCACAATAGGTACATTTTCAAGTGGAACACCAGCCATATCTATCTGTCTGTCTGTCTGTCTGTCTATCTAAGCTTTGGGTAGCACAGGAAAGAATTAACATCTGTAGCGTTTGTTTTGCTATCTGTGCCCCTGTTGAGAAGATTTCACCTCACTTTCTGTCCCTGTAATAATTGGATTTTGAAAAATATGGTTTGTTATGGAAACAAGGATTGGTGATAAAGCTTCAGTGGATAATCTTTTCCCCATGATAATTCTTTCAATTCTTTCCCCATGATAATTCTTTCAATTTCCCTTCCAAGGGGTAGATTTCTCTCACTTCTTGTTGTCTCACCTCATTCTTAACTATGAGTCATTTGTAAGTCAGATGTTGTAACTTTGTCGTGGTACAAATTAGCTAGAGTTTAGAAAAGCCACTCTTTTGGACAAGATGCCCACCCAAGGTAAGACATTCTGGGAGTTGTAATTCAAAACAAGAATTATTCTGAGCTCAGAGTTTTGTTCATTCATGGATATCCGCTGTGATTCTGAGTAGAGGACTGGTGCAAAATGTTTTGCTGCCAGGGACAAAGCAGGAAATAAGCTCCCAACTACAAGGGTTAAAAAACAAGAAGTCCAACTTCCCCCTTGTAGTAACAGAATAACAACAACAACAACAACAACAACAACACTTTATTTATACCCCCCCCCCCACCATCTCGGGGCAGCTTACATAAGCAATAAGCAAATAAAACAATACACTATATATATATATATATATATATATATATATATATATATATATCGTAACAATTTCTTGCCATTTCCTGGCCCATCCACACCCAATACCTGCTGCCTAAGGCAGTTATCTGATGGCTGGGTAAAATGCCAGCCCTGCTCCAAGACTAAAAAGACAGGCCACCAGTTGTTTTGCTGCTTTCTCTAGACCATTGTGTTGCTTATTATAAAGAGACAGATTTTTAGGACCATATTATCCATTTCTACCTTGAAACCAAACTAGAAACGAGAGAGACTGTTGGGAAAAATAATTTCTTGACCTGCCCTCCAAAACTGCATTATGTGGCTTAATTAGCTCATATGGTATGAGGTATGTCTAACACCATCTGCAGTCGGGATCTTGGTAATAATAAAGGTTAACGATTCGATGCAAACCTTTAAACTAACACAGTTAATGCCAAGTGCTGTAGCTAATTCACAGAGATGGCATGTCTTGTTTTGTGTAAAACATTCAGTGTTGGGAAGCACCTTAAACTGCTTTTTTATTGGCCTGTAAACAGCAGACTCCAGCTTTTGTTAATTTTCTGATGGAACCTCACAATTTTCCTAGGATATAATAATGACAGGCTGATGGGCGTCTGAAATATAAACAGGATGAATTTTGGAGAGAATTGGAGGAGATTTAGAATATTTATTCAGGTTCTGCTTTGCTTTGGATTGCCAACATGTAAAATAAAAACTGGGTCTATGGAGTTGGCCTTGAGACCCTTGTCATTAAAAATAATTTGACCACAAAAATACTGAGATTAACTTTTGTTCACTTGGGCCCCATCTGCAATACACGGAACTAGATTATATTGTAGAGATTCCATCTAAGACCATGGATAAGGATGTCTGTGCCCGGTGAGCTTCTGGCAAACCAGACCAGCCAGGATTGAGGAGAAGCACTCCAAGTTGAAGGCAAAGCTACAGAGGTGTATTGCAATTTGGCCAAATAGGATATAAGTTCAAGTGATATGCTTCAAAAGGTACAAGCACAAATTCATTAAGCAACACAAGATATTTTATGCAATTCTGGCAGCTCAGACTTCCCACTCCCTCCCCTGATTGACTGAAAAGCAGGGGTGGTCAGAATCCACATAGGGATTGGCTGAACGTTCCCTTGCCATCACAGCCAGAAGGAGGAGATCCCTGTGCTGGAAAGGAGAACAGCTGATGGTTGGTCAGTTCAAAGACCCAGTCCATTGCAGAGACACCTATGTGGAGGGTGTGAAACAAAGGGAAGTGGTGACATGGATATGCAAGTGATCTTTTGATTAACTTTAGTGTCCAGCTCCATGGATAAAAAAGGTGCAAGACCCAAAAGACAAAGAGTGACAATATTAAACAATTGGGGGCTTGGCTGCCTATTCAGAAGATTAATGTATTCATGTTTGTTTAGCCTTCTCTTCCATGGGGCTGATTTCTAGTAATGACCAAACAGGAAAACATCTTAAGCTCATCTTGGTAACAGAAAGGTTCATCTGGTTCACATCTGTACACAAAGGGTTTGAATTTATCTGGCTTGGGAGGGTGCTAGAAAAATCTATTGTTAATTGTGTAGCAATCTCGGTTCTCGGGAACTTATGCAAATAGGATATGGGGACATTGGATGCCTTCAGGATACATTTGATACAAGTTTATACATTTAGAAATTGATACTGTAGACAAGCAATATATTTATTAAAGGGTTTAGATTCTTAAGGAGCCTCTAGTAGCTTTAACATTTTGAAACTTTGAAACCGTGGAAAATGTTTTTAAAATAAAGAAAAATAATATTTCTTGCTTGAAGTCCTCTCATTGTTCTTAAACTTTTGGAGAGGAGACTGCCGTGGCTCAGGAACAAAATGGCAGCATAGACTTATATAATCCAGTTCAATCTGCATTTATGAGTCTACACTGATCATTATAATCCAGTTCAAATTGCATTATATGGCAGTGTAAATGGAGCCTTACAGCACTCAATTCACTGAGGATAGGGATGCAGCACACTTGTAAAAGTAGGGGGGAAACACAATAAAAATCCCCCTTTTTACCTGGGAGAATAACTCTCTAATAATCTCTAGGTCCTCCAGTGTGATCCTATGGTCAACTTCTGGTATAATTGGATTGTGTAGAATTGTGTTGGAGGATCTACAAATGTCTAGAAGAATGTTATCTCTAAAAGTCTCTAGGTCAAGCATGGCTGTAGGAAGATCATACAGTTGCAGTGGAGGACCTTGAGAATCCTAGAGACAGCATAATGAAATCTATGAATAATCAAATTTCCAAAAGTAAAACCTGCAAATGTGGAGGGCCAGCTATATTTAATTTTGTGAGACCATGGTTATGAGTAATAAAAAAGTACAAGATTTAGTAGTGTTTAATTTGGAAAAATAATTAAGTTGTTACTATTGGTCATGGGTGGCTTCCAATCTTCAACGTACCTTGCTCCCAAGCATTAATTCATAGCATATAAGCAAGCACTATAAAAGAGTCATACAAAGGAAAGAACTCAAGGAGATGAGTTATAAGCAGAGCAGACAGAAGTTGTTAAAAACAAAGCATGTAGAGGAAAGTTTAGAAATATTCACTGAGTTTACAGATAACCAATACTAAGACAGGGACAAATCCCAGGACAAATTAGGGAATTTGTGGAACACAAAATAAAAAAGTTGATAAAGTAAGTCAATGATTATACAGTAAATCATGTCATATGTAATGGAATGAAAAGTAAGTGTAAGACACATTATGGAAAGCACAGGTTCATTCTAGAACCAGTGCAAAGAGGTGGTATGAGTATTTGTTATATCTCTGGAGACCAGGTTTGAATCTCCACTCAGCTATGGAAACCTTCAGGGTGACCTTCCACAAGATACACTCTGGCAGTCTCAGAGGAAGAAAGAAAACTCTGGGATTGGATAGCTGTAGTGTTGCCAGAAAAGAACTTGAAGGCACACAACAATCACTTGCTCATTGTAGAGCAGATGCACATTTGTGTTTGTCAGACATGTTTACGAACACTTGTTGAATTCATTTTGTATATACATGACAGTCACAAAAAGCATAATCTCCAACATTTCACAAATGAAAACCAGGACACAAGTGGCCCAGCAACATCAGTATGTGGTCAAGCTGGCAAACAATATAGACGAGGAAAATCAGACAAACTAGGAGAGACTGAGTAGTTTGCTTTTGCATTCTGCCCTTCCTCTCCCCCACCCATCTGCGCACATTATTTTTGCACTTTGAACTTAGTTTGCAACAATGGAACAAAGCTGAAACAAAGAGGGACAGAGGAGAGAAAAATGGACATTTAATAATTAGCAGAAAAGTGGGATTATAGAGGATCTTTCATTTATGTATACAGTGGCTAGCTTGCTGCTGCTGGCTACTTCCATTGTACTTGCATATCCAGTAGTACCTTTATTGCCATTTCTGGTTATCCACCCTCTCCCCTTACCTTGACTAATACATGAAATCGACCTATACATGAGTATATGTGGCAAATAAAGTAACATTATTTTAAGCATCAGTAGGGGGTTAAAGGTAAAGGTAAAGGTAGTCCCCTGACATTAAGTCCAGTCATGTCTGACTCTGGAATGTGGTGCTCATCTCCATTTCTAAGCCGGGGAGCCAGCGTTGTCCATAGATACCTCCAAGGTCTTGTGGCCGGCATGACTGCATGAAGCGCCATTACCTTCCCGGCGGAGCGGTATCTATTGATCTCACATTCGCATGTTTTCGAACTGCTAGGTTGGCAAAAGCTAGGGCTGACAGCGGAAGCTCACGCTGCTTCCTGGAATTGAACCTGCGACCTTTCGATCAACAAGCTCAGCAGCTCAGTGCTTTAACCCACTGCACCACCAGGGGCTCCTATCAGTAGGGAGAGGGACTGGAAATTAGGCTTGAGCATGGAACCGCTTTTAACTGTTTCCTTCGGCCAATCCGGCTTCTTCAGTTTGTTGAGGTGCTCATAATGGCAAAGGCCCAACCCTGACGTATTCCCCTCCAAAATGGGATCACATGGCAGCCTATCTCTGCTCCTCCTCCCCTATTCGGCATCACAATTTAGTTTTTTAGATTTTCCTTTATTTGCTTGTTTTTTTTTTTTTAATTTAGTAAGACTGACTGGGAGTTGGGTACATGCGGGACAGTATTTGGGGCAGTGGTTCTCAACCTGTGGGTCCCCAGGTGTTTTGGCCTACAACTCCCAGAAATCCCAGCCAATTTACCAGCTGTTAGGATTTCTGGGAGTTGAAGGCCAAAACATCTGGGGACCCACAGGTTGAGAACCACTGATTTCGGGGCTTGGAAGACTCGCCCTTTCAGGTTTTTTCCTCCTTTCCTTCCTCTCCTTTAAATCCATCTAAAAATTATTATTATTATTATTATTATTATTATTATTATTATTATTATTAATCCCAGAAAACAAAAACAAAACCTTCATTCTCTAAAAACTACTACTACCTAGTTACCTCTCCTCTAAAGTAGAAAGTAGAAACAGTTTTAAGGAAGCATTAAACCTGAAGCAGAAAAGAGATTGAAGCATGCCCACTCCACACAGGGCCTGCAGTAGAGAAAAAAGAGGGGTTTTTAAAGGAAGCCCAGGGAGGATAGCTCTAGGTCAGGGGTCCTCAAACTAAGGCCTGGGGGCCAGAAATGGCCCTTCAAGGTCGTTTACCCAGCCCTCGCTCAGAGTCAACCTAAGTCTGAAACGATTTGAAAGCACACAACAACAAAAATAATCCTATCTCATCCGCCAAAAGCAGTCCCACACTGCCCATTGAAATACTAATAAGTTTATATTTGTTACAATTGTTCATCATTTTAATAATTGTATTGTTTTAAAATGTTTTTTGCACTACAAATAAGATATGTGCAGTGTGCATAGGAATTCAAATTTTGTTTTGTTTTTTACAAATTATAATCCGGCCCTTCAACAGTTTGAGGGACTGTGATCTGGCCCTCTGTTTAAAAAGTTTGAGGACCTCTGCTCTAGGTCATTGCTCTTGCTTCCCTCCATAAAATGCCTTGGAAAGCTGTGTGAGGTGCTACAGGGAGAAAAAGCACATGCCTGCCTGCAGCACCGCTCCTCTAGAGTAGAAACAGCATTAACAAAGCATTAAACCCAGTCTCCTCTACAAACAGAAGGTAAAGGATTGCAGAAAGTGTGGTATCTTAACTCTGATGCTTTTAATCTAGGTTTTAATGAAGGGTGTGGCTCTCCTCTGGGGAGCCACACCCCAATAATGGGCTGAATAGGGTGATTTCTTAATATCATTGCTGACTGTGCCGTCGCGCCTGGGGCTATAGAGAAAGAGGCATGGACGTGACTGCTTTCCCCAGGGGATTGCTTTCTTGCCCTCCTTTAGGGAAACTGGAACTCCCAAGGACCAGAACACAACAGTTAACTCAAAATGATGTTTATTGTTAACAGTTCTCTTTCTTTGACACAAACTTTATGTTTCAACTGGGAAAAGATACTTTATAAACTCTAAGTCCAGGGTCCTAGGAGTAACAAGCTGAGAAGCTTTTCCTGTTCCCTCTCTCTCAATGGCTATGGATGCCGGAGCAAACCACAACCCCAGTTCAGTGGCCTAAGCTGAAGGACAAGACCTTCCTATGGTGCCACAGAACCGGTGTGAGGGCGCCTGAAGTCTTCACATGTTCGTTCAGGGGGTTTGAACATAAAGAATAAGACTCAGGGGTAAAACTTAAGAACTGGTAGTAAAAAATGCCTTGACCAGGGGCTTTTGGGCCAAGCTTTTGGACACGTCCATCCAATGAGTCTTTTACTGAGGTAAAAAAGGTGAGGGAGAAACCTTCCCTTTCTCCCTTGGAAAGGGCGGAGCCTAAACAACTGAACTGGGGAAACAAACCAATTGGTGAACAACAACAATAAATTGACAGCTATAGTAACCAATGAAATTTAACTATACATGTACAAGGTAGACAGAAATAAAATGGCAGTTTAAAATCCTGCAACTAACAGTTCTAAGTATATGAGGCGCCACACGCGCCGTCACACTGACAGCCAGGCTCCCTGGAAGGAAAAGAAAGGAAAGGGTCCCTTCTTCGTTGTTGACAGCCAGGCTCCCTTGAACCAAAAAAAAGGAAACTCCCAGGAAGGGTGCTTTTTTAACTTTGTTGCTGACACTCAGCCTCCCTTGAAGGAAAAAAGGAAAGGCTCCCAGGAACAGAAATGGGAGCCTAGTAAGCTCCCCATTCCTGCCAATGGGCCAGATCTAGCCATATTTATTTGGCTACAGACTGAAAATTGTTATTTGGCTACCCACCTGTTTTTGGGAGGCGTGCAAAAATGGATATGGGGCTCTACGGTATCTATCCATCAGAAATGGATTGGGGTTCACGAGCCTACTGAAAATGGTTTTGCTTATGTGGCAACTGGGAAGAGGGAAAACTCTCTGCACAGGCCACAAACCAATTGATTGCTAGTCCGAACCATGCTATCTTCACATGCAAAATATGCCGGACTTTAATAGCCCATAATTTCAGTCAATTTCCTTTGTTTGGTTTGTAGGATATATAGAAAGACATGATGGGCATTAGTCATATGGATGCAGAAGCAAATTTGATTATGATGGTCAGAATAAATATCCCTAGAAATGGAAATAAGAGCTGCACTTGATTAAAGAAGGAAACCAAGTATAGCCGGGTTGCTTTGAAGCTTAGAAAGGAGACTGGGTTTTTAATGGCTTTTCTTTTGTGAAAAATGTGCATATTCATCTGATAGTGGAATGAGTCATTTAAAAGATGCAAAGCTTTGGGGCAGATATTGTTGTTGACACAATGGGAATGTACTTCGACGTAAGCTCCACGGATTCAGTCCGGCTTTATTCTTTGCAGCCTTAATTAGTATGTGCTAATTTTCTTTGTTAAATGTACTTCTTTATTGTAATCATTTGTTGCCTACCCCACCTTCAACCCCCAAGATTGCAAATATTATTTTCTTAAATTTTTAAAAAGTAATAAGTACTTAAATCAAGAATGCTTTTTGTGCTCCAGGATATAATATATATAACAAAATTGGATTTTTTTCTGTTCCTGGTTTGAAAGTGTTATTTCCTGTTTAATTGTGCAGCACTTACTTTGAAAGTAGTTGTTATACTCCAGAAACTTCATTTTTGTGACTGCCACAAAGTATGTTGAGTTAGCTGAGACTCGATGAGGTATTCATTGAAAAACTATAGCAGATTGTGCCGCAGGATGTCCCGCAAAAACAAAGTTTTTGCAATTTAATAAACCTCTTCCATGTTTTTATGATAGGACCAATTAGGAAATGACATGTATAACCCAGGAACAAAAATTGTGTTACATAGTGTAATTGATTTTGTGGATACTTAACTGAAGGATTATATTAATTTTTACTCAGGAGTAAGTTGCACAGTGGACTCTATGTGAAGTTCCATACATATTAAAACATAAACTGGACTTAAAGAGCCAGCATGGTGTAATGGTTTGAGTGTTGGGCTGTAAGTCACACTCTCTCAGCCTCAGAGGAAAGCAATGGCAAACCTCATCTGAGAAAGAAAAACCTGATAAATTTCCATTTACGAAATATTTTGAAGACACACAGCAGCAAAAATTGGACTTACTTATGAGAAAATATGGTCGGATTGTGCCTACAGATTTGTTGTTCAGTCGTTCAGTCATCTCTGATTCTTCGTGACCTCATGGACCAGCCCACGCCAGAGCTCCCTGTCGGCCGTCACCACCCCCAGCTCCTTCAAGGTCAGTCCAGTCACTTCAAGGATGCCATCCATCCATCTTGCCCTTGGTCGGCCCCTCTTCCTTTTGCCTTTCACTTTTCCTAGCATAATTGTCTTCTCCTCCTACAGATTACTTAATTCGAAACATTGTTTCCCTGATAATTTTAAAATATATGTCCTAACATCATGACACATATTAATGGTTCAATGAATAACTAATCCCACTTAGCCACGTTAACTGGTACCTAGACTACAACTGGAGCAAGAATGAAACTCACTCCAATGTATTAATGTCAACTCAAAGCAATGTCAAGTATGTTCAGTGGCGAGCATCACTGAGTAAACAAATGTGAAAGCAACATTGTGAACGTAGCAATTTTCAGAAAACGAGATTTGTGTTAGTCTATTTTGCTCTAAAAAGAAGGCAGGAGAAAGGACCTTGTGGCATTTTTAAGATTAGCCAATTTATCACAGCACAAACTGTCATAGGCTGTAGCCCACTTCTTCATCTGTCTGAAAAATGGGCCCTGGTCCTTGAAAACTTATGGTGACATAAACTAGTAAGACTTAAAGGTGCCACTAGATTCCTCCTTCCTTCCCTCTTTTTATTGCATAGGTAGGCATTTATGGAGTCTGTAAAACAAAGTCACAGTATACCAGAAATTCTGAGAAGATGATCAAACTGGGTATTGAGTTGCAGTTGCATTTCTAACTTTCCTATACCTACCCAAGTACCTGTGCTAAATAAAGACCCATGAATACAAGGGTTTATAGTGTCTCCATGTAGGGCCGTGGTGGCAAAGTAGGTTAAACTGCTGAGCTGTTGAACTTGCTGATCAGAAGGTTTGAATCCATGGATGGAGTGAGCTCCTGTTGTTAGCCCCAGCTTCTGCCAACCTAGCAGTTTGAAAACATGCAAATGTGAGTAGATCAATAGATACTGCCTCGGTGGGAAAGTAATGGCGCTCCATACAGTCATGCTGTCCACATGACCTAGGAGGCATCTACGAACAACACCGGCTCTTCGGCTTAGAAATGGAGGTGAGCACCATCCCCCCAGAGTTGGACACAACTAGACTTAATTTCAAGGGGAAACATTTACCATGCTGAAAGGGTTCCTAAACAAGCAGAAGAATCCCCTTTTGCCCACAGTTGCACTGTCCTCTCCCAGGCTATATTCAGACTGTAAAGTGATGTGAACCTAGGCCAAGGCTGCCCCGCATGCGCACTGACAGAGCATGTGGCTCCCTTAAGGGAGCGAAGCAAAGACAAAGTATCTCACTTCGGCATCTTGCAATCTCTGAAGCCCCAAAGTTTCCTCTTCATAGTGTTCCTCCTGCATGGGATGGCAGCTGCGCGCCTTGCTTCAAGCTAGGATCAAAATGTTTTTTTCAGTATCAGAAGGGAAGTGCTTGGCAGTGCATGCCCATCGGGAGCACTCTCTACCCCAACCCATTCTCGAGCACAGCAGGAAGGCTCCAAGTCAAGGGGACCCATGCCGAGCACCAGACGCTTGCGGCAACTTGGGGAACTCGCAGTGTGGACTTCAGGAGCCCTCCTGCAGTCGTGTGGCCTTGGAAGATTTCTCCCTTCCAGGGATGGTGGTTTTTAATCCAGTCCTGATAGCAGTTGGAGGAACTGCCAGGCATACTTATTCCTGCTCATCAGGAGCAATGCCCTGGAAAGAAACTAGTTATTCCTTTTCTTCTCGTATTTTTAAAGCTTGAGACCTGTGAATGTACCATCTCCCCCGAGGCTGTGTCTTATTTTTGTTTCTTCTTAGTTCATCAATGTCAGTTTTTGGGACCGTGTTTCATTCCTTGGAATGGGGGTTGGGGACCAGGTGCTGTAAGACTACCGTTCCCATCATACTTGGCCTGGGTCTTTCTTGATTGGAACTGATAGGAGTTAAAGTCCAATAACATCTAGACCAGGGATCCTCAAACTAAGGTCCGCGGGCCGGATACTGCCCTCCAAGGTCATTTACCCAGCCCTCGCTTAGGGTCAACCTAAGTCTGAAATGACTTGAAAGCACACAACAACAACAATCCTATTCCATCAGACAAAAGCAGACCCATACTTCCCATTGAAATACTAATAAGTTTATATTTGCTAAAATTGTTCTTCATTTTAATTATCGTATTGTTTTTAAGTGTTTTTTACGCAACAGATAAGATATGTGCAGTGTGCATAGGAATTCATGTTTTTTCCTTCCCACCAACAGTTTCAGGGACTATGACCTGGCCCTCTGTTTAAAAAGTTTGAGGACCCTTGATCTAGACAGCCACTGTTCTCCCCTTGTCTGCCAACCCAAAATGAGGATACCAAATAAATCTGAAGTAGTGGGGTACATAACTGAAATGGAGATTTCTGTACTGAACCTCTCAATTGCTCTTAGGCCCCTTTCACACAGCTGAATAAAATCCACATTGAACTGCATTATATGGCAGTGTGGACTCAGATAATCCAGTTCAAAGCAGATATTGTGGATTATCTGCCTTGATATTCTGGGTTATATGTTTGTGTGGAAGGGCCCTTCATTTTTCTTTGATCTCCCTAAAGTATCACAGATATTTGTTTCTCATAGGACAACATCTGGACTCTTAACAGGGGACCTTTTGTTGCAATAGCAACTAAAATGAGTATTTGGCACTCCTGTTGGGAGAGAGGGAAGTCCACATTCTTTCCAAAGCGAACAATCACAATTGAAATCCTTATTTATGTGTGCAGTGCGCTGCGTTTTCAAAATGTCACTACAAAGTTAATTTAACTCAATTAACCCAGTAGGATAGCTAGTTGGAGCTATTGCCATTAATTAAGGATTCTCCAAGTAGGAAGCAGTCTGTTAAAAGAAGGCTTTTCTCTCAACATCTCATACATCCCCCTTAGGTACTACTGGCATCCCTTGCTTTTTAACAGTCCACTTTTCAACATTCTTTCAATCCTCATCAGTTATTGACGGAACTTATACATTTGACACGTGGTTTGTTCTGTTATCATGTTTGTACTACACTTTTGTGACCACATGCTGATTTCCCTCTCAATCAACTTCAGTCTGGTACAGAAATAATTCATGATGAGTTTCTTAGAATGGTGTGTATTGTTTCTCTTACATTTATATATATAAAATTGGGTCCTGCATTTCAACTATTTATACTTTTTGATAGTGTTCTGACTCCCAATCTGTCAAATCAATGGAAAACACCTATATTAGTATATCACATCATATTATCAGATTAGGAAGGAAATCTCCCCAGTGATTTCTCTAGGGAGTGGTTCCCAACCTTAGGTCCTCCAGTTATTTTGGACTTCAACTCCCAGAAATCCCAGCCATCTTAACAGCTGTTAGGAATTGTGGGATCTAAAGTCCAAAACATCTGGAGGACCACGGTTTGGGAACCACTTCTCTGTTGCATTGCTCACTATCCTAAATAATGTACAGTGTTCCCTCGCTACTTTGTGGTTCACTTTTCGCGGACTCGCTGTTTCGCAGGTTTTTGCTTCCCAGTTTATGAATGGTTGCCATTGCCCAGAGTGGCATTCTAAGCCCACCTCCTGACAACAATGGAATGTGGAAGGGAGAGAGGCAGCCAATCGAGAGAGATTGCAAAGCAAAACAGAGATAGCTAGCAAAAAAAGGTGTGCGGTGCCTTTTAATCTCTCCTCGCTTCTGTGTCATCCTCGGAACGCGATATATATTGTCCCTACTTTGCGGATTTTCACTTTTCACGGGTGGTCCTGGAACGTAACACCCACAATAAGTGAGGGAACACTATATCTCTTGGGCGAAACAATTCCAAGGCACAAAGCATTGTCAGGAAATATTGACAATCAGGGTATAGCTACATGTGGCTGGCAAATTGGGTGACAAAGTGTGGACAGTGACCCCCAAATAACATTTCTACTCACCAAAGAATGTTTCTTTCTGTTGACCAAATGTTTAGCATTGCAGAGTGAGACACTGAAAATACATATCACCCCAAACGTATTGCATTTAGTGTGTTTGCATTCCTTTGGTAACTTTGCTCCTTTGTCCAAACTTGCTCAGCTGAAACTTCAAGCGGCTGCAATGTTACAAATTTGGGGGCTGGAGGAAAATGCCATGGTGAGGGGAAGAGTTCTTACCTGGTTTGGGCAATGTCCTCATTCCCTCCGACCCACTGCCCTCCTATCTATACCCATGCCATCACAGTACAAAGAATAAGAACATTACAATGTAATTGTAGTGCATATGAACATGTCCACAAACATAGACAAACGTTTAAGGTAATCTAATGCGCAACATCCATTTTATGAGAGGAGGAAATGGCTGGTTGCCTGTTGTTTGCCTCTCCACTAGGATTTTGCTAGATAACTGGTCAGGGCTTTTGTATGATCTGGTAGAGTAGATAAAAATAGAACTGCCAAGCCACATGGAACGCACCCACAAGAGATTTGGAAGATGAATGGCACTTAAACAACAAAAAGACTGTAAAATCAAGCCATTAAAAAACAATCTCTTCTCCAGTCAGCTCCCCTCACCTCCCTTCTACTATGATAAAGAAAGCAATAGAAAAGTGCTAAAGATTTCCCTTTAACCCGCATAACCGGATAGGCGGAACTCTTCACAACATTTACTACCTCTTGCCTTATTTAAAACATGGAACATATTTTAGGACAGCTTCTTTCCTCTTACTCCCCAATCCCCAGTCCTATTATAATGGAATTGCTTTCAGCCTTGATTGTGTGGGTTGGATTTGGAGGCGTTAAACCTAATGAAGCAACACAGCTGACTCTCAGCAGGATTCAGGAAAGCGAAGGAGGAGGCACAAAGGGTGTGTAGGAGGGCACTTTCCTACTGACCCAATTTGAAGCCACAATCTCAGCACACTAGGGCATATATATGAAGAGAGGTGCTGCTTCCAAGTTACCACCTCGGGCAGAAAGTATTGAGCAAACACATTATTAGTTATTTACTTCATCATTATTTCATATTTAATGCAGATGTATAAGTGTTTGTGAGGCTTTTGGTTATTGTTATGTGACATGTGGACTCTGACTTAAGACAATCCTATCAGAGTCTTCATGACAGGTTTTGTTCAGAGGAGGATTTGCCACTGAAGTCACCCATTGGGCTTCCATGGCTGATCAGGGGTTCAAACCATGGTCTCCAAATGCCTAGAAGTTTGTCACAGAAGGCAGGCAAATCACATTTACAGCTGGACAACAACTTGTTTGCTTTGGATAAATCACATGACACTGTTCCTTTCCTTTCAACTGGGAGACTATTGAAAGGTGTTTCTTTTACAAAAAGAGGTAATTAATGGTTTGTTTTGTGTTTATAAAAGGAATGCTTTCCAGGCTGCTTCCCACCTGCATGGCTTGACCTAAAGTACTATACATTTTGACTTGGAGGATGCTGCTTTCCCTTTTCCAAGACCAGGACAAAGGGAATTCCAATACAACAACAACAACAACAACCATCTGCAAAAGGCCACCTTACTGGGATCTGCACGCATTATTCGCCAATACAACACACAGTCCTAGACACTTGGGAAGTGTCCGACGTGTGATCCAATGCAACAACCAGCAGAGTGATCTTGTCTCCTGTGGATTCATCTTGTTCTGTTTCAAATAATAATAATAATAATAATAATAATAATAATAATAATAATTATTATTATTATTATTATTATTATTTATACCCTACTACCATCTTCCCTGCCACCATCTCCCCAAGTCCAAATAATTACAATAAAGTAAAAGTATTATTGTGATTTACTTCAAACATTTCTAACCACCCTTCTCAACCCCCCCCCCAGGGGGGACGGGACGGGGACTCAGGGCGGCTTACACCGGCAAAAATTCGATGCCACAAGATAAAAAAGTCTAACAAATAAAACATCAATTTAAAACAGTGAATAAAACATCAAAGTAAAACAGATTAAAATCCAATTGAAACATTGTCAGCAATTCATATAGCCAATTCCAGTCCGATCCAAAGTGTTCTCCTGATTGCTGTCCAAAGGCCTGGTTCCAGAATCATGATTTAACCTTCCTAAAAGAAAGGAGGGAAGATGCCAACCTGATCTCGCTGGGGAGCGAGTTCCATAGGTGTGGGGCCACCGCCGAGAAGGCCCTGTCCCTTGTCCCTGCCAAACGCACTTGCGAGGCTGGCAGGACTGAGAGCAGGACCTCCTTAAAAAAATCATCTTTATTGTGCAGTTTTTCTTTTTTACATGTTACAGAGGAAAAAATAGATATACAGATATAGAAAGGGAGGGAGGGATGGGAGAAGGAAGGGAGGGAAAAGTAGAAAATGTTAAAAAGAAAGGTGAAGATATAGGTAGAATTGGAAGGTAAAGCGGGGGGAGGTAGGCAGGGTAAGCAATAAATTGTGGTGGTAAGTATGGTGGTGAGCTTCCAATTTAGTCCACAGGGATAAATAGAAAAAAATACTTGATTCTTGTATTTTATTTGATATTACAGTCACCTTCCCTTTTACTCGATCCATATTGAGTTCTTTTCCTTAAGATATATTCTCAGTGGTTGCCAGTCAGTCTTCTTCTTTATATTTTGGTCATGCAGCATGTTCACCAGGTAGTCTATATCCATATATTGCCTTTTTTTTGAGGATCCAAGATTCAAAGGTTGGGAGTTCTTTATCTTTCCACTGACTTGCTAAAATAGTTCCCTGGACGATCTTAAACTGTGAAGCGGGACAGAGAGGGAGATGCATTCGGACAGGTAACCTGGGCTGGAACCATATGGGGCTTAATAGGTCAAGACCAGCACTTTGAATTGTGCTCGGAAATGGACCGGCAGTCAGTGGAGCTAACACAACGGGGGTGGTATGCTACCTGTAAAAACAGACAATAACATCAAATAAAATGCTTTATAATAACATAGTAATGAAATAAAAATGAAATAAAAATAACAAAACCATGATAAAAACAAATGATAAAATGGTAATAGAATTAGACAGAGTGAGCTAGACCAAATGCAATGGGTAAAAATTGATAAAACCCATGGGTGAGATAGAAAGAAAGTGCTATGACTAGTGGGAGGCTCGGACGGGATAACAGTAGAAACAAGTATGAGTCATATACTCTGGTTGAGTTTTCTTTCTAGAAGCCTTGAGATAATGTTAGTGGCCTCTTCTCCCCTCCCCAGACTATTATTTCAGGGCCCTGATCCACTCAGTTCCAGGGCAACTCAAGGGTCCATCAAAATGAAACATAGGCCCCTTCCACACAGCTGAATAAAATCCCACATTATCTGCTTTGAACTGGAATATATGGCAGTATGGACTCAGGGCCCATCTACACAGCCATATAAACTAGAATATCAACACAGAATACCACAATATCTACTTTGAACTGGGTTATCCGAGTCCACACTGCCATATATTCCAGTTCAAATAAGATAATGTGGGATTTTCTGCCTTGAATTTCTGAGTTATATGACAATGTGGAAGGGCCCTTAGTCACATGCAGATATTCAACAGGATACAACACAAAACGCCAAAGTTATATCACTTCTCTCTGTTAGTTGAAGCAATCCTTCCTTATAGTCAGTGCCCACTGGGATCTCCATGGAATCAGTTTCTTGGGATGGAGTATGGTCTCTCGAAGATGAGACCAGTTATCTGATTTCTCTTAAGCTTTAAATACCCTTCCACTCTTGTTGTAAAATGAGAAGATGGTGACACTTTCCAGACAGAGAAGTGAATTACTCCATCCAGGTTAACAAAGGAACAATTTCCCAGGCGATCTAGGATGAAAATAATCTTATCTCTCTGCTAAAGCTACTGAAAGTCATAACAACAACAACAAGCTTCAGATCTACTAGATTAGTTAGCAAACGCCTAATTAAATGCTCCTGTGTATATAAAAAGTGTAATAGGGTGACTGGGCGTTACCACTTAATGTCAGTTCTTCTGGAGAGTCCAAATCCCTACAAAGACAAAGAGGAGGAAGACTTTTGGTGTCAGAGAGATACTTTCTTATCTGTGCATTTAACTCAGGCCTTTTCCACACAGCTGAATAAAATCCCATATTATCTGCTTTGAACTGGAATATATGGCAGTGTGGACTCGGATAACAAAATTCAAAGCCGATATTGGGATATATGGCTGTATGGAAGGGCCCTCATGTTATCACAATCTCTCATCATTCTCTTACAGAGTGCACGAAACTCAAGCAGACTGCAATTGAAGCTATAAAATAGTTAAATAAACTTAAAGAAAGCTAGTACATACAAGCTGGGTTATACAATCAGTAGTCCACATTCACTGGAGTTAGGGGCATAGGATAACAATGAAAGTAAAAAAAAATTAAGGTCCTCCAGCACGACTCTGTCATTAACTTCTACGTGGAACTGACTACAGAATGGGACTGGATGACCTGGGGTCCTTCCATACAGCCCTATATCCCAGAATATCAATGCAGAAAATCCCACAATATCTGCTTTGAACTGGGTTATCTAAGAGCCCTTCTACACAGCCTTATATCCCAGAATATCAAGGCAGATAATCCCAGAATATCTGCTTTGAACTGGGTTATCTGAGTCTACACTCAGATAATGTGGGATTTTCTTCCTTGATATTCTGGGATATAGGGCTGTGTGGAAGGACCCTCAGTCCACACTCAGATAATGTAGGGTTTCCTGCCTTGATACTTTGGGATACAGGGCTGTGTGGAAGGTCCACTAGAGATTCCTAGTAAAGTGTTCCACTGTAACTCTGTGGTCAACTTCTGGCAGAAGAGATTCCTAGAAATAATATCTTGATCAAAGCCCAAAATAATCAAATCCACAAAAGTCAAATCCGCAAAGGTGAATGGCTGACTGTATATATTATAAAAGATGTATATGACAGATGAGAAGCTCAATTACTAAATTCCTTGCCGATCCTTCACTATGAAGGAGCCTGACTTTGAGGGCCCTTCCACAAAGCTCTATATCCTAGAACATCAAAGCAGAAAATCCCACATTATCAGAGTGTGGACTCAGATAACCCAGTACAAAGCAGAAATTGTGGGATTTTCTGCCATAATATTCTGAGATATAGGGCTGTGTAGCAGGGCCCTCAGTCTGGATAAGGTCTCCCTTACCTGGTTAGCCACACTAGCCCAGAATAATACCATGGATGGTGATGGGAACTAATTGCTTATTTTCCAAAATTGCTGTCTTCCTAAATCTATTTTAGAACTTTAATGCTCCACTCTTGTAACATTAAAAGGCCTAGCTGTGTTATGTCTGGATCATCATCCAAAGGGACCTTGTGGCACCTTTGAGACTAACTAGAATTTGTTGCAAAAGCTTTCACAGACTGAGGGCCCATCCACACAGCCATATAACCCAGAATACCAAGGCAGATAACCCACATAATCTGCTTTGAACTGGATTATCTGAGTCCCAGGGGCGGCTCAACCCATTACGCAAAGGATGCATTTGCAGTATAGTTGATTTTGCCCAGGGGCGCTCTTGGGGGAAAATAGACCTTGACATATGCGAGTTGTAGTTACTGGGATGTATAGGTCACTTACAATCAAAGAGCATTCTGAACTCCACCAATGATGGAATTGAACCAAATACGGCACACAGAACTCCCACGACGAACAGAAAATATAGATCAGTGATTGGTTTGGGGGGGGGGGGGAGCAGCGCCAAAATACTGTTTGCTTACTGTTGAAAATTACCTAGGGCCGCCTCTGCTGAGTCCACACTGCCATATAATCCAGTTCAGTGTGGATTTTATACTGGGATATCTAAGGTCCCTTCCACACAGCTGAATAAAATCCCACATTTTCTGCTTTGAACTGGAATATATGGCAGTGTGGACTCAAATAACCCAGTTCAAAACAGATATTGAGCCCACGAGGACTTTGAGATCGTCTGGGGAGGCCCTTCTCTCGATTCCGCCTGCCTCACAGGCACGCCTGGTGGGGACGAGGGATAGGGCCTACTCGGTGGTGGCCCCCCGGCTGTGGAACACCCTCCCTGCAGACATCAGACAGGCGCCCTCCCTTATGACATTCCGCAAGAAACTAAAGACGTGGTTGTTTGAGAAGGCGTTTGACTAAGTGCTACAACAATTGGCAATGACGATTGGAACGGAACATGGATAACGAGATCGGATTGTGATTCTATGATGAGACGTCGCAAATGATTTAGTGTAATTGTATTATTGACAGTGATGTTGTTATTGTTGCTTGTGCTATTGCTTATATTGTAAGTTGTTTTTATATGTTGTACACCGCCGTGAGTCGCCCTAGGGCTGAGAACGGCGGTCTACAAATGCAGTAATAAATAAATAAATAAATATTGTGGGATTTTCTATCTTGATATTCTGGGTTATATGGCTGTGTGGAAGGATCCTTTGTCCACACTGCCAGTTCAAAGCAGATAATCTGGGATTTTATTCAGCTGTGTGGAAAGGGCCACAGTCTCAAAGCTGCTACAATATCCCTTGCCACTCTTTTGAAGCAGGGAAAATAGTAGGCAACATGTTCATTTCAACAGAGCTTAGTCTGGAAACTTTGCTGGTGGACCATATCCCCACAAAGCAAATTTAACCCCATCCTGATAATGTTTCCAAAAGGAATGTAGTTCAGTATTTTTCCAAATTCCAAGTTTCTGGGCTGGGCAGCCCCTGTGCTTATTTCAGGTTGCTCTCCCTTGTCTTTTCCAGCACACATAAATCCACGTAATTGCTCCTTTAAAGCATATGGGGAGAAAGAGCAAAGTTCAGAAGCATTCTTGTGACTTTTATGCTGAGTGCTACTGGAGTGACAGCAACTCAAGAGACGGGTTTGAACCACACACTTGGTTTCCCCTCCTCCACCTCCTCTGGCCTTCCAGCGGATATTGGATAGACAGCCAAAGCAAACACAAGACATGGGGAGAAGCCAGCAAAACCAAAACAAAAGGAGTGTTCTATTATCAGCTGTTTCCTGTTGTCAGAAAAAAATGGCTTTCAATTTGGTGTGGGTGTAGCATGCATGGAAAATACAACAGATTATTTAATGCTTGAATCATGGTTGAGGTTTCCTTTGAAACCTCCTTTTTCAAAACATTGCCCCTTTTTGTCCTTATATACCCCCTTTTTCTGCAATTTAGGCCTTATGACTTCAGACTGCATTAGTTCAAACCCATATTAAACAAAAGGAATCCTTTGTTTGGTTACAGATGGCTGCTTGATCAGGAACAGCAGCCAATCATAGCAATCCTCTGAAAGCTGTCCCCAACATTTTGCTGCCTAAGGTATAGCAATAACAACAACAACAACAACAACAACAACAGACATCACGATTGTGGAAAATAAAAAAGTTTGGATTATTGATGTCGCCATGACAGTTGCATTGAAGAAAAACAACAGGAAAAACTCCGCCATTATCAGGACCTCAAAATTGAACTGCTCTGGCATAAATTTATTTGTTTATTTATTCATTTACAGTATTTATATTCTGCCCTTCTCACCCTGAAGGGGACTCAGGGTGGATCACAATATACACAGCAAACATTCAGCACCGTTTTTGACATACAAGACATACAGACAGATAGAGGCCATTCAGCAGTTCTTCCACTTCGGATCCTGGAGATTGCTTGATTCGGCCACAGGGGGAACTGTCGCTTCATCCACTATGATGTCAAGCCTTTTTGATCGTGGTATTTCCTCCTTGCTCTCCGGCATTTTTATGTTGTCATAAATTAGCCTTCCCGCTTTAAGCGGTCCCTAATTTCTCTACTCACAGCTGTTTTCAAACTGCTTAGGTTGACAGTGAGCTGGGCATTTTTTTAACAGCTATTTTTAAAAAACAGCTATTAATAGTCGGGCACTCAACCCCGACTCATGCTTTGAACCTGCCACCTTTTGGCTGGCAGTGATTTATTGCAGCTGATTAACCAGTTGTGCTACCAGCCCGGCCCAGTACAAGTGGTCCTAGTGGTCATCAGCACACTGGGTGTCATGCCAAAAGATCTCAGCCAGCGTTTGGAAACAATAACCATTGACAAAATCACAATCTGTCAACTGTAAAAGGCCACCTTACTTGGATCTGCACGCATCATTCGAAAATACATCACACAGTCCTGGATACTTGGGAAGTGTTCAACTTGCGATTTTGTGATATGAAATCCAGCATAATATCTCGTTTGCTGTGACATACTGTGTTTTTGTGTCAGTAAAATATTATTATTATTAATAATACTCTTTTATTTGTATACTGTTCTATCTCCCCAAGGGGACTCAGGGCAGTTTTGAGCATAAGTCAAACACTGCATTCGAGAGTGCGCCTCGATAACTATGGGAGAGTTGGGCTAATATAGCATGGTAAACTAGGGCCAGGGGAATGGATAAAGTTCAAGCATGATCCTGCATGATGGTCAAGGCAGGACCTGGAGCTATTTATTTCTAAGTCCTGAGACACAGATATGAGATGAGAGGGCTGGGCCAATGGGAGACATAGGGGTGGGGAAGTGCGTAAAGTGCAGAACAGGGCCTTAACTAATGGTCAGGGTAGTGCCTGGGGCTATTCGTTTCCAGAGCCTGTTGAATAGCTATAACAGAGCTAGGCCAGGTCAAGGGCAATAAGGTAACAGAGGGCCAGGGAAGCGGGTAGAGTGCAGAGTGGGGAAACTAACTGTTGGCCAGGGTAGGACCTGGGGCTAATCATTATCAAAAACCTGTTGGAACCACCAGGTCTTCAGGTCCTTTCGGAAGGAGGCTAGTGACGGAGCTTGTATTAGCTCTCAGGGGAGGGTGTTCCAAAGGCAGGGGGCCACCACGAAGAAAGCCCTCTCTCTCTCTCGTCCCTACCAACCACACTTGAGACGGTGGTGGGAGCGAGAAGAAGGGCCTCCTCTGAAGATCTAAGACAGTAATTCTCAACCTGTGGGTCCCCAGGAGTTTTGGCCTACAACTCCCAGGAATCCCAGCCAGCAGCTGTTAGGATTTCTGGGAGATGGACAAAACATCTGGGGACCCACAGGTTGAGAACTGCTGATCTAAGAGTCCACTTTGCTTTAATTCTCCCAGCATCTGCCACCTGAAAGAAGGGGGTAGACAGAGGATGAAGCCAGAGGATGAATCCAGGCTGTTCCTGAAGTTGAGTAGTGTGTAGTATTTGCATTTCTAATTAGTAACATCAACTTTGTGAAAAGATATCAAGGTTTCCCCTGGAAAAGGGAAGGCTGCCTCCCAAGATGTGGTTAGAGGTAAACAAAGCAAGATATGGGTCATTTACACATTTTGATTAAAAGTGGTCTGTCTGACATATTTCTTATCTATGTGCAAGTCTGATACTATTTACGTTACAAACTCTCTAGTTTGGAAAGTTGGTTTTAAAAGTAAGAGCCACAAGAAAAAAAATGAAGTTATTCACCATTAATTTAGTTGTAAGGAGCTCGTTATTTATAACTAGTTACTTCTAAGCTATGGCACAATTGGGAATCTTCAGGGTGGTATAGTCCTTGAGTATCCTATGAGTTACCTGAATGTTTTGTCTTGTCCAGCTTCAAACATATATTTCAAAGGGTAGGCATGTTTACTGCAAGTAAAGAGTTTGGCCCCCAGAAATGAACCTCTGGGTCATTTCGTAGTATGCTGCAAGAAAAGAGTTAGTGTATAGAAGCAGCTATATTTTCATTCTAGATACCAGATTGTAGTGAGTTAAATTTATCTCTCTGTAGCACATAGTTGAAATGTTAAGTAGAACCAAACAAAGATACAATCTGGAGCCCATTCTTCTTTGGCTTCAAGACAAATAATGTAACAGCGGCTAGATGCTCCTTAGTAGTAAATTTTGACACTGAAAATGCTATATTTATAGCTTTGTAGCTTATCTTCTTTTAAGTTGCTGTGAGCCAAAGAACTTATCCTTTAATTGCACAATAATGCTGTAAGGATTGGCAAGTGCATAATTGTTAATGGGAATGTTGAACTGTGAGCTCTAATTGGAAACTGGATACTTGCAGGGTGAAGTAGGAAATGAACCCATGTTTTTCCTAAATGTTGGACCATGTACTTAATCCATCTCAAGGAATCAGTTTTTTTTAACTGACATACTAATTTTATCATGCATTGACATTTTGCTAGTAAGACCTCACAGATTTCATCTTTTTTAATGCAGGAGATTTAAATATATTTTATTTAATACCTCTCCTTTCTTTCTAGTGATTATCAGATCTAGATCAGTGCTCTCTGTGGATATTACAATTTTTCCAACATCTCATGGACACTGGCCCTATGCCAAACAGTAAAAAGATGTTTAAAATATTCTTGTGTGGGATGGCAGCTATCCAGTAGGCTTGGTCCTGATCAGTTTGACCGAAAGTGATTTGTAATATTCGATGGTCCATTTCGTGTAATCCCCAGGAAACAGATCGGGGAGGAGGAAACTAAAAACCTAGGCAAAACAGATGAAGAGAGCCGGATTTAGGATGGAGTTACGTCTGTATTATACCTGAGGTAGGGGTCTGCTGCGGGGCTCCCGGAGAAGATCCTGCAGCATCTTTTCTCCCTCCTTAGCAATGGAAACATTCCCTAGGCTCCTTCAGAGAGGGCCCTGCTAGCAACTCAGTTTCCCAGCAGCACTTGCATAGAGCGGGCATTGAAAAGTCTCTGAGTTCCTCTTGGAGCATGATGGGAGTTGCAGTTTCTCTCTCTCTATGTTTCTCAGCCAATAAAAGACCTGGTTGTGTCTATGCTCTGACTGGCTGAGAATGGACACAACCGGCGGCTACAATTCCCAGAATCCTCTCAGTCTGTCTTATTTTAAAAAAATGTTATGTTAAAAAATTAAAATAATTCTTAAAAATTAGTAGATTTGAGAAGTGTTCTAAAATTTGGCAGGCCCACAGTTGTAAATGGATTCTAACATTCAGGTAAGTTTCATGCAGATAGGCCTTAAAATGACTGAGGATTCAGCCTTTAAAGTTTCCCATTGTAGCCAATGGCTGAATCTTTGCCGAATGGAAATAGCAACACTCCTCCTGATTCGAATAACTTCCTGGTAAATAGAATTAGGGGTTAGCTGAGGGGTTAGCTGCCCATCCTTTGTTTCAGTCACCTGAATATTATAATACCATTCAGCACCTGCCATGCCTACCTGTGTCATGTCCCGTTCTCCAACAATGACATTTCCCCTTTCCCAGGAACAGATCACTTAATCACATCGGTATGGACCATGTTTCTGCCTTGGATTCAATGGACAGCAGTGCCAGAGTCACTGGAAACATTCGCTGGGGACTCGTATCTCAATCATATTTCCAATAAACCACATGGGACTTGATGGCCCCTTATTGTTCATCCCAAAGCAGGGACAATTTAGGTTCTTGTGGGTTTTTTCGGGCTATAGGGCCATGTTCTAGAGGCATTTTTCCTGACGTTTCGCCTGCATCTATGGTAAGCATCCTCAGAGGTAGTGAGGTCTGTTGGAATTAGGACAATGGGTTTATATATCTGTGGAATGGCTGGGGTGGGGCAAGGAGCTCTTCCCTGCTGGAGCTAGGTGTGAATGTTTCAACTGATCACCTTCATTAGCATTTGAAGGCCTGCCAGAGCCTGGGAAAATCCCCTGTTGAGAGGTGTTAAGATGTGCCTGGTTGTTTCCTCTCTGCTGTTTTGCTGTTGTAATTTTAGAGTTTTTTAATACTGATAGCCAGATTTTGTTCATTTTCATGGTCTCTTCCTTTCTGTTGAAATTGTCCACATGCTTGTGGATTTCAATGGCTTCTCTGTGTAGTCTGACATGATGGTTGTTGGTGTGGTCCAGCATTTCTGTGTTCTCAAATAATATGCTGTGTCCAGGCTGGTTCATCAGGTGCTCTGCTATGGCTGACTTCTCTGGTTGAAGTAGTCTGCAGTGCCTTTCATGTTCCTGGATTCTTGTTTGGGCAATTCTGCGTTTGGTGGTCCCTATGTAGACTTGTCCACAGCTGCATGGTATACGGTAGACTCCTGCAGAGGTGAGAGGATCCCTCTTGTCCTTTGCTGAACGTAGCATTTGTTGGATTTTCTTGGTGAGTTTGTAGGCACAATTTAATCCAATCATGAAATGATGTCTCCTTTGTCAGAAGTTTCCATCCTGTCCTTCACCAGCTATTGGGGAGCGGGAATCTGCATTGGATGTGGGGAACGCTCTCCCATTGGTCAGTGGGCGCTGCAGTCCCACCTCTGCAGGAAATCTTCATGACGTCAACAGAGAAAGCTTAGCCAATCATGGTGAAGCCAGCTCCAGCTGGAGTGAAAGCGGGAATTTCAAAGAGTTTGACTGTATAAAAATGTCTGTTTTTGAACTGTATGGTATCGCAGCTTACTTTGGTGGATTACTGCGGGCTGGCATCACTTCAGGTGACTTAAGAAACTACCTCGGTGGCTTCTTCTTCAACTTGGTGAGACTTATTAATCAGGAATTTTGAGTGATAGCTTCTTCATCTTGCTAGGTGCATGGACCTACAGGGTGGTCCGCTGTGGTGCCGGCAACTGCGTATCAGGACTCAGTATCCGCACTTCGGGTTTTGCTATCTTCTGCCTGGATCTCACTATCCACAGTTGCTTTGAATTTCTCTATTTCAAATGAACATTACTTCTGAAGTAAACTGAGAATAAAGGGGGAGAATGGGAGGAGAGAAAAGCTAGGACATTTTAAAAGCAATTATTGAAATAATGAGATGACAGAGGATTAACTAGGACTGCCTATACCAAATGAGGATAGCTGGAACGTCAAAATGCTGCACCATGATATTAATCTTTAAGGTTAGGAAAATGCTACCTTCCTTAAATTAAAAATGTTTTTAAGACGGTCCTAACGTTTTGCTGATAAAGGTTATCGCTATGGGATGGTTTGTTAATTTCAAGTTGCGGTTTTGTGCAAACCTTGCAACTTGAAGGCTAATTTAAGGCTGCAAGACTGCAAGGCTAATTCAACGTATCCTATAAGAGGAGAAAGCAAAGCTGATTCCTTTAGATGGAAACACTGGCCACAGAATTATTCATTCACCCAATTTGCCAACAACAATTCAAATGAGAAATACCGCAGCAGCTATGGCAATGGAATTGCCCAAGAAGTTTGCTATAATATCAAAAAACAAACCTCTGTTTTCCCTCTAGAATGCGGTATCTTGTTTCTTAGGCAACACTCTTTTTTTAAAATGAGAGTTTAGATTTTGGTTTAAAACAATTACTGTCATTCACATAAGGCAGTTTATTTCCAGTTTAATTCTATGCGGCTGCAGGAATTGAGAATTCATGTCTTTGAGGCACAGGGTAAACGACTGCAAATAAAACATCTCTTTATGCTACCCTTTGAAGACATGCATTTATTTTCACATGAGCGGAGTGTCTTGTTACTTCCCCAGCATGTCTTTATTTTAAAAGACGGGCGTAAAAGCCCCAAAGGTTTGGCATTTGGGCCAGATATGCCAGCTGTTGTATCAATAATCATTATGACAAGCCTGATGGATGCTTGTGCTGTGTGTAACTTATGCTGGGATGTATCCGTACAAATCATCTGAACGTGATATATTGTCTGGCTTGTTGCTAACAAACAATAGATCTTCTATAGGTAGATTTAGGGCACTGGAATTTCTAATTTAGGGCCTTTCTTAAAAAAAATAAAACAAAATGCAGCTTGCTGCATGCCAGAACACTAACCAACTCAAAGATACAGAGGCAGTAAAGACTGGATTAGCATTCTGCTGATGCAGTACCATCCCAAGACATTTTGCTGCCTGAGGAAGCAATTGGAAAATAGCATCCTGACCCAAGTTGCTTAGTACCGAAAACAAGGCTCACTACTTCATCACACTAGAGAATGAATCCGCTTTAAATCCTATTTCTGCCTCCTGCAGAATTCTGGGGTTTGTGGTTTAGTGAGGCTATTAAAGGCTCCTCCCTAAAGTACAAACCCCAGAATTCTGCAGGAGGCAGAAACTGGATTTAAAATAGATTCATTCTCTAGTGTGAGTTTTTAGCACATGGAGGAAGATGAAGACTGGATCTATACTGCTCTATATTGCAGGAATTGATTCCAGATAATAATAATAATAATAATAAATTATTTGAAACACCACAAGATGAGTCCACAGCAGACCCTCTGCTGGCTGTTGAATTGGATCACACGTTGGACACTTCCCAAGTGTCTAGGACTGTGTGATGTATCGGCGAATAATGCGTGCAGATCCCAGTAAGGTGGTCTTCTTCAGCTGGAAGATGGTAATTTTGTCAGCGCCTATTGTGTTTAAGTGCAGGCCAAGGTCTTTAGTCACTGCACCCAGTGTGCCGATCACCACTGGGATCACCTTGACTGGTTTGTGCCAGTAAAGCTTTTCCAGTTGTTTCTCTGCAATCCTGCTGTCACCTGGGATTGCGACATCAACAATCCATACTTTGTTTTTTAACACGATTGTGAGGTCAGGAGTATTATGCTCCAAAACTCTGTCTGTCTGAATCCGGAAGTCCAAGAGGAGTTATGATTATGATTATGATTATTATTATTATTTAGAAAATCAGGAGGCAGAGGGCTTCTGCAAGTGAAACAAACGGCAGAAGAAGAGAAACATGCACTGGCAGATTATGCGAAAGGCACTCAAGAACCAACATTGAGGGAAGTCAGTAGTAGTGAACTGCTTAAAGTGCAAAAGACAAAGAGCGAATACCGTAAAAACACAATCCAGAGCAAGAGAGAAAACTGGTGAAAGAAGGCTCTCCATGGACAGTTCCTGGGAAAAATAGAGAGCCAAATTGACAAAGAAAAGATATGGCTGTGGCTCACAAATGGAACTTTGAAAAAGGAGACAGAGGGCCTGATTCTGGCAGCCCAAGAACAAACCATTAGAACAAATGCCATCAGAGCCAGAATTGAAAACTTGACAACAGATCCCAAATGTAATAATAATAATAATATTTATTTATTTGATCAATCATATGACCATTTCAAAATAGAACACGAGTAAAAAACAAGGCAACAAGGTGATAAGTCAGAATCTTATTTTCCTGGTTCTTCTTTCAGGAAATCTGCTCTTTTCTTAATAGCTTTCAGAATAAAAAGGCTTACTCTGATTATGTTGGATCTTTCCTGCCCTTGCAAGAGGGATGTCAGAATATCATTTCTGTTGGGGGACCTGCAGTTGGATAATATTGGGTGTAAATATCTGTCTCGCAGTTCAGTGTATGCTGGACAGTCAATTAAGAAATGTTCAATGTTTTCCACTGTTTGTTCTCCCCAGACGCAGAATCTCTCACTTCTTGGGATGTTACAGTAGCGCCTGGTTTGCACCATAGGATCCCAAATGTAGACTTTGCAAGGAAGCAGATGAAACAATAGATCACATCCTCAGCTGCTGCAAGAAGATCGCGCAGACTACAAGCAGAGGCATAACGCCGTTGCTCAGATGATTCATTGGAATTTGTGCCACAAATACCATCTGCCTGCAACAAAGAACTGGTGGGATCACAAGCCGGAAAGAGTTACAGAGAATGAACACGCCAAACTCCTCTGGGACTTCCAGATTCAGACAGACAGAGTTTTGGAGCACAATACTCCTGACTGCACAATCATGTTAAAAATCGAAGTATGGATCGTCGATGTTTAATTATCGCAGTCTCAGCTTAATTATCGTGACTTTAAAGGAGAGTTCAGGCATGATTTGCTCAAGGGCTCATGTATGGGTCTTTTTAGCAGACCACGGTATATGTAGAACTTTTATGCAATACCACATTTCAAAGTAGTTAATTTTCTTCCTATCAGCTTTTTTCACTGTCCAGATTTCATAACCTTATTTAGAGATGAGAAATACGATGGCACAGACAGTTCTAGTTTATTATCAAATGACTTTAGGATCTTGTCTGATTCTTTCATAGCTGCCCTTCCAAGTACAGGCAGTCCCTAAGTTTATTTTGCTCTTTGTGCCCCTGTTTCATCTCACTGTCTTTCCCTGTGATAATTGGATTTTTAAAAAAAGATTTGGCTTGTTGTGGAAACAAGGTTTGATTATAAAGTTTCCTTGGAGACATTTTCCCCCATGAAAAAATCATTCAGGGGTAAATGTCTCTTCCTAGGGAGAGTTTTTTCTCATTTCCTGTTGTCTCACCCATGTTCTTAACAATGGGTCATTTGTAACTTGGGCACTGCCTGTATCAGATTTATTCTGTTTTCTTGACTGCAGTTAACTTTCTGATTAATGACTGAGCCAAGATATATAAAATAATGAAATATTTTAATGTCTTCATCATCTGCTTTAGAGTTATGTAAATAATCTGTGGTCATTATTTTTTATTTTAACATTCAACTATAAACCTGCCTTTGGACTTTCTTTCTTGTCTTTCTTCATTAATGGTTCCAAATGTTTGGTATTTTCTGCTAATAGTATGGTGTCATCTGTATATCTGAAACTGTTGATGTTCCTTTTTTTCTTTTTCGTGCCTTCTTCCTCCAAGTCAGGCCCGTAGCCAGGATTTGATTGGGGGGGGGGCTGAGTTTGATTCTAGGGGGGCTCAAGATCTACCCTAGCAAACCTTTTGTATCATTATCCCAATACCCCCATGCATATGGGATATATTGAGCATGGTGATCAGATCATGATGTGAATAAACATAACAGTTTAAATAATGTACCAGTAAGGCCTTCTTGCGAACCACCATGAGAATTTGGGGGGGGGGGGGCTGAAGCCCCTCAAGCTCCTCCCCCCCCCCCCAGCTACGGGCCTGCTCCAAGTATAACCCTGCTTTACATATAACATGTTAAACACACAACCTAAAGAGATAGAGCGGTTGTTCCCAACTTGTGGTCTGTGGACCACCAGTGTTCCACAAGAACGAAAATATGGTCCATAGCTTCACCATTACTACACCAATGTCTCAAAACCATGTGGCGACAGGGATTTCAGGAGAGGAGAGGTTGACTACTGACAAAAGGTTACTAACATCACATTAGCTCTAGATTATTTAATATGGTTTTCTGTGGGTGAGCAGATGGTGACTACTGGATGGCAGAAACTAGAGCTATCCAATACAATTTTCTGAATCGCCACCCCAAATAACCAAACCGAATCTAAAGTTGACCAAAAACTGATTTGCAACCCTTTTGGTACTAAAGTTGGAGAGTAGTACTAAAGTTGGTCCTAAAGTTGGTCAAGGGATCCCTGGTCAAAAAAGGTTGGGAACCACTGAGATAGAATGATAAACTTCAACCTTGAGTGACCCCTCAACTATTCTATTTCTTGAGTTCTGTTTTAACAGTGTCCTCTTGTTCTGAATACAGGTTATGCATCAGAACAATCAAATGTTGTGGTACACCCATTTATTCATGATCTATAATCTATAAAGCACAGGCTGTTTTTCTTTTGAAATTATTTGGTGAACTCCACTATTGAACATATGTTTGTAATATGATCCCTTGTGTCTTTCCTGAATTTAGCTTGGACATCGGGTATTTCTTATGACATATGTGATTAAAGTCTTTGTTAGAGCATTTTGAAAGTGTTGGAGATTAATACAACAGTCCTGTGTTTACTTCAATCCCTGGTGTCTCCTTTTGTGGGGAAGAAAATGTATATTGAGTGTTTCAAGTCTGTGGGTCATTGTTTTGTTTCTCATATTTAGTTAGAAATAGAGTAGATTCTGTTTCTGTAGATTGAAGCAGATTGTAGTTTGTATACATACTTAATTAGAAGGAAGCTGCACTTAACACCTGGAGTGCACATCTAATAATTACACATTTTAAGCATCTTCACAGTCAAGGATGTTCCATGATAATAGGTGGAAAAAGTAATTGCTCCTCCCCTGCAAATACCTGCAAGTAGGAAAATTAATAACCACCTACTGTTAATGTTGAGTTTCCCACACCTAGAGGTGTATTTGGCTCTTTTCTGAATGTGGCAAATGTTAGGCTTGGGCCTGACTCAGTTTGAACGAAAATGATTTGTAATATTTGGTGGGCCACTTCATATAATTTCCTAAAAAAACGAGGAGGGAACAAAAAAGCTCAGCTAAATGGATTAAAAGAGCCAGATTTTATTGGCTACTGGAGAGGATGGAGTTAAGTCTGCAATATACCTTAGGCGGGTCTACCACGAGGCTCCTGGAGAAGATGGGATTATTGCAACTTCTTTTTCTCCCTCAGCAGCATTCATCCATTTCTTTTGGAAAGTTTCCTAGGCTCCTCCTCCAGAGAGAGCCCTGCTGAGAACTCACTTTCCCAGCAGCACTTGCATGGGGTGGTCATTGGAAAGTCTCTGAGTTCCTCTCATAAATTATGGGCTTTGAAGTTTTTTTCTCTTTCTCTGTTTCTCAGCCAATAAAAAGCGTAGTTGGCTCCATGCTCTGATTGGCTGAGAATGGACACAACTGGTGACTACAATTCCCAGTACCTTCTCTTGCAGTTTGTCTTATTTTTAAAATGTTATGGTTAAAATTTAAAATAATTCTTAAAAATCAGCAGATTGGTGAAATGTTTTGAAACTTGGTGGGCCTTCAGTTGTAAATGGGGTCTAAAACTGAGATAGGTTTCATGCAGACAGGCCTTAAAATGACTAAGGATTGAGGCTTTAAAGTTTCCCATTGTAGCTAATAGGCTGAATCTTTGCCGAATGAAAATGACAACACTTCTCCCAATTCGAGTAACTTCCCGGTAAACAGAATGAGGGGCTAGCTGACAATGGATCTCAAAATGGCATGCCTTTTGGCTGAAATGCACACCTCTAGCAAATATGTCACATTCAGAACTGATATATGAATGTTCTCATTTATTATTCTTGGTTCTTCTTTTTGTTAGATTCATGTTTAATCCTATGGACTATGGTTTGACTTCTGTTGCTAGTCCTACTGAAAGTCAATCTGTGCTGGTATGGCTGTACCAAAAGCTCCAACTTCCTTTTCTTTCTTTGAGTGTTTGCATGTATTCCAAAGTTCCATGCATTTTGCAATAAGGTGGCTTCCCTTGGTTTGCAATTATAGGGCCAATGACCCATCAATCATTGTTAAGTTTTGGTTCTGCCCTTTTCCCCAGGGCTCTGGGAGGAGAGGGAGCCATTTTAGGTCAGTCTTGCATTGGAAAGCTTAGCTACAGGACGTGGATTAGCTCCACCTGTAGAGAAGCTTAGTTTCTAACAGCATCCGGGGGAAACAGCATCCGGGGGAAACAGCATCTGGGGGAAATTCCGGGGGGAAACAGTTCCAAAAGACTCCAGCTGGAAAATCTACAAAGCCTTGACTGGTGGGTCTACTCGGGACCCAAGAAGCAGTTTAGAGCCGGGAATAGAGCCCACACCAGCAAAGTTTAGGAAGTAGATTGCCCAAGGAGGGGTTAAAAAGGGTTTTCCTCTTAAAGAAAAGAAACATTTCACGAAGCCAGTTGCCTGTCCCTTGTGGACAAGATTAAGAAAGCCACCAGTTGATTCAAAGCCTTGAAGCATTTGTTTAATTTATTGAAGATCTAAGAAGTATTTGATTGTTTGTTGAAGACTTAAGCAATAATAAAGGACTTTGTTAAACCTTTCAAGCTTGTCTCTGTATAGGAAAATCCTTAGGGCCTCTCACTCGAGGCACCCTGGCTTCCCCCTGGGCACAAAGAGCACGTCCTGTTCAAAAGCCAACTGCTATAGGCCCAGCGCATGACAACATACAATCCATGGGATTTACCTATGTGTTGACAGTTCATTGAATGGGTCTGCTCTCACTGGAATTAAACAACAGGATGCAAGCATTTCTTTTAAAATGTTTGTACAGCAATTAGGTTATATAGCCGGAAAAAGAATGGGATGCCAATGGAATTGTGCAAGAGGTTGTGGAATAGACAGCAAATGTATATGGCCTGCATTGTGTGCCTGGCTATGCAGTGGAAAACCTCTCTTGATCTTTCCTTTGTGTTAATTCTGGACATTCATGTATGCAACACACCTTGTGTTACTGCAAAAGACATTTATATTCAGGACTCTTAATTGTTCATTACACCTTTTGACCACTGAATAACAATGGCTCTCTGGGCAGTTATAAGTAAATCAAAACCCATAAGCTATAAAATCAGTGTGTTTTATAAATGACTTGCTATTAGTCATTATTACTACCAAGACTAATATATTGCTAAAACATCTCAGGATACCATTTGCTTCACGTAGAGAAACACTAATGTCAAGCCCTTTCTATGAATCAAGTCGTCATGTCACATTATCATGTTCGGCTGTTTTTGTGCACAGCCTCCTAGATTATAAGAGCAGAATCATTTTCTTCCTTTGGAATACATTGAACTTGTTATCATTCATCCTACATGATGTTCCATATTTACAGCAGAAATAAGAGAATTCAATCTGTACAGCCAAGATATTGGCAATTCTGAGAAGTGCAATGATCTAATAGATGCAAGTAGCAGGATGAACAATATGAAAGTATGGCTGTGAATGAAACAGAAGTGAGGATCACAATCCAATGCTCACTAGATACATTCAGGTTAACAGGCAAGTCTGCACAATATGACCTAAATATGATTATTCTATTAGCTATCTAATTTACTATAAAGAAAGATCTGCTTGAACCTGTCATGTTTGATGACATTGGGCATGCCGTACTGTGAAGCTGTTACTCCTAAAATGGTGGGACATCTTGTAGACCTGACACTTTTACTTTAACTTGAAGGGAGCCTATTTGGTTAGTACTACTAAAGGTTGGGAAAGTTCCTTTTCTAGACTACAGTACCGAAGAAAACCCCAATCCTCACAGATATTTACAGAAAGGTAATTATTTTTCATGTCTGATTGCCATTTCCTTTTCAGAGCACAGCCTTCAAACCACATGTTTGCTATTAAGGAAGCTCCAGGAGAAGAAAGAAGTTGTCAAGGGTTATGCATTGGCAAACAATCAATAAAGGTAAAAAGAAGACCTGGGTTTGATTACATTTTCAAAGCCAATTGATATGGATACATACATACATACAAATATTTATCAACATGTCAATTGTGTGCGTGTATGTATGTGTATAGCCTAAAGGCACCAGATCTTGTTGATCTTGGCTACTAAGCAAGATCATACCTAGGGCACTTCCAGACAAGCCCTATATCCCAGGATCTCATCCCAGGTTTTCTGCTTTAAAATGGATTATTTGAGTCTGCACTTCCTGATAATCTGGGATAAACAGAAAACCTGGGATAAGGTCCTGGGATATAGGGCCTGTCTGGACGAATCCTTAGTTTGCACTTGGATGGGAGACAACCAATAAAAACCAGGTGCTGTAGGCTCTGTTTCAGAAGAAGAAACTGACGAAACCACCTCTGAGTGTTCCATTCCTAAGAAAACCTTATCAACGTCATGACTCATAGGGTTGCAATATGTTGGAAGGCAATTTGAAGGCATACACATACTTTGTACCTCTCACCATAGTGGGGAAGACTGTGGTCAGTTAATCTCTTGAGTCTACACAGTGTGATTTTTGGGTATGCCAGATGCAAAGGCCTGATTCTCCCTTGTGAAAGTTAAAAACAATTTATGCCAGACTTGCCACCTCATTACACGGGGGGATTTTGGCCCCTGGTTTCTCTTCGGCAACAGATACTGATGAATGGCATCATATGATGCAGGACATGGCCCCACCCCATTGATGGCTGAAGTGGCAAGGAAGCTTTGCAAGAAGCTTCCATGCCAACGATGGTGAGTGATTTGTCTTTTGAGTAGCTCCAATGGAGCTACCCACGGTTTTTGGGCTCCCCCCTCTCCATGTGATAGGGAAATGGTACCGCGCCAACATGCCTTGCCATGCTTTCCCTTGTCTGATGAGGGAAGGAACAGGGGTCAACACGCCTTGCCCAGATGCCCCCATGTGATAGGGAGGGGAAGGAGGAGGGTGTACGGCTTGCCACAAGGTCCCACACATACCTTCCATTTTGCTGGTGATTGCTGGTGAAACATGACAATAGAGAGGGAAGGGGTTCATCAGTATGATTAGGTCATTAGACTGTTCTGGAAACTAAAGACATCTCCAAATCGAGAGCACATAGCGACTCTAAAGTGATCTTAAGTTTAGAGCAGTGGTTCTCAACCTGTAGGAACCCAGATGTTTTGGCCTACAACTCCCAGAAATCCCAGCCAGTTTACCAGCTGTTAGGATTTCTGGGAGTTGAAGGCCAAAACATCCGGGGACCCGCAGGTTGAGAACCATTGGTTTAGAGGGTAACATATGAAGATGATTGGGGCCAGGGATTTCCAGCCTTGATAAGAGTTACTTTTTTAGTATTATAACTCTTGGAATTTCTCACATGCTATGACTACTGTGCACACTGCCTGGGGGATTCAGTGATTTTCTTTTTTAAAAAACAGCCCGGGGCAGGGGGCATGATTCTTTAGAGCTATGAGAATTTGCACACGTAGACTGCAACAGATTCTCTTCCTTGATACATCTAACATGGCTATGGTGACTCATGCCTTTCTCACATCCTGATTGGATGGCTGCAATGCATGGGGGTTTTATGTGAGGTTTCTCTTGAAGAGTGTTTGAAAACTTCAACTGATTCAAGAAATTGCAGCTGGATTGACAACTAGGGCTGCCAGTCTGTTTCTGAGAACAAATCAAAGTGCTAGTTCTGACCTACAAAGCCATATATTGCTGAGACCTAGGTTATCTGAAGGATACTATTTTCCCACATGAATCTGCCCAAGTTTTAAAGTCTTCAGAGGAAGCACTTCTATCCCGGTGCCTTCACTATCTCATTTGGTGGGCACATAAAAGAAGGCTTCCTCTGTGGCTAATCTCAAACTTAGGAACTGAGGATGGCTATCTTTGTTATCTTTTTTTCTCACCTACAAAACTGGGAATGAATTATTTTCCTGCTGTTTTGCATGTGTGTGAGCTGGGAAAGAATTCTACTTTAGCCAATCCTACGTGCTTGTGCTGCTTGTGTGCTTAGCTGCAACAGGCAAGGGAAAGCAACAGCTGCCTCCAGAATCCCTTACTGAACATGCATGAAAAGCAAAATGGAGAGAACAGATAAATCTGTTTTGCCAGCTCTGTCTAACATGTTGGGGAAAAAACCCAAGTAGATCTTTAAGACTGTTCATCAAAATGGAAATCATCAGAAAGAGGCTGGGTGAAAGAAAAAAGCCTTCCCTCATTGTCTTTTGGAAAAATCCTTCAAGTGATCTGCATAAGGTTCAAAGTGTTTACTTTTGCAAGGCTTACCTGACCTAGTTGTTTCATTAAATATGTGCATATTGTTAGTTTTGAATACAAAGTCTGCAAAACACGTTGAGTTGATCTTTTTGTGCTATCCCTATTCTATGTATTGTCGAAGGCTTTCACAGCCAGAACCACTGAATTGCTGTGTAGTTTCTGGGTTGTATGGCCGAGTTCTAGCAGCATTTTTTACTGATATTTCACCTGTATTTGAATATGCCAGCCACAGATGCAGGCGAAACATCAGGAGAAAATGCTGCTAGATCACAGCCATACAGCCCAGAAACCACACAGTATCCCTATTCTTTCTGTTATTTTTTTGCTTCTGGTAACAAATTTAGTATTAAGTATCATGTCCAGAAACACACCTGTTTTGTTAACTAAGGTATGCCTGAATAGAAAAAACATGGCTAAACACTGATCGGTGGCAGAGAAAACACATCTGAATGGCCACTGAAGATCAAACTGGAAAAAGTAGGTGGTCACGGGCAGAGGGAGCTATCTACAGCCATGAGCCTGTACATCTTTTACCAGATACACATCTTTTACCAGATACACACCTTCCAAGTGTTGGCAAAAATAAGAATTAAAGTATAAACTGCTGATGTGTTTTAGTGAGCCTGATACACCGCATCTTGTCAACAGATGACATCTCCCCATGGGCTGCATTGTTTGCCTAGTTCTGCCATTTGTACTATGCTAGAAATGCTGTAACTGCATTATGATGGGCCCAAGGCCAACAACTAGGAGTTAAGGTTACACACAGTGTCAGACCCTAGAACATTCTCATCAACAAAAAATCTTGAGAAGGATTATCATGCATGCATATTAGATACAGAAAAATAGTTTTTCCCATGTGCATAACTCTGAAGTTGTATAAAATACTGATGCTTGACATACACTTTATCCACCTTGCTCAGTGCTGTAAGTTGGACTGAAAGCAATGTTGGATCCTTTGACTAAAGTTATTGTTTGCTGTCTCTCTTCCTGCTCAATTTCAGGGCTCATCCCACCATATGGTAGGCTGATATTCCTACCCAACACAAGAGTAAATCATAACAGGAAAAAAATCCACATCCAAAAAAGAAGCTTGTAGTAGGCCCAATAAACATTTGTGTTAGATAAACTGTAGAGTAGAATAACCAGTAGGGTTGGGAGGACAATAGCTTTATAACCCTGCTATATGCCTGCAAAACGTGGACTGTCTACAGGCGTCACATGCAACTCCTGGAACGATTCCATCAGCGCTGCCTCCGGAAAATCCTGCAAATCTCTTGGGAAGACAGGCGGACAAACATCAGCGTGCTGGAAGAAGCAAAGACCACCAGCATCGAAGCAATGGTCCTCCGCCATCAACTCCGCTGGACCGGCCACGTTGTCCGGATGCCCGACCACTGTCTCCCAAAGCAGTTGCTCTACTCTGAACTCAAGAACGGAAAATGGAATGTTGGTGAACAGGAAAAGAGATTTAAACATGGGCTCAAAGCCAACCTTAAAAACTCTGGCATAGACACTGAGAACTGGGAAGCCCTGGCCCTTGAGCGCTCCAGCTGGAGGTCAACTATGACCAGCAGTGCTGCAGAATTTGAAGAGGCACGAATAGAGGGTGAAAGAGAGAAACATGCCAAGAGGAAGGTGCATCAAGCCAACCCTGACCGAGACCGCCTCCCACCTGGAAACCAATGCTCTCACTGTGGGAGAAGATGCAGGTCAAGAATAGGGCTCCACAGCCACCTACGAACCCACCCCCAGGACACCGAACTTGGAGGACCATCATCCTTGGACTACGAGGGATCGCCTAAGTAAGTAAAGTAAGTAAGTAAGAATAACCGGTAAAAACAGGGAATAGATACATCACGGCACCATGATTATTATTTGGCTTGAGACAAAGCAAAAATTTGGCCTTAGAGCAAAGAATAAAGTCTGTCTAAAAAGATTTGCAATGTACACAGCAGACTGCTACCATCTCTAGCTGTATGTGCGATGCCATCCTTCAGTGGTCTTGCTATTATAGGTGTGCAGTTCAGCCATACCAAAAGGCATACCATTTTGGGGTCCATTGTCAGCTGGCCCCTCATTCTGTTTACCGTGAAGTTACTCGAATGAGGAGATATGTTGCTGTTTTCATTTGGCAAAGATTTGCCCCATTGGTTACAATGAGAAACTTAAAAGCCTCAATCCTCAGTCATTTTAAGACCCATCTGCATGAAGCCTACCTCAGTTTTAGACCCCATTTACAACTGCAGGCCTGCCAAGTTTCAAAACAATTCACTAATCTACCGATTTTTTAGAATTATTTTAAGTTTTAACCATAACATTTTTTAAAATAGGACAAACTACAAGAGAGGGTTCTGGGAAGTGTAGTCGCTGGTTGTGTTCTGGAACAGCTGTTCCAGGACCTCCAATTTTATTTGCTTTGAATTAAATGTTGGTTTGCAATCCTAGGCTTGGGATTTTGCAGCAGGGTGGCTTCCTGTTACAGTTTGCAATCATAGGGCAAGCCACCTGTCTATTATAGTTAGGATCCCTGGTCCCGCCCCTCTCTGGGTTTTTTGGAGGGAAGGGGCCATTTTTCAGTTAGTCTCAGCAAAGGAAGTCAATGCAGAGGATGTATACAGACGTCCTCCTGTGCAAAGGCTTCGTCCCTTAAGACTTTCCGGGGGAGAACAGTCTTGAGAGCCTCTGAAGATTCCCAAAGGTTCCAGGGAAACAGCCTTACAGACTTGAGGAATTCCGGAGGGAATAACAGCTCTAACCATCAAAGCAGCTAAGTGATTACAAGCCTTTTGATAGGTTTGCTCGGCGTTGAGACGTAGTTCAGCCCGGTAGTGAATCCACATCAATAAGGTTTAGGTTCACAGCAGCCTGGGAGGAGCTAGAAAGGGGAATTTTCCTTTAAACAAGGTTTTTGAAGATAGTGCCTGTTCCCTGTGAACAAGATTGCAAGAGCCAAGAAAGAAAGCTTTACAATTCCTGTTTGTTCATCAATAAAAGACTGTTATATTTAAGCTCAAGCCTCATAAAGACTGTTTAATAAGGGAAATTTCTCTAAAGTCTTCTTTTTGGGGGCCCTGGCTTCCCGCTGGATCCAAGCCATACATCCTCTCTTAAAGGCACTTCATTTCAGGTCCAGCGGTGACAGAACAGGTTGTGTCCATTCTCAGCCAATCAGAGCATGGATACATTCAGGCTTTTTATTGGCTGAGAAACAGAGAGAGAGAAAAAACTTCAACTCCCATCATCTCTGAGAGGAATTCTGAGATTTTTCATTGTCTGCCCCATGCAAGTGCTACTGGGAAAGCAAGTTCCCAGCAGGGCCCTCTCTGGAGGAGGAGCCAGGGGAACTTTCCAAAAATAAATGGAGTGACACTTCTGCTGCCAGGAAGAAAGAAAAAGATGCTGGCCTGCAATAATCCCATCTTCTCCAGGAGCCCCGCCAGACCCCTGAATCAAATATATTGCACTTAACTCTATCCTCAGCAGTAGGAGAAAGGTGCTGGTCTTACTAGTTGAGGTCAGAAAGAGAGGGGGGGAAAGAAACCAATGCTAGGACATTTCACTTTGAATAAAGGATTTGAAGGTTGCATCCAAGTGTTTGTTGCAATTGCACTGAGCAGCAGAAACAAAAGAGTTCTGCAATTGAGTCTTACATTGGTATGTCATTGGATGAATAAACCTTTTGGGACAGTGCATATATATTACATTTAATATGTAGTTTGCTGTACTGTTGCTAAAAATATACTGAAGCTTAAAATGTGATTCTGTTTGCAATATTCAGTTATAGCTGTACACAGGCACAGTGCCCTGCCACATAACTGTAGTTGCCTTATTTTAGCCCAAATAATTTGCCAAGCTAGGATGACACTTTGCTATTTTTTTATAAGGACTCTTTTTAAGGATTGCTAATAGTTGGACTCCTTGTTAGCATGTTTTTTTTTTCTGCCAAATGTCTGGTTTTTACATATGGACCATGCTAACTTTTTATGTTTGTTTTTCACCCTTCCAATCTTCTGCCATGCTTTCCCATTGACAATAATGATGATGGTATGCCAAATTACTTGGGTGCTGGAACTAGGGTTCAGTAGGGTTTTTCTGGAGGACAACACAGAACTTTCTTCTATTTGGATACAAGTGGCTTGAAGGGTAATGGACCATTATAAAAAGCAAATGGCACTTTGAATAAAATCAAATGGAGAAAATAGCACCATGTGAATTGTTTTTGTGATGAGAAAGAGGAAGGAAAAAGACTACTAAAAACATATGTGTACATATGCCTTCAACTTGTCTGTTGTGGTGATCCCATAGGACTTTCTTAGGCAGTGAATATTCAGAGATGGTTTTGGCCAATCCTTTTCTCTGAAATATAAAATGCATCAGCTCATATAAACCCCACCCAAGTATTAACTAGGATTGACCAAGTTTAGCTTCCAAGATCAGATCTATTGCCTTTAGGGTTTTTAGGTCCTCTAAGTTCATACTGTTGTGCAGGCCCGTAGCCAGGATTTCGATTCCGGGGTGGGGGGTGGGGTGGGGGGTGGGTGTGAGTTTGTTTCAGGGGGTGTTTCCGGGGGGCTGAGTTTCGGGGGGGCTGAGTCTGAGTGAAAGAGGGTCTACCCTAGCAACCCTTTTGTATCATTACCCCAATACCCCTATGCATATGGGATATATTGAGCATGGTGATCAGATCATGATATGAATAAACATAACAGGTTAAATAATGCACCAGTAAGGCCTTTTCGCGAACCACCATGAGAATTTCAGGGGGGGGGGGTGAAGCCCCTCAAGCCCCCCCCCCCCGGCTATGGGCCTGATCTCAACCCACAGTAGAGAACCCTTCATGTCAACCAGTTGAGTCAACCATATTCATAAAACCAAATAAACATTAAAATATTTGTAAATGTAGGCAGCACAGGTAACTGGAGAATGTTTGAGGCAAGGACTGGCAAAATGCTAGCTTAGCATGCACCGGATTGATAATAAAGAGGCACTTTTGGGGGTTTTTTGTGTGTGAAACAAACAAAAAATGTGGCAAAATGCATCTGAACTGCAGCAATTTTAAGCTCTTAATACACTAAAATCAGGAGAAGGGGAGGGGAGAGATAATCTCCATTTAAGAATATTAAAAGAGTTGGTGCATGAAATAGAAGGCCCACTAGCTAAGATTTCTCATAAATCAATTAACTCTGGAGCAATACCTTGTAGGAACTGGAGGGGAAACAGATGCTCTTGCACTTAACATGGAAGAAAGTGAATAATAGCAAGGAAAGTGAATAACTGCAAGGAACCCAACTTTAGCAGCAGATCCGTTAGCTTAACTTCAGGATCAGATAAGGCCCAAGTACAAATACTTTCCACTGGACTTTGTTTTGTGAGAGAAAAAATTATTCAACAGCTGAGGGAGTAATTTGGGAACTGAATAACAGGAAGGAAAATATAAGCAAAGTGCAACTGAGAGTATGGGAAATTTGCCAAGTGCATTCTTAAATATACAAGTCTTGCTGTGTTTCCTAAAATTCAGATATGTTATGCTGTTTAATTTGGGCATAAATGTATAAAATATTAACCCTGGTAGCAGCCTTCTACTAGCTGGGAGCAATTATATCTAACTCTTAAAAAACCCCGAGCACAATTGCTACAGAAGATCAACCAAAGCAAAAGGTTCATTAAAATCTGAAGGTGTTGGATATTTAAGCAAAACTCTCTGCACCTATTTACTTTGTTGACTTCCTTTGTCACAGCTGGCTGCAGGATTCTGGGAACTATAGTCCAAAATCATAACTTTGTTCTTCATGATGTATTCACACTCATCCAGTGAATTGCTATGAGGATTAAGCCTCAAGTTGTTGATGATAACTTAAAAAACCCTTTTAAATTAGAAAAGGACAGGCAATAAATCAAGCACACAGTCTATTTTAGTTGGCAATAGATGCCAGCAACAAGATTCTATCTAGAAAATGTTTAAGCCACATCTATAGTTGGTGGTTACAGGTGGTTACTTAATACTGCATCAGATTAGGAACAGTGGTGTTTTCATACGCTGTACTAAACTTGCTAGTGTCTCTCCTTAAAAAATATTGATTTATCGAAATGGAATTATAGATAAAACCATCAACTGATGCACTTTGCTCTTGAATTAGCCATTCTTCCTTAACTGACTGTCCTCTGGTTACTACTTGTATTTATTTGTTTATTTATTTATTTATTTATTTAAAACATTTATATTCTGCCCTTCTCACCCCGAAGGGGACTCGGGGTGGAGCACAGCATATATACGGCAAACATTTAATGCTGGGACACGAATTCATATATGCATACTGTGCTGGTACATCTGTACCAGAAGCTCCCACTTTATTTGCTTTGTATTAAGTGTTTGCTTGCAGCCCAAGGCTTGGGATTTTGCAGAAGGGTGGCTTCCTGTTAAAGTTTGCAGTTACAGGGCAGGCCACCTGTCCATCATCATTAGGTTCCTTAGTTCCACCCCCTTTGGGTTTTCAGAAGAGAAGGGAGCCATTTTAGTCAGTCACACACAAGGAAGCTAGTCTATAGGATGCAGACAGCTCATCCCGTAGGAAAAGCTTCATTCCTCAGAATCATCCGGAAATCATCCGGGGATCATCCAGGGAAATAGGAACAGAAGGAAAAGATCCCAAAGGCTCTGGCTGAGAGCTCACAGCCTCTCAGCCTCACAGCAGCATAGGGGAAAACAGCCCTGAAGTTCCCACAGGACAGCATTACAGAACCACTGAATTCCAGCTGAAGTATCATCAAGCCTTGACTGGTAGGTTTACTCAATGTCCAGACGCATTTGGGATCGGTAGTAAGACTCAGACCAGCGAGGCCCAGATAATAGACAGCCTGGGAGAGATTATAAAGGGTTCTTCCTCATGCTGAGAAAGTACAGTTAATCCAAGTGAGTGCCAGTCTCTTAAAGACTAGAACAAGAAAGCCTTGAAGTATTGTTTGAAGATTTGTTATTTGTTCCTTAATACTTTGTTGGACCATTAAAGACTGTAAAGACCCTCACTTCAGGAAATCCCTAAGAATCTCTCTTTGAGGCACCCCAGCTTTCCACTGGGTTTAAAGTATGCGTCCTATAGAATAAAGACAATTTGTTCAGACCCAGTGCGCGACAGAACACATACATAAACATTAAAAACATTTATCTCAATATTAAAATACACAATTTAAAACCGTCCTAGTCATCAGCGTCAAATCTAATTGGCCTGGTAATCTTTCCTTTTTCTGCTTTATTGCCCTGTCCCAAAAGCTTGGTCCCACAGCCAAGTTTTACCATCCTTCTAAAGAATAGGAGGGAGGGGGCCAATCTGATCTCACCAGGAAGGGAGTTCCATAGCTGGGGAGCAATCACCGAGAAGGCCCTGTCTCTTGTGCCTATTAGGCATCAAAAAGCCAAATGGCATACAACATTTCACAGAAGAAAACTGGAAGATTTGTGGTCAAAAGATTGTGGCTAGAGCAAAAAGGAAGCAAAACTCATTGAGGAAGAACACATAAATCTACTATTTCAAGAAGAGAAATCTTGACATTGATGTACTATTTATTTATTTACCATATTTATATACCGCCCCTCTCAGCCCGGAGGTGACTCGAGGCAGTTTACAGTTAGCAATCAATGGCTGAATGTGAATCCAGCAATTCAACCGTTACTTATTGCTGGCCCATTAATGAAAACTTAGGTATCTTTTTTTTTTTTTTGCTTGTGTCATACTCACTCACTTGGGAGAATTACTATAATATTTCTGTGAGTATGAAAAAAACTGGCAATGAATTTTGAAGTACAGTTGGTTAGTTCTAGTAGGTTTCCAGCTGTTCTTAAATTGCTTAGTGCTTTGCTTTTGAATCAGCGAATATGTTTACAGCACCTGGTATTAAAGGATGGTTTCCCATCCAAGTACTAACCAGAGCTGATCCTGCTTAGCTTCCAAGATGTGATCTGGTGCCTTATGAGATTTGAGTCCTTACTTTATTATGCTCATTTCTCTTCCAATATTGGAATACTGCTTTAAGCTGAAAACTGTATTCTTCATAAATATGCAGCAAAGATGTTGCTAGGGAAAAAATCATCTAGGTTTCCTGACAGTGATTTTAAAACAATGTCCTGGAATGCCTTTTCTGCTGTTACATCACTGAGTGTATTTTATCAAGCTAAAAGATATACAACTTGCAGTAATGAATCAAGAACTGCAATCGTGCTCTAGTTCACCATATTATGCTTTCAGGGCAAGCTCATCAGTATCCATGGGTTCTGCATCTATAGATTCAACCAATCACAATTTGAGGAAAAAAAATCCCAAAAGCAAACATTGGTTTTGCCACATACTGAACATGACTCTGTGTAGGCATATACACTGCTGTAGCTTCTCACTATTTACAGATCTTTTCCATTTCATTTAATAGACAACATTTTATTCCAACACTGTATGTAATGGGACTTGGACATCCATGGATTTTGGTATCCACAGGGGAGCCTGCAACCAAACCCCAGCAGATATTGAGGGTTGACTGTACCCCACTGAAGTCTGGAATCTGAAAACTGAATTTCAAAGAACCTTAAAACTGAAAGAAAATAACTGTACAATTTTTGACATTAAAGTCTATCTCTGTCGCACCTCAGAGTAGAGTCACCTTGCTTCAGACACCAAACAGCACACAAGCAATAGTCTTTATGGTTTATTAAAATATAAAAAATAAAAAGTTCAAAAAAGGCAAAAGTATAGTTCTAAAGATCAATATAAGGTAACACTGGAAAACAGGATCCACGAAGATATAAGCAAGGCAAAGTCCCATGAGAACATGACAAAGTCCTGAAACCATGAACATGAAAACTGTAAGATAAATCCTAAATCTCTTGGCTGAAGCGAGAAGTTGCTCTAACACTGGGGTATTTTTAAACAGCCTATTTAATACCCTTTGGAAAACATGAAGGTGTTCCTCTGGCCCTTGGCCTCCCTCTCTCTCTTGCTAGCGATTCTCACACTTCTTCGAACCTTAAATTCCAAGCAATCAGCTCGATCTAAGGCTCCGGCCTCATCAAGGTCAATCTGTTCGTTAGTGCTTTCTTGCTCATTATCTGTCTGAGAACAACTGTCCTCCCTTCCTGAATCAAAATGCACCTGGCTTTCAGTAGTTTCATTATCAACAGTGTCATCTCTTGCTGTGGGAAACAACTGAACTTCTGTACCCTGGTCTTCCTTGTCTATCACATCACTTTGCACCTGACTGTGAATCTGAATCCCATCATCCTCATCAGACTCATTGACACTATCACTCAGTGATTCCAGCTGAGTCACAACAATCTCAATGTTGGAAGAAAGCCTCCCTTTCTTTGTTTAACTTAATGGTTGGCTACCTGTAGTCTGTGGAGCACCAGTGGTTCACAAGAACAAAAATATGATCCGTGGCCTCACTGCTACCTGAAAGTGGGGACACCTTGGTGTCTGTGTTTTTAGGCCTGTTCCTGGGGTTATTTGGGCTTCTGATTCAGAAAATTGCATTGGATAGACCACTGGTTTTGCAAGAACCCTCTTATAGTGCCGAGGCAACAAGGATGTTGGGAGTGGAGAGGATGACTACCCATGAGAGGCATGCCAACAAGTCTCCTGACTGCTGCTTCTCCTCCTCCTCCTCCCTCCCCCTGAACGGAGCTATTCCATGTGGCACCTGGAAGTGGGGACGCCTTGGTGTCTGCGTTTTTAGGCCTGTTCCTGAGGTTATTTGGGCTGCTGATTCAGAAAATTGCATTGGATAGACCACATCAGCTCTAATGATTAAATATGGGTTTCCGTGCGTGAGCAGATGGCGACTACTGGATGGCATATGTTCTGTATCAAAAACTAGAGCTGATGTGGTCTATCAATGCAACTTTCTGAATCAGCAGCCCAAATAACTCAACCGAATCTAAAGTTGACTAAAAACCAATTCGTAACCGTTTTGGTACTAATTTTGGAGAGTGGTCCCTGGTCAAAGTGGTCCCTGGTTTAAAAAAATTGGGAAACACTGGTTTAACTTGACATGTTAGTCTATCTGAGCGCTACATAGTTATTAATCACTAACTGAAATACTGGTCTTCTTCTCTGCAAAAATGCCTGCCTACTACCACTGTTCTTCTGCCTGTGGTTTTGATTCTGAAATCGGAAACAAAAATAAGAGGTTACGTGGCTCTAAACAGCAGTTCAACAAGCGCTTGGAGTGGCCAGTACATTTCTGCAATGCACAGCATGAGGTAAAATTACTATTCAGAAACAGAGCCAGCTCCTACCGCAAAGAGAGGTCTGCTGGCTTCCAGCCTTGCTGAAGCCTGGTAGATGGGTGTGGCCACTCCCTCAGCAGCATAAATACAAAACATGTGTTGTGTTTTCTTCCTTCCTTTCTTTTCCTCTGTCCGCCTGCTGTGAAAATGCTACACCATACAGTATTCTAACAACACAATGTTCCACTAGGAAATGTCAAGAGTTGCCAACCCTTGTTATGTAAGGAGAAATGTAAACAAGGTAGCATTTTTTATATGTCGGGGAAATCATCTCAAAGAAAGCGGGGAAATACTGCCCCAGCAATCCATGCTTTTGTGCAAACCAGCCTCTGAGTCTCCTTTATGTTCCTCTCACATGTAAAGATGCAACCCAAACAACAAATAACATAATCTGGAAATGTAACTGGATGAGAGCATTGTCCCTCTAAACAGAATTGAATCCCATCCCTCCCATCAGAATATTCATTCAGTCACCACACTTTTAGGTATTGCAGAGACAGAGAGTGAAAATCCTTCAGACAGTTGTATTTGCCGTGTTTACATTCCCTTGGTAATTGTTTCTAAATACTCAACTGAACATTTCAGTTATTGCATTGCTAAAAACGTGAGGATTGACTTCTACTTATGGTGACCCTATGAAACAGAGACCTCCAAATCATCTTATCTTCAACAGCCCTGATCAGGTCTTGCAGATTCAGGGCTATGACTTCCTTGATTGAGACTAGTCATGGGTCCGAAATTTGTCCCATTCGTTTCATTCGTGTTTCCATTTTGTTCTGTCCATTCGGATGGCACGAAATGGAAAGGCCCTCCTGAAAAGAAATGCAATCGATAGAAAAGGCAGGCCTGCCTTTCGGATGGATTGCATGGCACCTGGCAGGACCTGATCAGGGCTGTTGAAGATAAGATGATTTGGAGGTCTCTGTTTCATAGGGTCACCATAAGTAGAAGTCAATCCTCACGTTTTTAGCAATGCAATAACTGAAATGTTCAGTTGAGTATTTAGAAAGCGCTCCTTACTTGGAGCTCAACTGCAGGACCTGCAAGGCCCGGGTGCATAAGCCCAAAGCCTGCATGCATAGGCCTGGGCACTTTGGGCCAACGGGTGCAGGCTTTGAGCCTACGCACCCGGGCCTGACAGGTCCTGCAGCTGAGCTCCAAGTCCTCGGCACTCAGCTGCAAGCCCTGCCAGGCCCAGGTATGTAGATCCAAAGCCTGCACCTGTAGGCCTGGGTGCTTTGGGCCTATGGGTGAAGTTCCCCCCACCAAGAAAATAATGAACATGAAAACAAAATGAAAAAAACAAATATCTGACCTCCCAGATTTCAGATGGAAACAGATCGAGGCCCCAACCAAAAGCCAAACACAAAACAGATCAAGGTATGCACAAGTCTAATTGAGACCATTTATTTGTAATATACAGGCAGTCCCCAAGTTACGAACAATATAGGTTCTGTAGGTTTGTTCTTAAGTTGAATTTGTTAAGTGTACCTCCAGCCTTTATTTGTGTATGTGTGTGCCTTGGATAGCATAGGGAAGGGTTAACACCCTTGTGATGTTTGTTTTGCTGTCTCTGCCCCTGTTCAGAAGATTTCACCTCACTTTCTGTCCCTGTGATAATTGGATTTTGAAAAAAAATGCTTTTTGCGGAAACAAGGATTGGTCAAAAAGCTTCAGCTGAGCCTCCTTTCCCCTATGATAACATTTTCAGGAATGAATTACCCTTCCTAGAGATAGATTTCTCTCACTTCCTGTTGTCTCACCCCAATTCTTAACAATGTATGAACCTCTTCATACAAGGAAATTTTTAGCGGCCTAGGACGCTTTTGTCCCCACTGAGTTACAATGTCTCGCGCCACCCATGTGCAAAAACACTTAAAAACAATACAATAATTAAAATTAAGAACTATTTTAACAAATATAAACTTATTAGTATTTCAATGGGAAGTGTGGGCCTGCTTTTGGCTGATGAGATAGGATTGTTGTTGTTATATGCTTTCAAGTCGTTTCAGACTTAGGTTGACCCTGAGCAAGGGCTGGGTAAATGACCTTGGAGGGCCACATCCGGCCCCTGGGCCTTAGTTTGAGGACCCCTGAAATAGGTCAACTGCATCCAAACATTTTGTGCAATTAGGGTGGCATGGAATAACTCCTTAAGTCAATGTTCCTCAACCTGGGGGTCGAGACCCCTGAGGGGGTTGCAAGGAGGTGTCATAGGGGTTGCCAAAGACCATCAGAAAACACATAATTTTCTGCTGGTCATGGGGGGTTCTGTGTAGGAAGTTGGCCCAATTCTATCGGTGGAATTCAGAATGCAGTTTGATTGTAGGCGAAGTATAAATCCCAGCAACTACAACTCCCAAGCGTCAAGATCTATTTTCCCCAAACTCTACCACTGTTCACATTTGGGCATATTGAGTATTCATGCCAAGTTTGGTTCAGATCCATCACTGTTTGAGTCCACAGTGCTCTCTGGATGTAGGTGAACTACAACTCTAAAACTCAATGACAATGCCCACCAAACTCTTCCAGTATTTTCTGTTCATCTTGGGAGTTCCGTGTGCTGCATATTCAGATATTTACATTACGGTTCATAACAGTAGCAAAAAACAGTAGCAAAATTACAGTTATGAAGTAGCAATGAAAATAATTTTACGGTTGGAGGTCACCACAACATGAGGAACTGTATGAATGGGCCACGGCATTTGGAAGGTTGAGAAATAATACCTTAAGTGAACCCTCTTCCAGACACCCTTCATACACTGTCACTTCCCATTGAAGTAATTCAGTTTTGGCAAGCAGGAGGACTTTTTGTGCAATTAGAGTGGCATGGAATAACTCCTTAAGTCAGTGTTCCTCAACCTGGGAGTCAAGACTTGTGAGGAGGTGTCAGAGGGGTTGCCAAAGATCATTGCATGAACTCATGGATTAGGCCAATCAAGTGACATTTTCCCACTTGATTTGAGCTTTACTATGTCTGATAAGAAAAATCCATGGTCATATTGTTCAAAAAACTACATGGGCTCATGGAAGCATATCTCAGAAAATCACCACCCATTCAGCTGGAGATGACAGGATCTAACATGGCTGGAGGAATCCAGTTTAGACAAAATTGCTTGAAAAGATACAAAACTCTTCGTAAGAGATAGAGCTCATTGTATCTTTATTACAATGTCTGGTTCAACTGTGACAGGGACAAAATGCAAGATTCCTGACATTTTCAAGCAGAGCATGTTTGCTTTTGATTCTGATTTTGTTTGGAAGTCAGAGGGTTTCTGACTTTCCTGAACACTCGGATACCTTTAAAGACTCCACAGCAGTAGGACAGGTTATGAGACCCGTGGGAGATATTAACATCTAGTCAAGGTACAAGAAACCCGAATGCATTTGCAACGAATGTATTGTGAAACAAGACGGAATGCAAGACTGACATTTACCCGTTTCCACTTCAGTACTTACCCTCTTTTGAGTCTGTTGCCTGACTGAACTAACTGGGTCATTTGCTTTGGGTGGCTAGGGTATTTTCCTCCTTTCTTAAAGTAAATTGGCTTTTATGTAAATAATTTCTAGACCCACTGTACTGAACTAATTATCTGGGTCATTCAAATTTCTGCTTCTGGAAGTAATTATGGCCTTTGGGAATGTAGTGTATAATACAGGCTTCTGATTGGAGCTGAAGTGAGAGGCCTCCTTATCTGCATGAACAGTATGAAGCAAGGTTAGCAAATCTTCCTTATATCCTAAGGGTCCTTGTTTCATGAATAAAACTCCCATTGATTTGAACGGAAATCACACACACACACCACATAACTGTACAGGGCCCTTGTGTCTTCACATCTGTCTCAACAGTGCGGAGCAGAGACCCTTTCAAACTGACTTCTGCCCCATAGGAGCCAGAGGACATCATGTGCTATATTGCAGGGATCAAGTGGCAGATGACCCAGATTCTGATTGCATCCTCTCCACAAGGGTAGGAGATAGAAGAATGTACTTATGTAGCTGTTCTCACTATTTCCTACTTTAATTCAAGTAACTCTAGTTTCCTCTCACATTCATTGCTTTCTTATGAAATGCTTAAATCATAAGAGATTTCTTTTTTAAAAGGAAGGAAGGGATAGAAGGAGAGATTTGCTGTTCTTTTTCTTTGGTGCCATTTCTGAGTTATGGTGACCCAAAGGGAATCCTATCATTGGGTTTTTCCTCATACAAGATTTCTTCATAGTAGTTTGTCATTGCTTTTCTCTGAGGTTGAGAGAATATGACTTGCGATCACCCAGGGCGGATCCAGACAGGCTTTCATCCCAGGAGAATCCACATTTTTAAAATGTGGATTTTCCTGGGGGGCTGTCCACACTCACCCCAGAATGTGCATGCTGTCTGGGGTCAGTCTCCAGATGTTCTTCTGAGACTAGCCTAGGAGAATTTCTGGAGGCCCTCCCTGCAAGCTCCCATACCCCTTAGAAAGGTAATGAAAACTTACATGGCCTACATTACAGGCTTTGGCCAGCTCTCCTAGCACATAGAAATGACGCACAGGTAGAATGGGGTTCATCATTTCTATGTGTTGGGAGAGTTGGACAAAGCCTGTAATGGAGGCAAGGTAAGTTCTCATTACTTTTCTAATTGATCTGGGGGCTTCAGGGGAGGGGGTGGGTATTCCCACAGTTTACCGGGCTTATTTAGCCTGGTAAACTATGAGAATACTGTCTGGACTGCAGTATTCTCCAGTCCAGAACTGGTTCATCCCGTGCCTTCTAAGAAGGCCCTCTATCTAATTAATTCGCTACAAACCAGGGTTTTCCTGGTTTGTAGCAAATTAATTCAGAACTGTCCAGAACGTTGTCTGGACAGTCCCTCCTTTATTGCTGTAGATACCACAATAAAGATACTGTCTTTTTAGCCAGAAGTAGTTTAACTCATGTGATGAGCTCAGTGCCTCACCATGCTTGAAAAGAGGCCGAAGTGTCCTACAGCTGGGAAATTTCTCAGTGTGATAAGGTGGTTAGATTTCTAGTCCAACATAGAAATCACTATACCACACCAAAAGAAAAGGAGAACAAAGGCTGGCTGCATAGTATACAATAGGCATGAGGGGTCAGTACCTTTCTGAAGGGCCATGGCCTGTGTTCAGAGACAGATGATATCTGATGCTCATATGGTGGAATAAATAATGGGAAATGTGTGCAATTGGCCCTCTATAGCCATGGATAACTATATCCACAGATTGAGCCATCCATGGCTTGAACACCACCACTACTTCCCAATCCAAAAAGCAAATAATGATTTTGCTATTACTTTCGAGTTTATTGAGACTACAGTATGGCAGTATTACTTTTTTTCAAAGTACTATTCCCTGATTCCCTGAGACAAGCATTTTTCTAAATTCTTCTAGAAACACCAAGCTGGTCATGGACAAAAACAAAGGGCAAAGATGAAGCAGCATTTTATCCATTCATTGTGTTGTTTACACCTTCTAAACCCAAGGTGGAAGTCTTTGAAGATGTGCCACTCCAGACCCTAGAATCTACATACGCAGGCCAAGAAAATAAGATCTGTTGGCATGTATGGTGAAGACATGATGGTGGCAAAGAAGTGAGAGATCTTTGCTGCCATCAGTGCCACAGAATAACCCTAATAATGGGTTTCCACCTGTATTTAAACATATTTGTTGTGATTTTCTGCCACTTTTACCAAAGGGCTCAACACAATTGCTTGAGAGCCTTCTGCTTCCCAGGAGTTGACCCACCTCCTTGATTTAGAATGATCACATGACAATAGTTAGTATCCTGTACAATAAATAACACAATTCCGTGATTTTGAAATAAGACCCACCAAATTTAGTATTATAAACATGTTTAAGACTGGAATATGCAGGCCTGGCCCAAGTTGTTTTTTGCTGAGCAGCAAATATGTTTCTTTCCAGTTAAAACACTAATAACGTTATAATCTATATAAATAAAAATGTAAAGCAAATTTTGGCAGAGTTTACATAACAGAGTTGATTAGAAGGGACATTATAAAAACACACATATATTTGCATGCTTGATATGAACAAGACTTCTGAAGCAATTGTATTTTATAAGTTTATTAGAAAAGAGAAAACAAAAAAAAATGGAAGAAAAAGGTTAAGTGTTCAGGAGGGAGATATACATGTGTGTGAGCTAAACACATACACTAATATGAGCTGCTCAGATGTCCAAAATGCATTTATTGAAAGGTAACGTTTGTAAAATCCATGTTAATGCATAATTATAGATGTAAGATTATGTGACCATTGATTGGTGGATGGTGAATATTTTGTTTTCCATGCTTGGAGCTACAGTTGACCATCAATCATATTTTATGTTGTATAAATGTAATTTAAATTACATGTCTGTCTATAAATTTCAGTGATTTCTCTGCTACAATACTCCCAACCAGAAAAATGGGATCCGTGGGAGGCACTGCCCATATTTTGTTCAAGTGGACAGTTTCTTTCTAAAATGATATACGGGTATCCAAAATCCCTGAAATATATTTTTCCTAAACCAAAACATATTTTTAAATTTAGATTTAAATCATTTTCAGTGATGAACAGAATAAAAGAATCCAATCAAAAAGAAGCATCAAATAGGTTGATATATTCATCTAATTACTTGGCACATTAATGACTTGGAAGATAGGAATTATTATGCAAAATAAAATCTGGAAAATTAAATGCACCATGAACAAAACTAGCAAGTATGCATTTTTGTCACTCTCAACCTAGGTGAAAAGATAAAAATTAGTACAGGAGAAACTATTTCAAAATAATGATGGGAAGGTCGTCTTCCTTCAAAGACTAAAACATGAATTGCTTGTGGATATTAAGAAATACCTTTTCAGCATAAAGTGAAATAATAATAAGTGAAAGCTTTTTATTTATTTTTAGTTTGTTCAGTTATAATTCGTATTTATATGTTGGGTTGTACAAATTTTGTTAGTATGGATGTATTGTTGTATTTGGGCATTGAATGTTTGCCTTTTATGTTTGGAATCCGCCCTGAGTCCCTTTGGGGAGATAGAGCGGAATATAAATAAAGTTATTATTATTATTATTGACACAAAAGCACAGTATGTCACAGCGAACGATATCTCTATGCTGGATTTCGTATCACAAAATCACAAGTCAAACACTTCCCAAGCGTCTAGGACTGTGTGATGTATTTTCGAATGATGCGTGCAGATCCAGGTAAGGTGGCCTTTTGCAGTTGACAGATCGTGATTTTGTCGATGTTTATTGTTTCCAAATGCCGGCTGAGAACTTTTGGCACGGCACCCAGTGTGCCGATGACCACTGGGACTGGTTTCTGCTAGAGCCTTTGCAATTCGATTTTGCGGTCTTGATAGTGGCTGAGTTTTTCCTGTTGTTTTTCTTCAATGCGACTGTCTCCTGGAATGGCAACATCAATAATCCAGACTTTTTTCTTTTCCACAATCGTGATGTCTGGTGTATTGTGTTCCAAAACTTTGTCCGTCTGGATTCATAAGTCCCACAGTATTTTTGCATGTTCATTTTCCATGACCTTTGCGGGTTTATGATCCCACCAATTCTTTACTGCTGGCAGGTGGTACTTGTGACATTATTATTATTATTATTATTATTATTATTATTATTATTATTATGACAGTAGGATAAAATCTTTTAGTAATCAATTTTGTAAGTAATCTTGAATTATGAACTCCGTGCTGATGCAGCAGGTTAAACCACTAAGCTGCTGAACTTGTTGACTGGAAGGTCAGCAGTCCAAATCCGCAGGATGGGATGCGTTCCCATTGCTAGCCCCAGATTCTGCCAACCTAGCAGTTCGAAAACATGCATATGTGAGTAAATCAATAGGTACCTTTTCAGCGGGAAGGTAATGGTGCTCCATGCAGTCATGCCAGCTACATGACCTTGGATGCCTCTACGGACAACGCTGGCTCTTCCGCTTAGAAGCGGAGATGAGCACCCCCCCCCCCCCCCAGAGTTGGACTCGACTAGACTTAATGTCAAGGGGAAACCTTTACCTTTACTACCTAAACCTTTACTACCTATGATTAATAAAATCTAGCTGAGCCTAATGAAGTAATATTGTTGTTCCATTTTGAATCCTAATAGTTAGGATTGCAACTATTATTTCAACAACAACATTTAATATAGAGATTGCTCTATCATACATCCTTCTAAGTGACTATAAACACAGATTTACTTAGGTTTGGAGCCAGTGTAATGCCATGGCACCAACCTGCCATAGTATATGCAAAAAGAATATTAACAGGGACAAACAAATGGAGATACTCACCATAGAAAGAGAGGCCCTGCCAATCATGTGAGGAAATCTTTATGGAAGCAGTTAGACCCTCATTAGCTACAAAGATCACTAGAAACAAACTTAATTTACATCCAAATTCAATAAGGATCTGAGAAGGAATCAGTGAGGACTGGGAGATGAAGATTGACTCTAAAGCAATGCTTTCATTGTGACATTCAAAACAAATAGAGACAACCAGACTGATTGCCAAGGTCACCTGCCAAACCACACAGAGTAAGTTCCCAGTTCCCAATAAAGTGTCGCACAAGAATTTGCTAACCTATTTATCCTCCATTTGAATCAGTAAGACTGGTACAGTTAAATGAGGAACTGACAGATCTTTACAGGAATTAATCATCCTACTAAGAAATGGCTGATCACATAGAAAAAGTGAGAAAATATACAAAGAAATTTGAAAGGAGTGCGCAGAAGTAAAACAGAAATGTACTGCTGTGAGAGACACTCAGATGTTTTGAGGGTATTCAAAATAGTCATCCTTCAAACACAGCAAAAAGAAGAATTCGCCCACTGTAAACATCAAAAGAACAATAAAGACAAAGACCTAAATCCTATTGTTATTCCTAACAGAGTAAACCCACTGAATCGGGGGGATTTCCATAAGTATGGATTTGCCATTTAGTAAAAGTTCAACAAATCTGTTTTATTTGGAACTAGTAACTGAATGTAGATCTATGCAACTATAATGAAAAATGCTACAATGTTAATAAATACTATGGCAGAAGTATGGAGCCCCTGATGATGTAGCAGGTTAAACTGCTAAGCTGCTGAATTTACTGAAAGGTTGGCGGTTCGAATCCGAGGAGCTGGGTGAGCTCCCGTTGTTAGCCCCAGCTTCTGCCAACCTAGCAGTTCAAAACATGCAATTGTGAGTAGATCAATAGGTACCACTCTGGTGCAAAGGTAAAGGCACCCCATGCCGTCATACCGGCCACATGACCTTGGAAGTGTCTATGGACAACATCAGCTCTTCAGCTTAGGAAAGGAGATGAGCACCACCCCCCAGAGTCAGACATGACTAGACTTAATGTCAAAGGGAAACCTTTACTTTGTTATGGCAAAGAACAGTGCAAAGCATGCCCACTTTGTGTTATTACTTACAATAATTGTACCACTCTATATGCTGACATTATCCCAACGAACATGGTCATTAGTATGCACAGAGTTTGCAATTTCTTTCTGTTCATTAGGATCCAGTTGTTATTAAAGTGCACTTCCGATGATCAGGTAGAATTTGTGATATCTATTTTTGTTGAAGCAATATTTCCCGTTTTGTTAATTCCCAGACTGGAGAAAATATTTACTACTTTGTTAATCTCAGATGTACTTTAAAAAGGTCATAATTTGCCTTTCCAATTGCTGGAATCTTCAGTATTTGAAAATTATGCAGGATTTGCTCCCAGGAAAATGCCATCTCTCTGATCCAAGGCAAGCGAAAAACATTAAATACAACCAATGGCATAACAATAACAGCCTAAGCTGTTGAGGGAGGAAGCCAGAAACCAGGAAAAACATGTTTCTATATCATACAGAACCAATTATACTAGAATTATTAATAGAAATGTTCTCACCCAGTTACCAAAATACTCTTATCCTCTACAAGATAATTCTGATGGGTTGTTCAGTCACTAGATAAAATCAAGCAAACGCACAACACAAGCCAAGAAATGTGTGGAAAGATGAAGTTAACATTCTGTGCAGATAAGAAACACAATGTCAATGAATGTGGTGATCACTCGGCCATGGAGACCTCAGGAGAAGACAGGAATACAAAGAGAATTCATTGTGCACGGTGTATTCGGCACACCTTTAAAGTTGAGCTGAACAAAAGCATCAATATCCCTCCCCCAATTCATCCTTCCATTCCATCATCATTTTCTCATCCACTTAGTCTGTGCTTTCAGAGGGAAACTAACAACTCTCCGTAAAAGCTAATCTCCCCTTCACCATAAAGTAGGAAGAGGAATAGCAACAACTTTGGAAAGGGAGAGAAATGAGCAAGACTGACCACTTAAACCCATGAGACCCTTTGCCGGTAAAGAATATTGATCAGTTCATCTGTTAAGATGGATTGACTGTAAACCCCAAAGACAGACTACAAACCCATTTTGTGCAATTTTTGCCTGTCTTCCCCTTCCATTTTAGTGATCCCAAAGAAGCAAGAAAAACCAGGAGATATGCAGTCTCAGCAGAAAGAGGAATCCATGGGATGGGCAGAAATTCATTTCGTTTCCAGTGGGATAAAGAAATTCATTTCAAAGCCACCGAGAAAGAAAAAGGTGATAAATATAGGCAATAATTCAATATGCTAGCTGATGAGGCAGAACCAGCAATGGACAGAGCACAATACAAATGGCAAATGACTTCTCAATATTAGAGAATAGAGCTCTTACACACAGGAAATGAAGACCCAAAGGGACAAGGGAATTGCATATTGGGGCAGAGGACTGCCGTTCTGTTTACAAAAATGTTTGCAGGTCTAAGACAACAGTTGTGCTGCTTCATGGTGCAACCAAGGGCCCTTCCACACAACCCTATATCCCAGAACAACAAGACAGAAAATCCCATAATATCTGTTTTGGACTGGGTTATCTGAGTCCACACTCAGATAATGTGGGATTTTCTGCCTTGATATTGTGGGATATAGGGCTATGTGGAAGGGCCCTAAGGCTTCAGTTCTGTATGCTCATTTCCCTTGGAGCAAGACCACTAAACCCAGTGAGATATCTGAGCAGACAGCAATGCCACCAAGTTACAAGTCAGTTAGTTGTTGCCAGTGTCCTTTGGCCTAAATACAGTATGTTCTCAGTTAACCAGAACTCAAGCAACTGGAACTTTCAGGCAACTGACAAAAAAAAAATCAAAGAAATAATACTTTAAATAAAAATTAAAATAAAATCATTTTTAGTGGAACAGTTTTTCTTATAAAACAGTAAAGCTGTGTGTTGTCGAAGGCTTTCATGGATTACATCAGTGGATTGCTGTGAGTTTTCTGGGCTATATGGCCATGTTCAAGAAACATTCTCTCCTGACGTTTTGCCCACATCTATGGCAGGCATCACAACCTCACAACCTCACAGGATGTCTGCCATAGGTGTGGGTGAAACGTCAGGTGAGAATGCTTCTGGAACATGGTCATACAGCCCGGAAAACTTTCAGCAACCCAATAAAGCTGTGTTTTGTTAAGTGTGTCTTTATTTGTATACATTTGATTTTAATTATTCTATTTCAATATTAATAAAGGAGAAAAAGGAAAAAAAATCCTATACATCCGTATTACCTATTTGTAGTTAAAATTAAAACTGAACTACATTTTTTTTGTCGTGTCAGGAGCAACTTGAGAGACTGCAAGTTGCTTCTGGTGTGAGAGAATTGGCTGTCTGCAAGGAAGTTGCACAGGGGACGCCCAGATGATTTGATGTTTTTATCATCCTTGTGGGAGGCTTCTCTCATGTCCCCGCAGGAGGAGCTGGAGCTGATAGAGGGAGCTCATCCGCCTCTCCCCGGATTTGAACCTGCGACCTGTCAGTCTTCAGTCCTGATGGCACAAGGGTTTAACCCACTGCGCCACTGGGGGCTCCTGAACTACATGAAACTAACAAAATGACCGTCATTCTTCTAAAACACCATTCTATTACAATAAACACAGCCTAACTAATAATAAACTAAAACACAAAAGAACTCTGCCCCCCCCCCCATAAAAGCTGTAATAAGAAAAAAAACAAATATTTTTTTTATTGTTACAGACCATTACTAAATAAATATGGTAGAGTTACAAGTGATCATAACTAGCAATTATTACATCTTTAGATGTTTTATTCAAAAAAATGTTTTCCGATCTTTCAAAAAGTCTTCCATTCGGTTGTCCTTTAAGCCCATGTCAATTTGACAACCTGCACAGTTTTACAACCTTCACAATCTATTTTTCCATCTTTGTTGCTTTGGTTCATTTACATGTTTGGATTAATAGCATCCTTGCTACTATTATATATTGAAGGAGTAGTCCATCACCATTTTTTGATTCCTTTTAACAATGTTCAGCAGAAACATTTCACGTGACATTACTATCTCTTCTATCTATAAAAGTTATTTTTTCATCTGAAAGATATTGGTATGTATTTTGTCCTCTATTGTCATTCAAATAGGACAGAATCAGAGCTTGGAAAAGTTACTTTTTGGGGAACAACTCTCAGAATTCCCCCAGCTAGCATATCCAAATTATTCTGCAGAGAAAACACATTTTCCAAGCCCCGATCAAAATAATGTCCTGCCAAATCATACCTAGTTTGAGTATAGAGAGAAAATGCTTTAGAAAAAAACTAAGAAGAAATTTGTGAGTGGGAAAAAGATGGATGCTGTCTCACGTTGGAAATGTGAAATATCCTGAAATTAAGCATTAATAACATATGCAGCGTTATAGTCTTAAATATTCTTAGAACCTTATCGCCACCTTTTCGTCTCGACAAGCTGTCATTCCCTCCTGCTGACTTGTACATCCCACCTGCAATTATATTACACTTTCCAGTGGCGTATTGAAAAAAAAAGTGAAAAGTCTAAATGACTCACATGGTTGATCAAGGGCCTTTTAAGATTAGGAGATGGGTGGGTGGGGGAAAATCCTGGATTTTATTTTTAGTTCTGACACTCTTCCAGTGGACTTCAGTTCACGAATGCTTGTGCCTATTAAAAGTATTGTCTTTTGTACTATGACTGATCAATGGCCATAATATTGTATTCCCTTACACGAAATATGGAAAACAGTCAGAAAGCCTCACCCTTGCAAGGAATGGGATGGGTTTTCCCTTGGGTCAGTGCAGGTGGGGAGATTTAGCAAAGGTCCCAAAATCATCCTTAAATATATTCAAAATAAAGTGAATACACAAAGTGGGTTAGTGAGATTATTTTCATTATTTATTAATTAAAATAGTCATAACCAGTCTTCTACCTGGATTTTTCAAGGTGATACCATATTTCTTCCATGGCTGCTGGAAACAATTAGGCACAATGAAAAGCACCAACACAAAGTCTTTTATATGATAATTGTGGAAAACAATAGCTATAAAATATTAGTAAGAAGGTTTTTATTTTACCTATGTCAGTCTTGCTGAATATCAGTTTTCTCACACCACCCTATGGCCCTAAACGATTCTGGCCCAGACTACCTGTCCGAACATATTTCATCCACAAACCATCACGAAGTTTAAGATCTTCAAGAGAGGCCCTGCTCTCGATCCCACCATTATCACAAACTCAGTTGGTGGGGACGAGAGACAGGGCCTTCTCGGCAGTGGCCCCCCGTCTGTGCAATTATCTCCCCAAGGACATCAGGTTGGTCACCTCCCTCCTGTCCTTTAGAAGACAAGTGAAGACTTATCACTGGGACTAGACGTTTGATTAATTGGATAGTGGCAATTGGAAAAAAGACTTAGGATATTTACGACATTGAATCTGCCTAGTCTTGGATTTGGTTTTACTGACATGTATAATCTACTATCTAATGAATTGTATAATGTGTTTTATTGATTTTAATTTTTTAATGATTTTAATGCTTTAATTGTACTTTGAATTGTTTACTTGTTGACAGCATCGTATGGTGCTTGTGTGAGGCCGACCTGAGTCCCCCTTCATGAAATAAATAAACAAAAGTTCATGAAATAAATAAACAAACACACACACACATATATGTCTGGTATTCTTTATCAATTCCTAAAAAATAATATGTCACAAAGAAACACATTTAGGCCAGGTTTTAGTTGGCAGTTGTAATTTTAAATAGACATGTACATTCTTGATGCCTTGTATTCTTGTAATATAGGTTTATATTTGAATATAAAGGCATTAAGAACAGTCTAGTGAGCCTTTGAAGAACAGTGCAGTGAGCCTTTGGTATCTGCTGGGGTTTGGTTCCAGAGCCCCTGTGGATAACAAATCCATGGATACTCATGCCCTATGATATACAATGGACTTCATCAAGTTCAAGTTCATTTTATTACGATCAATAACCAGTTCGAGAGAAGAGGGGCAAAGTCCCATACAATCATATCAGAATTAAGTGTTAGGAGATTTAAAACTTTAAAATAAGTATATCATTGTTAAAACATTAAGGTAATTAACTTAAGAATCTAAGCTAAAAGCCATATAGCGGATTATATTAAAATCCAACACAATTTATGGAATTAAAGGGAAGGCGATCTAAAAGAAGGGAATAGGGGTGCTCATGTGGCACAGGGAAGGGATGTCCAGTCAAACAGGATGGGGCAACATCCATACTAAAACTAAAAGACTGTAACCCCAATTTTCTGCTAGTATGAAGCCCTGGCTTGTACTAGCTTGTGCTATCAGTCATCAACCGATGGATTTTAATAGCCGCCGTGCAGAACATGGCAACATTATAAGTTATAGCCGATTTAGTGCCTGAAAGCAGCAGGGAGATGTAAAATTGTCCAGCGCATCGTGGTTGTTTGTATAGCCATGGAATAAGGAGACAGAATCAAATATCTCTATAGAACAGGCACTGAAGAAGTACGTGTTCCGTTGTCTCTATGTGTCCGAGTCACAGGGGCACAGCCTCTCAGAATATGGGGTCTTCCGGTAATGGCTTCAAATAAGGCAGATGGGAGGGACTTCATCACATACACTCCCTCCTGGCACACAGAAGACTAGGCAACTTGGAAGGCACTGAACATACTGCTCTGGCACCACGAGATGCAGAGCCAAACAAGGATGCCTGTTTTAAAAAGCATGCTGGTATCCTTGAAATGAGAGGAGTAATGGGAACTGGATGTGATGGGAATTAAGTGGATGGTTGAGTTAGAAACTGGAGGAGGCAATCTTAGTGTGATGGGAGTGGGTAAATGCTTTGTCTTCTTTAAAGACAGAATTCCATGAAACTCCACACTTTCCTCCACTTTTCCTTGTTTTCTCCAGCTCCATGTGATGAAGTCCAATGTTGTAGTAAAATGGCATCTCTTATATAAAATGGCTGATCTTGAAGGAGCTGGGGGTGATGACAGCTGACAGGGAGCTCTGGCGTGGGCTGGTTCATAAGGTCACGAAGAGTCGGAAGTGACTGAATGAATAAATGACAACAACATATAAAACGGCCAAATCAAAGCCTGCTTTTTTGAATTAGTCCCCCCCCCCTCCCCCCAAGCAATGGATGATTAAATCTATGGATTTAATCTCATGACATTTCAACTCACGTCATGTGTTTTGGTCTCTGTCTTGTGTGATTGATGTGTATTTTACAGAAATGCTTTGATCTGTATCTTTTATGGAACTGATCTTTAATGTCTGTTTGTAGAATTTTCGTAATAGTTGTGTGTTTTTAACTATGCTGTGACCCGCCTCGAGCCGTGATGAGAGGCGAGTAAGAAATATAATAATAATAATAATAATAATAATAATAATAATAATAATAATAATAAATCATGATACAGAATCCATGTATTTGAAAAACCAACTGTAATGTTCAGAGCTACAGCATATACAGAAACAGTCGTTTATTGAATCAGAGTGACTACCTGCACATGCATGTAGCTGTACTGCTTTTTACAGAGCCAGTTTTCTCTGTTGCTGTTAGGGCCTCATCTACACTGCCATATAATCCAATTTCTGAATTCAGATTACTTACTTTGAACTGGATTATATGACAGTGAAGACTCATATAATCTAGTTCAAATCAGATAATCTGGATTCAGAAACTGGATTATATGGAAGTGCAGATCCAGCCTAACAGATTCTGGGAATTGTACTCCAATAATAACTTTATTAATAAGATCATTGCCAGAGGCCCTTTAAGGCAGGATTGGGCCCTTTCTCTGGTGGCATCCCAGTCATAGGATATGTCCTCTAAGGATGACAGCTGGTATTAATCATGATGAATAATTAGCAGACAGTTTAATGTGGTTGTATTTGCCTGTACTTTTATTAATTGCTGAAGATGTTTAGTGCAGCAGCTTAATTTTCTCACCATACGGTTTTTATACATCTTTTAATGCTCCTTATAATGATCTCCTGTTTGTTTTTATTGGAGTGGATTTTTAAAATAAAAAAAAGTTTGTCTCGTTTATTTTAAGTTGAAGGTCACTTTATGTGAGTTTCTTTTTAAATAAAAAAGATGCAAATATTTGAAGTCAGGAGTAGGAGAATTATACTCCTATGAAAGTTGATGCATTGGGATTTCTATCAGCTCTAGCCAACAAAAAACGGATCATGGTGAAGGATCATGGAAACTGTCACCAAACATTTGGAAGTTCACATCTACTTCAACCTTGGTCTAAAACAGTGGGTCCCAAACTTTTTTTTGACCAGGCACCACTTTGACCAGGGGCCACTGTCCAACATTAGTACCAAAATGGTTACGAATCAGTTTTTGGTCAACTTTAGATTTGGTTTGGTTATTTGGGTAATGATTCAGAAAATTGCATTGGCTAGACCACATCAGCTCTAGTTTCTGATAAAGAACATATGCCATCCAGAAGTCACCATCTGCTCGCCCATAGAAAACAATATTTAGTAATTGAGAACTGATGTGGTAGTAGTAATCAGCCTCTCCCCTCCCGACATCCCTGTTGCCTCAGCTTTGTGACACCAGTTGCTCTCATTGCCACATTGTTTCGCAGCAACGCTGTAATAATGGTGACCATATGGACCACTGGTTGTCCACGGACCACAGGTTGGGAACTACTGGTCTAAAAATATAGAATGTAACATTTACACCTTAATACACTTTGAGAACACTTTTATTGAAATGGCTCAATGCCATGGAATCACAGGAGTTGTAGTTTGCTGAGGCACCAGCACTCTTTAGCAGAGAAGACAAAAGACCGTGTAAAACTACAGCTCTCATGATACAATTGGACCATGACAGTTAAAGTGGTGTCAAACTGTAGTAATTATACCGTGTAGATGCACATGTGGTCTTTCAGACTTACGCAATGTAGAGTTTTATATAGACTGTCATGCCCCAGGTCTTGGTTATTCACTGACGTGCATCTGCGATACTATGTTTGCTTTTGCAGTTTGGTCCTCTTGACTTTCTGTAATAGTTCCTTCCCTTCTCTATCAGTGCTATACTTGTTGTTTTGAAGAGAAAACATAGCTGCTCAACTCCTGGGAATGTATCATTTTTCACCTACTGTTGTATGACGTTTACAAGGTTTACCTGGATTAAAGCATCTGGAATCTTATCTACGTCTCCTCAGTTGAGTTAAACACTGTCTGACAACATATATCTGGTATAAGTACTGGCCAAATATAGTTACAGCCAACCTCACACATGCAGCCAAGTTATTGAGTCAGAATACAGACCATAACTAATTCATTGAATACTGCTTAGAAACAGAGTGGTAGCCAGAAAGAGAACTGGATGCTCTCCAGTGGATTAACAGTTCTAAAATTTGACTCTGCCCATGGGGTAGAAACTGTTGTTATTGATAACTAGCAGTCCCCTGCCACACGTTGCTGTGCCCCAGTCTGTGTATATGTGCTTTATATGTGCATATATTTGTGTATATGTGTATATATGTGTGTTTGCATATATATGTGTGTGTGTGTGTGGTTTTGCGCATGTATTGTAATATATTTTTCATTTTTTTGGCTTTTTAAACCTCTTCCGCTGTGTTTTTCAGTGTTTTTATGAGTGATGGTCACCCGTTGGCCTGATTGGTGTATTGTGTCCAAATTTGGTATCAATTCATCCAGTAGTTTTTGAGTTATGTTAATCCCACAAATGAACATTACATTTTTATTTATATCGATGATGGTGCTGATGACAGGACTACTGGTATTTATTCTCTGCTCCCTGTTGTTCCTTACAAGAAAGACAGGAAAGTAGGTCAGCAAAGTATTTTCCCATGCTTTGCCAACCAGTGTTCTGTTGAAGTCAGAATGTATATTGGTTGTAATGGTTCTGGATCACATCCTTCAATTGTAAAACCATGCCTATAAACACAGCAATCTATACTTATGTAATATGAGTCAGACAAATAAATTATTCATGCAACAAGTTGTCCCCCTTTTCTGCATGATGGGAAAAATAGGTTGCTACTTGCATTGAGGATGAGTGAACAAATAATTTCATGCAGGTGACTAGTCATAATGAATAATAAAAGAACTCATGTCTGATTCTAGCCCTCATGCTGCAAAATCTATATACTAATAAGGAGCTGGCAGGTTCTGTGCAAGGTTAATATTAAAAGACTTACTGGTGATCACACAGGCATGGTTCAAGCCTTAAATAAAATTGCAAAATGATAAAGCTGGAGAAAAAAACTATTCTCAACTCATAAAACCCTTCCCATATGGCATACTGTGATCTCCTGATCTTGAGAAGCAATGAAAGTTTTTGGGGTCGTAAAATCTAATATAGTTTTGTTTGGATAAGATAGCACTAGACTCATCTTTCTGGTATCTTTGCAGAAGTAACTACTTATAAAGTTAGTTGAAGTGAGTTCCTCATGCAATAATTCTTAAAGTATTACTATATATTGCCTCTCACCCTAATAATGAAAACATAATTAAGTTACATCACCATTGTTACGTAACAACCACTCCATTAATGGTATATGCAGCTGTTTTAGTTACTTTTAATAGTTATGGAGGTGTGGGCTCACTAAAACAGCTGAGGAGGAATCCCACATAGTTCTCATAGTTAAGGGTTACAAATCATATGAATGGGAGGAGGTTCTTCTTTGCACTGATTGATCACTGGTTTGTGACATTAAGATTTATTTTTTGATAAAGTAACTTAATACATTAGTTTAGGAGGGTGTGGAGAAAGTTGTATTTTAGAAGAAAACTAGCAGCGGGGAAATCTGGAGGTTGTAGCATATGGAAAAAAAACCATTTCACAGGTTCTGCATTGTAGTTACTGTTGAAAAACTGGAAAGCAGTGCAACAAATGATCCCTGTCAATATCAGGGCAAGTAACTGTTTTAGGAGCTTGAAAGTACAATAATAACAGTAACTAACTATAACTTCCTGTTACTGACACTTTTGTGGTATTTATTTTATATGCATCACTATGCAAGCAAAACATAATTGGTGTAGGGGACAGTCATCCAGGGCCCTTCCAGATCCAGGATCCGATCCAAGGTTCTGATCCCAGGTTTTCAGTTTATCTCAGATTATCTGGCAGTGCAGACTCATATAATCCTGTTTAAAGCAGAAAACTTGGGATCAGATCCTGGGATATAGGGTCTGTCTGGAAGGGCCCTCAGGCACCACTTACTGCCCTAAAATATCTCTGATTCAACTTTGGACAAAACACATTTTTCTTATTCCGGTCCTGCAACTGAACACAATAACTGCTTGTTGTGATTTGCTGTCAAGTTGACTTTGACGATGGCACTATGAGAAATCTCTATGAGATGGAGGCCCCTTCTACACTGTCATATAAAATCCAGATTATCTGCTTTGAACTCGATTATATGGCAGTGTAGATCCATATAATCCAGTTCAAAGCAGATAATGTGGATTATTTACTTTAATTATCAAGATTATTTGGCAGTGTAGAAGGGACTTGAGACATTAATAATCCTGCTCAAACCTTGCAAACTCCGGTTCATGGCTTTCTTGGTTGAGTCTATCCATCTGTAACATAGGCCCCTTCTACATTGCTCTATATCCCAGGCTATATCTACACTGCCCTGTATCCCAGGATCTGATCTCAGATTATATGAGTCTCCACTGCCATATAATCTGGGATAAGAAGATAATCTGGGATCATATCCTGGGATATAGGGCAGTGTAGAAGGATCCCCAGGATATGATGCTCTGAGGCCTCTTCTACACTGTCATATAATGTATGTATTTATTTATTTACAGCATTTATATTCTCACCCTGAAGGGGGTCTCAGGGCGGATGACAGAACACATGCACGACAAACATTCAGTGCTGTTAAACAGACAGGACAGACAACAGATGGAGGTATTATGTCAGCATTTTCCCCAACTTCAGCGTCCCGGAGTTTGTGCTCAATTCTAGCCATAGAGGAATGCTGTTGCTCCAACCTTTATGACAAAGAGCATTTGATCACAGACTTCCTTCTTCCTTTGATCACAGGCATTTTCTGGTGTTTGTGTTGACTCCACAATCAACATTTAACATTAGGGGTCCTATTTATTTATCACAGTATTTATATTCTGCCCTTCTCACCCCACGGGGAACTCAAGGCAGATTACAACACACATATACATGGCAAACATTCAGTGCCATTTAGACATACAACATATATAGACAGACACGGAGGCAATTTAACATTCCAGCTTTTTGGCTTCATGTGGGTGTTGTCATGATGCCAAGGCTCTGCCTATACCCAAGTAGAGATGAACCAAACAAACACCCAGTTTGTATCAAACAGTTTAATTAAAACAGCACTTACTTCCTGGTTGTTTTAATGGTCCAAAATATAAAACATAAAGATGGCACTCAGCCACAGAATATAAAACAAAAACTGATAGCAAATGCTACGCCATAGTAAAAGGGTTCAGTCTAGTGGTCAAATGCCAAGAGTTCAATGATCAAAGTCCAGGGATCGAGCCAGTCCAAAGATTCAAGGTTTCAAGGTTTCAAAAGTTCAGGAGACCAGTTCAGGACACCGAAAATCCAGAAACCTGGGGAAAAACCAGCAGCATCTACCACCAAGATAAAACAAATACTTTTCTCCCGAAGAAAAGTAGGCTAGCTCCTTATATCCAGAAACACCCAGCTGCAACCTATCTCTTGCATGCCTCCACCCTTATTTGCTTTCACCCATGAAGTCTTACTTACAGATTACTCAACCGTTGAACTAAGACTTACATTAACCCTTCTACCACCAACTGCTAGGTCTGCCACCACCAACCACCATTAACCGCAGAACATGATACATGACATATATGCTCGATTCTGGCCACAGAGGAAGCTGCTGCTTCACCGTCCACTTGTGACAGAGTCCTTGATGGAGTACTTCCTCATTCTTGCGCACTCTGCTGGAAGGTTTTATGGTGTCCTAAATTAGTTAAATTAGCCTCCCTGCATAAAGTGGTACCTAAATTTCCTACTTGACAGATGCAACTGTCTTTCCGGCTGCATAGGTCAACAGCAAGTTAGACTATTAATGATCAGGAGCTACCTCTTGGTCAGTAGTGATTTAATGCAGCTGGCTACTAACTAGCTGCACCACAGCCCAGGTCCTAATGGCTGAGGAAGCAACTGAAACAGAGTGAAACTTTTCACAGAATTTAGACCGATATTTTTCAACGCAGGCCTGGCTATAGAGTGCTGGGAATCAATGTTATTCTAGAGACCCCTATATTCGGTGATATTTAGAGAGACATATATATTACAGAATGCCAGTCTTCCTTACTTAACTTGTTTCCTTTTTTTGTCATTAAAAACATATGGCAGGAGGGAAGAAATCGAAAGAGAAAATGCTTGTTGCTAAGCAACATCATAGCGCTGACTGAACCGGTCAATACAGTAGTGGATTAAAACTACAACAACTCACAAAACCTATTTAGAGGATTTGTTGGAGGAACAAGAATAGTTACGGTTCTGAGACTCGGGCCTGAAATCCCTTTAGGTTTGGATGTCAAACACCTCTGAAACCGAGTGCTGTGGGCCTTGTGGCGAAGGGCTTTCTCGTCTGCGGAGAATGAAGGCTCATAAATCTCATGCCTACAAGAACCAGCACTTTGCTTCTCGTTCCAAATAAATATTGGTTAATATGTGAATTTTAAATAGTGAGCATTAATAAGTTGGCTTTGGCTGTCCACAGAGCCAGGGTTTTGCATTGAAACATTCTGCATTAATCCTTTTACAGTGCAGTAGGCCAACTTTGAATTCAGTTCCAAAAGACCAGCATGGTATACAGGTTTGATGGTCAGATTAGGGGTATACTGTAGAATTAAAGCAGTTCAACACCACTTTAACTGCCATGGATCAATGCTATGGGAACATGGGAGATGTTGTTTTATTAGGTTTTTATTTTTCTCAGCAAAATAGTGCTGGTGCCTCACCAAACTATAACTACATGGATATCTTCATGGATCTTTTAAACTTAAACTCAGGGTCCTTTCAGACAGGCCCTATATCCCAGGATCTGATCCCAGGTTTTCTGTTTATCCCAGATTATCTGGCTGTGCGGACTCATATAATCTAGTTTAAAGCAGAAAACCTAGGATCAGATCCCGGTATATAGGGCCTGTCTGGAAGAGTCCTCAGTGATTGCCAATCATAAGCTTTTCTCAGGGCTCTTCCAGACAGCGTCAAAATGTGGGTTTTTAAAGTGGGGCAAAAATCCCGAGACCTAACACAAGTCCACAAAGAGACTTGTCAGTGACGGGAAATGCTCCCCCACCATCCTTGAAGTGGGTCAAGATAGAAGGCAAACAGAGGACATCCGATGAAAAGTGATTTTTTTTCAATATCTCTGAGATTCGCTGGACTTCATATGCACACATGCGGAGATCCGAATGTACATACAAGCAGATTTCTTATCTCTCTCTTCACCCAAGTTGAGTGGACTTTGCTTTTATGCACTTTGCTGAACTCTGCCTTGGACTAATTTGTTCCTGCTTATCTTCTTACCTAACTGGATTTACCCATTTCTTTAAAGTGCCTCTTGCTTTACTGTGTTTTTACTTATCTTCAATAAAAGGATTTTTTTTCCTATTCAACGTGTGGTGTGTAAAGTCAGAAGATTATTCCTGTCTTGAAATGCAACAGTATCTTAAGGAAATGGTCTCATATCATCCAGCAAGCTTTGGATGATGTGGGTTGAAGGGAAAAGCACAATGTACGGGACATCTGCTGGAAGTTTTCTTTCCTTTTTTCCCTTTTATTGGTGCTCCAATATGTGCTGCACCTCCTAAACGCTGATGTGGACATAACAAAATGCACACAAGCAGATTTTCCATCATCATCTCTCATCACCTTCCTGGTGCCTTTAAGTTTGCCCTCTTGAACCCCGTTTCCCTTTGGGGTCACTTCCTGGTCATGCTGGTGCCCACTGTGTACATTCAAGGTCTGTTAAATTTCAAATATATGAGAACAAAGGAATGGTTGGAGAGAGTTCTCCTGGGAATTGCTTTCCTCTTGTGCTTCCATTTGTCTACATCCCTCATTAGCTATTTTGGGATTATAAAATGAGGATAAGAATGGTGCAGTCTACAGCAGGGTATCCCAAGGAACTCTCATATTTTTTTGAGTTTAGGGAAATACATGTTTTTCATGACATCCCATGATCCAGCGCACATTTAGGTGTGCATCATCTAGCTACCCTGCCCCCTTTTATCCCACTTTCTTCCAAAATGTAAGGCCTGTGTAAAAGGGGCCTCAGATGACACACAGACAAGATGCCCAGATACATAGAAGAGGGAATTTGTGGGCATATATCTTACCATGCAAGGGATGAGACAGCATTAACTGCTGAAATTCCTTCTTCAACATAGTTACTTTAGACAGGGGAGCCCTCTTTCCCTTTGTTTCTGGTCATCCTACATACACATGTTGTATAAGTCAAGACCTCTGGTTACCTTTGCTATTGGATATTGACACAATTTAACACCCACTGTGTCATACCATCTTTATTCAGCAGTTGTAGAGATTTCATTTCGTGTGCCTGTAGTTTTAGTATCTCAACAGTCATTTCTAACAAAAGTTTGCATCGGACTACATTGACAGAGGTCAAAACCAAACACACAGCAGGTTTCCATTTTCTACCTTCTTCGACCTTTCCTCTGCTCCCCCAGCTAGTTTCTGGAATTAGCTTAGAGGTAAAACATATGCTTTTGAATACAAAGGGTCACTGCTCTGAATTCTTCTAACAGCATCCAAGATAACACGCTGGGCTGTCCACTCTTTTCACCGGAACTCTGATATGCCAGCATTAGCAGGTGTTAATGTGAATAGCTGGAAACTGCAGTGAAGCAGGATTTTTGGTAAATGTTAAGATGTTCGGATGTTCAAAGCTGCTCAGCACTGGTACACACCTTGGGGAAGTGATGGTTTTCAGGTGCTGGAGGTATTAGAAGCATCTTCACTGTAGAACCAGCACTAAGCAAGAAAGTTGGTGTAGAGTGAGATGTACAATCCACTATCTGGGATGACATATAGGCATCACATAGGTTTAAAGTAAATTCATCATCATTGGATGTCTATTCCCATCACAGCTGCTAGCAATAAGAAAACAATGCTCTTGGCCATGTTCTCTGGAGATGTTTGTTAAAAAGGCTCTCCATCCTGTCTCCTAAATATTTTCACATAGATCACTCTTTAAGTTTGGAAAGAATAATCAATATTGGGATTGTCTTGCGAGCAGATAGAAGAAGACTGCTTATTTCCTCCCAGGAAAGAAGTATGTGTTTGTGTGCATCCATCCATTCCTACGGTCCCCAACTGTTGAGGCAGCATTACATGTGGCCCTGAGGACCCCAAAAGCTGTGTATCCCTGGTCTAATTCTGCGAGTGCAGCATTTTTCCGAATGAAGCATAGAGTGTTTGAGGACTGGGACATCCCAAGGGATACCAAAATGCTTGTTTATAAGGCTATTGTCCTCCCAACCCTGCTATATGCCAGTGAGATGTGGACTATCTACAGACATCACACGCAACTCCTAGAACGATTCCATCATCGTTGCCTCCGAAAAATCCTGCAAATCACTTGGGAAGACCAGTGGACAAATGTCAGCATGCTGGAAGAAGCAAAGGCCACCAGCATTAAAGTGATGGTCCTCCGCCATCAACTCCACTGGACCATCAACTCCACTGTCCAAATGCCCGCCCACCGTCTCCCAAAGCAGTTGCTCTACTCTGAACTCAAGAACGGAAAACGGATTGTTGGTGGGTAGGAAAAGAGATTTAAAGCCAACCTTAAAAACTCTGAGAACTGGGAAGCCCTGGCCCTTGAGCGTTCCAGATGGAGATCAGCTGTGACCAGCAGTGCTGTAGAATTTGAAGAGGCACAAATGGAGGGTGAAAGAAAGAAATGTGCCAAGAGGAAGGCACATCAAGCCAACCATGATCGGGACCGTCTTCCACCTGGACGCCGATGCCTTCACTGCAGGAGAACATGCAGATCAAGAATAGGGCTCCACAGTTACTTACGGACCCACCGCTAGTACACCGATCTTGGGAGACAATCTTACTCAGACAACGAGGGATCGCTTAAGAGAGAAAAGGTATCCCTGGTCTAATTCAGAGCTTGGGAAAGATACTTTTTAAAAATATAATCCCCAAAAGTTCATTGCCACGGTGATTGCTAATCAAGCTGGATGGAGAGTTGGTTTGATGGTTTTCAAAATCACTTTCATTTTGATTACTCTGTAATTTGCCATATCTTTGAAAAACACATCAAGCTGTCATTAAAGGTACACAAGCAGTGTCAATAATGGTAGTAGAAAGGTTTGGAAAGATGTCTGTTTTTACAGCTACTGCCAATCAAGTACTGGACTAGATGCTCCAATTGATAATTTCAGTATATCATAATACCTATAATACAAACTTTGCTTTTTGGACTACAATTCCCAGGATCCCCAACCAGAAAATAGCTCTCCTAAGCTGTCCTCTGAAAAGATTTCAGTAATTATTCCTTTCACTTTCCTATTTTCATTAATAAAAACATTCCTGTAAACTGTAAAGCAGATTTAGGCATGTGCAAAGAAGCAGGGAACTAGTTTTAGTTTCTCCATACCCTTAAAAGTCCATTCACCTATACTAGAGGTTAGTCCAATACCTTCTTCCATTGCTTTTCATTTTAGCTTTCTTGCTGAAACAATGACATGCCAAAATTATGGTCCCTAGACAAGGTTCTGGTAAAATATTATCGGTGTTCTGTCACACTCTGGGCCTGTGAAAGAGTCTGTAGACAGGACATGTTTTCTGAATGCCCAACGGGATGCCGGGGGTGCCTCGGCTGAGAGGCCTTTCGGATTTTAAAGACTTAAAAAGTTCAACAAAGTTTTTATTGTTGCTTAAATCTTCAATAAATCAAACAAATACTTCAAGGCTTTGAATCAACTGGTGGCTTGCTTAAATCTTGTTCACAAGGGACAACTTTCTTCATAAACTGTTTCTTCCTCCTACAAGGGAAAGCCTTGACCCCTCCCTGGGCAATCTGACTTAAGCTCTGTTGGCGTGGGCCCCTATACCCGGTCCAAATTGCTTTATGGCTGCTGCAAGTGGTCCTTATCAAACAGAGTCCTTTAGTAGATTTCCAAGAGGAAAGAAGGCTTTCAATTCCCAGCAAAGGCTATGCCAATGGTTCTCAACCTGGGGTCCCCAGATGTTTTTAGCCTTCAACTCCCAGAAATCCTAATAGCTGGTAAACAGTCTGGGATTTCTGGGAGTTGTAGGCCAAAAACATCTGGGGACCCCAGGTTGAGAACCACTGGGCTATGCTGTAGTTATCTGTAGAGCTGTGGGACTGGTTCCCGCCAGCAAAGCTGTAAAAGACGAAGCTTTCTACAGGTGGAACTGATTCACATCCTGTATGAAAGGCTTCTCTGTGTGAACTGAACTAGAGGTTCCCTTTCCCCCTCCTTAACCCAGAAAAAGGGGCGGAACTAAAGAACATAATGATAATTGATGGGTCATTGGCCCTATGCTTGCAAACCACCTTATTGCAAAATGCATGGAACTTTGGAATACATGCAAACACTCAATAGAAAGGAAAAGAAGTTGGAGCTCCTGGTACAGCCATACCAGCACAATGGGTTTTAAAAATAATTTTGGAGGGATACTGGGGGCATCTGGAAGGTGGGTGGGAGATATCCCCATGTTGCATGGAACCCATACATTATATAATTTTCATTCTTGCTATAAAGCAAGAGGGCCATTTTAAAGTGTCTGTAAAAACCTTTCTATAACCTTTAAGTTTTTAATGTACTTGATGGTTTTCTTTCCTAATCTTCCACTTATTTGCATGTAAAGTAAAGTAATTTATCAAAGGACTGTACTTTTCCCTGTGCTGTAATCTCTTCTCTCCTGCTGCTAAGCAAACAAATATTTATTCCACACACCTCAAAAAAGCTACTCAGAAACTGGACGCTTCATAACTGAGCTATATATTTTTTCTGAGTAGTAGTTAAAGGTGTCAAGCGGCTTCACGTTTTCTTCAATGTTGTCAGTCTGCTTAGCCCAGCAATGCAAGGTGTCTCTGTGATTGCCAATCGCAGAGGCGGGGAGGGGTGGCGGTGGCAGAGTGTTGAGAAGCCAAAAATATAAGCAGAAAACATTCCTTTGAAAGGAACAGCTTGTCAAGATGCTTTGGAGCTTCTGTCTTACAACAGCTATATCTTCAAAAGGGTGGAGCCTATATGCAGGGATGGAAATCATGTCACCCTCCAGATGTTGTTTGACTGAAACTCCTGTCTGGTCTAGCCAGCATTTCCAATGGTGAAGAATCTATTTATTTATTTATTTACTGCATTTGTATACCACCTTTCTTAGCCTGTTGGCGACTCAAGGCAGTTTACAACGAATCGGTACACATAATATCATAATACAAATTAAAACATTAAAAACAATATAAAACCACAGCAGAAGCAATAAAAAAATCAACAACATTAGTGTCTCCTTGTTAAAAAACATCATTTAGTCATTCGGTTTCCTATGTCAGTTACTCTGCATTTGTAAACGCTTGCTCAAACAACCATGTTTTAACTTTTTTCTGAAACGTTAAGAGAGAGGGGGCCGATCTGATATCCCTAGGGAGGGCGTTCCATAGCCGAGGGGCCACCATCAAGAAGGCCCTGTCTCTTGTCCCTGCCAACCGCACTTGTGATGAAGGCGGGATCGAGAGCAGGGCCTCCCCGGAAGATGTTAAAGTCCTAGATGATTCATAAGGGGAGATGTTCAGACAGGTAAATTAGGACAGAACCATTTAAGGCTTTGTAGGCTAAAGCCAGCACTTTGAATTGTGCCGGGTAGTAGACTGGCAGCCAGTGGAGTTGGAGCAACAGAGGAGTTGTATGCTCCCTGAGTGCCGCTCCTGTTAACAATCTGGCTGCCGACAGTTGGACCATTTGAAGGTTCCGGACAGTCTTCAAAGGCAACACCACGTAAAGCACGTTGTAGTAGTCTATACTGGAATGCTGGAAGTTGTAGCCCAACAGTGTATGGAGTGCTCTTGGTACACAGCAAAGGTGATCATTGTTCTTGAACCTATGCCGACCCTAAGGTGAACCCCAAGGATTTTCTTGGCATAATTTGTTCAGAGTGCATTTGCCTTTGGCATCCAGTGAGGCTGGAAAAGTATGTCTTGCTCATGTTTGTGTGTGTGTGTGTCAGGAGAGACTTGAGAAACTGCAAGTTGCTTCTGGTGTGAGAGAACTGGCCATTTGCAAGGACGTTGCCAAGGGGACATCCACATGTTTTACTATCCTGTGGGAGGCTTCTCTCATGTCCCTGCATGTCCCTATCTAGATTTGTAATAGTTCAGCCTTACAGTCATAAAGGTGTAAATTATGGTTTACTAAGCCTGATTCACTGGAAGAAAAAAACATAGCTTTGTTACCAGATTCGATTGGTGGGAAATCCTCAGGAGTCCACATTAGTACACCCCACATTGAAGTCTCTGAGTGGTAAGATTTCAGAGACCGTTCCTGTATTTTTTTCTTTGAAATGAGCTCACCAAAGACAGTGTTTTGTAGTACCATTTTCTTTTACAGTCTCAGAGCAGGGTGAGAACTTAAAATGCTCCAATGGATATCTCAAAATGTATTGCTTCCCTTTCATATTAAGGGAAGCCAGAAGCCTCCAGAGGTTCCCTAAATTTTCAGCTCTGATCCTTCTTCAAACTCATGATTCCAAAACTACTGTATTGCTTGCTTGCTGTGAAGCGGTTCTCTGCCTTCCTTAGGGGAAATAGTGAGGAACTTGAGGAAGAAAAACATGTCTGGGGCCAATTCTTTAATCATGCAAAGACCAGCTATTTAGGGCCATTAGTGCACATCTCTTTAACAAAAGGAAATCTGGCTGAGATAACTCATCTAACCAGTTTGACTCAACCATTTCCAGCACCAGATCCTTTCTGGTCTTGGAAGCTAAGCAAGTCTGGGAATACCTATTGTCTGTATGTCTGTGCCTTCACTTTGCCTGTTGACATATGACAACCCCATGAATTTCATAGGATTTTCTGAGGCAGGGGATTCTCAGAGGTTTTCCTCTAAAATATAGACTACAGAGCCTGGCAGTGATGGGCAATGTCCCATCCAAGTACTAATCAGAGTTGACCATGCTTAGCTTCTCAGATCAAAAGGATCTGGTGCCTTTAGGGCATTGATTCTCAACTTGTGGGTTCCCAGGTGTTTTTGGCCTACAGCTCCCAGAAATCCCAGCCAGTTTACCAGCTGTTAGGATTTCTGGGAGTTGAAGGACAAAACATCTGGGGACCCACAGGTTGAGAACCACTGCTTTAGGGTATTAAGATATGGAATACCAGTTATTGTGAGCTATATTTTAAAGAAAAAAATATTGGCAAGCAACCTGTTTTTAAATCTTTGTGTTTTATTATTTATATGTGACTTATATTCATTGTATTGTTTTTGTTTATTGCTTTTTTGTTATTGATGTGTTGTTGGGCTTGGCCTCATGTAAGCCGCTCCGAGTTCCTTGGGGAGATGGTGGCAGGGTATAAATAAAGTTTTTATTATTATTATTATTATTATTATTATTATTACTACTACTACTACTACTACTATTCTTTTTCTAAGGGCTCATCCAGACATTACCTTTATTGCAGTATCTACCACAATAAAGGAGGGCTGTCCAGGCAACATTCTGGACAGTCCCGAATTAATTCACTACAAACCAGAAAAACTGGTTTGTAGCGAATTAATTCTATAGTGAGTTTATTCCGTGCCTTCTTGGAAGGAACAGGATAAGCCCACTATTTCCGGTTCTGGACTGCAGAATACTGCAGTCCAGATAGTATTCTCATAGTTTACCAGGCTAAATAAGCCCAGTAAACTGTGGGAATACCCAACCCCCTTCCCTGAAGCCCCCAGACTGCCTAGAAAAGTAATGAAAACTTACCCGGCCTCCATTACAGGCTTCGGCCAGCTCTCCCGTTGCATAGAAATGATGTGCCAGGAGAGCGGGGGGGGGGATTGCTCCCTCCGCTCTCCTGGTGCATCTTTTCTAAGTGCTGGGAGAGTTGGCCGAAGCCTGTAATGGTGGGCTGGTAAGTTTTCATTACTTTTCTAAGTGGTCTGGGGGCTTTGGGGGAGGGGTGTAGGGCCTCCAGATGTTCTCATGGGCCAGTCCTGTGAGAGCATCTGGACACCCGCCCCAGAAAATGTGCACTTTCTGGGATGGGTGTGGACAGGCCCCCAGGAAAAACAGCTTTTTAAAAACATGGATTCTCCTGGGATAAAGACCTGTCTGGATCCACCCTAAGAAAATCCAACTGTGGTTGCCATAAGTTGACAAGTGACTTGAAGGCACACAAACCTGCCTGCAGCCATGTTAACTTGTTACTTCAAAACCAACAAAGAATTGTAGCATCTCCAAGATTATAGCCATATGTTTTCATGGACTGCAGTTTACTTCATCCGATCCCCCAAATCAAATAAAGTTTTAAATTCTAAGATTCCACAAGACTCTCATTTTAGTGGTTCTCCTTTGTTGCAACTGTAGAATTCTTCAGCTGGGAAGATTTTGAGGGATCATTTAGTTCACGAGGTGGGCAGAAGGTAAATCTGGATCTACTGTTAGATCCCTGGGTGATTTCATAGAATCATCAGTTGGAAGAGACTTCATGGGGCATCCAGTCCAACCCCCTGCCAAGAAGCAAGAAATTTGCATTTGGAGCACCCCCGACAGATGGCCATCCAGCCTCTGTTTAAAAGCTTCCAAAGAAAGAGCCGCCACCACACTCTGGGGAAGAGAGTTCCACTGCTGAACGGCTCTCACAGTCAGGAAGTTCTTCCTAATGTTCAGATGGAATCTCCTTTCTTGTAGTTTGAAGCCATTGTTCTGCATCCTAGTCTCCAGGACAGCAGAAAACAAGTTAGCTCCCTTCTCCCTATGACTTCCTCTCACGTATTTTATACATGGCTATCATGTCTCCTCTCAGTCTTCTCTTCTTCAGGCTAAACATGTCTAGCTCTTTGAGCTGCTCCTCATAGGGCTTATTCTCCCGACCCTTGATCATTTTAGTCGCCCTCCTCTGGACACATTCCAGCTTGTCAATATCTCTCTTCAATTGTGGTGCCCAGAATTGGACACAGTATTCCAGGTGTGGTCTAACCAAGGCAGAATAGAGGGGTAGCATGACTTCCCTGGATCTAGACACTATACTCCTATTGATGCAGGCCAAAATCCCATTGGCTTTTTTTGCTGCCACATGACATTGTTGGCTCATGTTTAACTTGTTGTCCACGAGGACTCCATGATCTTTTTCACACATATTGCTCTCGAGCCACTTGTCCCCCATTCTGTATCTCTTTAATAATTTTATTAGATTTTCCATAATACAGCGAAAGAGTGGGAACAATAACAATATAGAAAGAGAGTAAAAGATAGAAGTATATAAAAAGAAGAAAAAGTGAAAAATGAAAAATAAAAAATAATTAAAAATACAAGAAACATACAAAAAAGTACAAAAAGAAAAAGAAAAAAAAGAAAATTGACTTCCATTCCATCTTCTTGGTTAATGTCTTTTTATTATTAAAAACATATTCCCTAAAAAAATAAATGTCTATCGTGTCTTCTATTTTCGCAATTTCTCCAGGTAGCTGTGGAGAGGGTCCCAATTTGTTCTTTTTAATGTATTGCCCATATTTTTTCAACCAAAAAGTCAATTCATCCATGTCCATAATTTCCCTACTTTTTTCTATCCACTCTTCTATAGGTGGATTTAATTTTTGCTTCCATTCTCTTGCAAAGACAATTCTGGTGGCAGTTGTGATAAATGTAAAAAGCTTATCTTCTTGTTCATTTAGTTGAAGATCTAGATCTGTAAACCCAAGTAAATAGTACTCCTTTTTTTTGTGAACTTTATTTTAAAAATCTTCTGTACTTCTTCGTGTATTTCTGTCCAAAACTTGGATGCTACTTTACATGTCCACCACACATGGAAAAAGGATCCAAGTTGCTCATGGCATTTCCAACACTTATCTGAAGCTGTTTTATACATTTTGGCTAATTGTTTAGGTGTATATTTGCAAAATATTGACAAAAAATTAAGGCTCTCAATTGTGTGTCAACAGCAACAACAAAAGAATAACTTTCAACATCCTAAATTACATTGTCGAACCAAAGAACTAGAGGAAACCTCTAAACATTGTATGTGGGAAGAATTAGGCCCATTTAGTTATGGTACACAGGCCTTTTGAACAGAGAAAACAGATAAATATCTTTACTGGAGTTTTTAGTGCACAGAACACAAAACATTTAATTTCAGAAACATAAAATGCAACCAAGGGTACCAGGATTGTTAACTGAGGGAATGAGGGAAAAGCCCAATGCCTCTTCCTGACTTGAAAGTTTATTTTATATTATACCGGCAAGGCTTGTTAACGCTGAGGTCTCCTGGACTTGCCTGTGAAATCCCCAACACGTATGTTTCCTGGGCTCATGTCTCTGTAATTCTTATTAGTCTTTCATAGGCTGGGTTCCAGAATTCTACAAAAAATCTCCATAGTAGACTCAACAAATGCCTACCTAACACTGATGCCCAGCCCCATAATAATAGATACACTCAGTCTGAGTGTGAGAGTGTATGTGTGGGAAAGAGAATGATTTAGATATATTGAGATGTATTGCTAAGGGAGGTGCTTGTCAGTTGCAGTCTATGAGTCTGTCAGACTATTATTATTTCAGCGTTGCCCAATCTCAGTTTCACCTGGTTCACACCCTTACGGTCTCCTGTGATCGCTAGATGTGGGCAAACACTAATTTACTTACCACTAATGAGCACTGAAAAGCAATTACTTCAGCAATAATTGCAGAGTGCAGTTGGAATAGAAGCAAAGTGGCTCCCATAAAAGGCAAGGTAATAACTCTGGGAACGAGATAAGTGAGAAGAAAATTTAATTGTACCTCGGTGCGTCTGTAGCTTTCTCACTGAGACACACCTAAAACTTCACAGTTATGGACTTCATTGTCTGGTCTACAGAAAACAAAACACTGCATCTCTCAGTGGAAATGTACAACACCATTCTTGGTCAAGTCAAACACACGGTCAGTTTAAAACTGTTTTAGTTACTAACCACACTCTGATTACATCCCGAATAGATTACTGCAATGCAATTCTACGTGGGGTTGCCTTTGAAGACTGTTTGGAAACTTCAACTAGTCCAATAGGCAGCTGCCAGATTACTCACCGGAGCGACATACAGGGAGCATATCACCCCCGTATTGTGTCAACTCCACTGGCTGCTGGTCCATTTCCGAGCACAATTCAAAGTGCTGGTCTTGGCCTACAAAGCCCTATATGGTTCTGGCCCAGCTTACTTTCCGAACGTATCTCCTTCTACGTTTCACCTCATAGTTTAAGATTGTCTGGGGAGGCCCAGCTCTTGGTCCCGCCAGCTCCACAAATGCGTTTGGAGGGGATGAGGGACAGGGCCTTCTTGGTGGTGATGCTCCATCTGTGGAACTCGCTCCCCAGCAAGATTAGGTCGGCTTTAACCCTCCTTTCTTTTAGGAAGAAACTGAAATCATGGTTTTGGGACCAGGCTTTTGGACAGCAGGCAGGACAGCACTTTGTAGGTTGAACTGGACAGGAAGTCGCTATTTGGTTTGATAATAATGTTTTAAATTGTTTTTAACTTATTGTTTTTATTGTTTAAATCAGGGGTCCTCAAACTAAGGCCCTCCAAGGTCATTTACCCTTGCTCAGGGTCAACCTAAGTCTGAAACAACTTGGAAGCACACAACAACAATAATCCTATCTCATTAGCCAAAAGCAGGCCCACACTTCTCCTTGAAATACTAATAAGTTTGTATTTGTTAAAATTGTTCATCATTTTAATTATTGTATTGTTTTAAAATGTTTTTTGCACTACAAATAAGATATGTGCAGCGTGCATAGGAATTCATTCATGCTTTTTTCAAATTATAATCCGGCCCTCCAACAGTCTGAGGGACTGTGACCTGGCCCTCTGTTTAAAAAGTTTGAGGACCCCTGGTTTAAATTGCTGTTATATTTGTTATATCTGTTTGTATGTTGTGGCATCGAATTGTTGCCAGTGTAATCCGCTTTTGAGTTCCCCCTTGGGGGTTGAGAAGGGCGGGGTAGAAATTTTGGAAATAAATAAATAAATAAATAAATAAATTTATTATTTATTTAGAACTTTTATATACCGGTCTTCTCACCTCCAACGAGGGACTCAGGCCGGTTTACAACAAGGGGATTCATACACAATAGTTTAAAAACATCACATCAATAATACACTAATATAAACACATAAAAGTACTATCATATAATTATATCATATAATTATATGCACCCCTGGTGGCGCAGTGGGTTAAAGCACTGAGCTGCTGAGCTTGTTGATCGAAAGGTTGCAGGTTCGATTCCGGGGAGCGGCGTGAGCTTCCGCTGTCAGCCCTAGCTTCTGCCAACTTCTGCCAAGTTCGAAAACATGCAAATGTGAGTAGATCTATAGGTACCGCTCCGGCGGGAAGGTAACGGTGCTCCATGCAGTCATGCCGGCCACATGACCTTGGAGGTATCTACAGACAACGCTGGCTCTTCGGCTTAGAAATGGAGATGAGCACCACACCCCAGAGTCAGACATGACTGGACTTAATGTCAGGGGACTACCTTTACCTTTATAAATAAATAAATAATGCTATGGTAATGGTGATAATACAGAATTTTGGTACCATTTTGTGTGTTTCTTTTTGTAGGCATTTGTCAGCCTAAGGACACTGCGATTTCCACGCTGGAAAATGTGGGATGTTAAGGGTGTCTGGAAAAAAAAGGGGGGGAGGGCAAAAATATCTTGTGCTCTAGTTGTGACAAGAACCCAGCAGCACATCAAATAGCAGAAGTGGGCTATGTAGATAACAGCTGGCTGACAAGGGAGTTGCTGAATGTGACTGGAAGCTATCTCCAAAGAACGAGGGCTGGCTCTTTGCTTATTGACCTTGAAAATAGAACTAGTTTTAGAGATGGCTTCTTCTCATTTGCAAAAGTTTCCGCACATAAATGAATCTGATTTGACATTGTACCGTGCATCTGGGGGGAAAAAAAGTAATTTCCTTTTATCACGATGCTTTATCTTTACTCTCCCTTTCCCTGAGGTTAGCTAGAGGTTTTTTTTAGTTTTTTTTAAAGAAGAACTTTTCCAAAGTTAAAATAAAATAAGCCATAGTTGATTTCGATCTTTCTGTTCGGTATGATTGAAATGCATATTTTCAGCAATTTTCCTGTTGTATTGAGACATTCAGTTCATTCGTTAAATTTATAAGAGAGCTGACAGCATAGTGACTTTTGCAAGGAAAAAAATGTTACAGGTATAAGAGACATATGCATTTATTTTGCTGCAATTCTGAATAATAACTGGAAGCTAAACCTTTTCACTCAAAACAAAGTCACAATGCATTGAGTAGAGTTTAGTTCCCAGCAAGAGCCAAATTAATCACAAACATCTCAACTTTAGTGCTGTGCTAAATCCTGACCATATAAGTATCTTCTGTGCTTAAAAACAATTTTTTAAATGTACATTTCGTCCTTGACATCTAGTAATGTGTGGATTTCAATAATACACTTGAGGTTGATTTCTTAATTCATTCCAGCAAAAAGTAAGCAATCTTTTTACCAGGCTGACACCGAGTACCAGCAGGATCGGGGATGCTAGGCATTCAGGCTGCGGTTTTTCGAATCCTTAGTTCTGTTTCTCACGGTGACCTTTTGTAACCTCTCTGCAAATCTCAGTTTCAAATGAGGTGTCATTGCATACCTTGATAAAATTCCAGACTGGGGCAGCAGGGCCTTTGTCGAGACCAGGAGGGTGAGTTGCATGGGAAGATGAATAGCTGTCAAAGGAACAGAGAGACAACCTGATGGCCTTCTGTTATACAGAACGGTTCCCAAGGCAATTGGCTGCCCGCTTATTCATGAACTAGATGCTTATCCACAGAGGAAATGAAAGGAATAAACAGATTTCTCATGAAACCTCTGAAGCCAATCTTCTGAGCCGAACTTGGAAAAGTTACTTATTTTATCAGAACTCCCAGAACCCCTCAGCTAGCATAGCTGGTACAAGGGTATTTTAATAGGTTTGTTATACCACTTAATTTTTTCTTGGCATGATCTCAACTGTCGGTTAATACCAGCCTGTTCTCTTCATGAGGTGACTTCAGGACCAGGCAGGGGCTTTCATTTTTTACTAAGCCATCACAGATCAAATATTTCATATAAAATAGATACATCTCAGAAATTATGTTGCATACTACGGAATTATTATTCTTCCAGTGCTGAGAAATAGACTTGAGAAAATCATTTCTATCCATGGATGCAAGAAATGGCTTGGAGTTGTTGTAGAACAGTGTTTCTCAACCTGGGGGTCGGGACCCCTGGAGGGGTCGTGAGGGGGTATCAGAGGGGTTGCCAAAGACCACCAGAAAACACAGTATTTTCTGTTGGTCATGGGGGTTCTGTGTGGGAAGTTTGGCCCAATTCTAACCTTGGTGGGATTCAGAATGTTCTTTGACTGTAGGTGAACAATAAATCCCAGCAACTGCAACTCCCAAATGTCAAGTCTATTTCCCCTAAATTCCACCACATTTGGACATATTGATTTTCATGCCAAGTTTGGTCCAGATCCATTATTGTTTTGAGTCCACAGTGCTCTCGAGATGTAGGCGAACTACAACTTCAAAACTCAAGGTCAATGCCCACCAAACCTTTCCAGTATTTTCTGTTGGTCCTGGGAGTTCTGTGTGCCAAGTTTGGTTCAATTCTATCATTGGTGGAGTTCAGAATGCTCTTTGATTGTTTGTGAACTATAAATCCCAGCAACTATAACTCCCAAATGATTGAATCAATCCCCTCCAATCCCACCAGTATTCGAATTTGGGCGTATCGGGTCTTTGTGCCAAATTTGGTCCAGTGAATGAAAATACGTCCTGCATATCAGATATTTACATTACAATTCATAACAGTAGCAAAATTACAGTTGTGAAGTAGTAATGAAAATAATTTTATGGTTGGGGGTCACCACAACATGAGGAACTGTATTAAGAGGTTGCAGCATTAGGAAGGTTGAGAACCACTGTTGTAGAAGCTCTTATTTCAGGATAAAGATTGGCATTGTTCGAAACAGGAACAACATTCATATTTATCATTGAAGTTCTCCACAGTATTGCTAGATTTAATCTCTTCCATCTGAACCAGTGGTTCCCAACCTGAGGTCTGTGGATCACCAGTGGTCCACAAGAACTAAAATATGGTTCGCAGCTTCACCGTTAGTACATCATTGTAACAAAAGCAACTGGTCTAGGTCTTTAAGATCATCTGGGGAGGCTCTACTCTAGATCCCACCTCCTTTGCAGATGTGACTGGCGGGGACGAGAGACAGGATCTTATCAGCAGTGGCCCCTTGGCTACGGAACACCCTTCCTAGGGATATCAGATCAGCCCTCTCCCTTCTAACATTCCAAAAAAGAGTTAAAACCTGACTTTTTGAGCAAGCATTTGCAGATGCAGTGTAACAGGCTAATTTAGATCCGTGGAACGATTGGATGATGTGACTGGAAAATGATTTTAATAATGAGACGCTGAGGAATTGCATTTTATTGTTATTATTGTCTCTATTGTTTTGATATAGTTTATATTATATGTTAATGTTTTAATTATATTTTATGTTGTTGGGGGCATTGAATTTTGCCGATTGTAAACCGCCCTGAGTCGCCTCTGGGCTGAAAAAGGTGGTATATAAATATGGCAAATAAATAAATAAATAAATAAATAAATAAATGAACAAACCCTCTTATAGTGCCAAGGCTTATTAAATATGGTTTTCTGTGGGTGAGCAGATGGCAACTACTGGATGGGATATGTTCTGTATCAGAAACTAGCACTAATGTGGTCTTGTTGTTGTTCATTCATTCAGTCGTCTCCGACTCTTTGTGACCTCATGGACCAGCCCACGCCAGAGCTCCCTGTCGGCCGTTACCACCCCCAGCTCCCTCAAGGTCAGTCCAGTCACTTCAAGGATGCCATCCATCCATCTTGCCCTTGGTCGGCCCCTCTTCCTTTTGCCTTCCACTTTCCCCAGCATCATTGTCTTCTCTAGGCTTTCCTGTCTCCTCATGATGTGGCCAAAGTACTTCAACTTTGTCTCTAGTATCTTTCCCTCCAGTGAGCAGTCGGGCTTTATTTCCTGGAGGATGGACTGGTTGGATCTTCTCGCAGTCCAAGGCACTCTCAGAACTTTCCTCCAACACCACAGCTCAAAAGCATCGATCTTCCTTCGCTCAGCCTTCCCTAAGGTCCAGCTCTCACATGATTTCATAACCCTTTTGGTACTAATGTTGGAGAGTGGTCCCTGATCAAAGTGGTCCCTGGTTAAAAAAAAAGTTTGGGAACCACTGATCTAAACATATCTTCCTTAATTTCATCCCACACATCTACATAATTATTTTGAAATAACACAGACTTTTCTGTTTCTCGTAGTGATGCCCAACATTACAACCTGCCTTCTCCTCCAATTTTAGTTGTCATATTTTGATAAGTCTTTTGTTTATTCATCTTGCACCCACCTAGTGCCCCTCATTTTTTTAAACTTTTGCCATCAGGCCACTTACAAACTCCTATAGGTTTTCCAAAGTTAATTTTCTCATGTTGTCTTCTGTCTCAATTCAAAACCTCCAGTACTAAAATAAACAGGAGAGATGGTAATGGACATACTTGCCTTGAGCCTTTTTTGTATCTCATATGTCCCAGTTTTTATCTGCGAAATGTTGGAGAATATGGATAAGCTTAATAGAAAGGCTGTAATAAATATGCTTTTCTTATTTCTTTTATGCACTGTAGATTATGATGGATTTCCTATGGACTTGTTCACCTTCATTTGACAAATTTATATCCCACTTTTTTCTTCCCCTTAAGGCACTGAAAGCAGCTGAGTCAAAACTTTCGACATTACTTCTTAAGAGCAAGATTATATGAAACTCAAACACAGAGAAAGGATACAGATTCTAGTGTCAAAAAGCAAATGACAGAAGTATTACTAGAAGGTTTTGTCTTTAGAGAATTTCAATTGTGTGCTGACATCTTGTCACTCTGGTTGGCACCTGGGGATTAACCCAGCCATTAGTGAAACAGATAAGAACTGGCAAATAGCTCCGAGGTGGGTTCAGGGCAGGACCAGTGTGGGCAACACTTGCCACGCCAGGTGAAGAATCAAGAGTGGCAATTCAATGGCCCTTGCACATGCTCATCATGTTAATCACTGTATTCTAACTGTGCTTTTATAAGTCTGGTTTTTTTTTCAGATTGACCTCCAGCCAGAGATTCCCTGTTCCTTTTCTGAACGGGTTTCCTTGCTTTAACTTGAAAATAATCAGCCTCATTCTATTACTTATCATACAACTATTTATTTATTTACAATATTTCTAGGTTGTGGTTAAACATCAAAAAACCCATGATTCTGGCAACCGGACTGATCGATAACTGGCAAATAGAGGGAGAAAACGTGGAGGCAATGACAGATTTTTGTATTTCTAAGTGCAAAGCTTACTGCAGATGCAGACTGCAGCCAGGAAATCAGAAGACACTTACTTCTTGGGAGGAGAGCAATGACCAATCTTGATAAAATAGTGAAGAGTAGAGACATCACACTGGCAACGAAGATCTGCGTAGTTAAAGCAATGTTATTCCCCATAGTAACCTATGGATGTGAGAACTGAACCATAACGAAGACTGAGCGAAGGAAGATAGATGCCTTGGACCACGAGAAGATCCAACCAGTCCATACTTCAGGAAATAAAGTCCAACTGCTCATTGGAGGGAAGGATATTAAAGGCAAAGATGAAGTACTTTGACCACATAATGAGAAGACAGGAAAGCTTGGAGAAGATAATGATGCTGGGGGAAAATGGAAGACGGGCCGGCTAAGGGCAAGATGGATGGATGGTATCCTTGAAGTGGCTGGCTTGACCTTGAAGGAGCTGGGGGTGGTGACGGCCGACAGGGAGCTCTGCCGTGGGCTGGTCCATGAGGTCACAAAGAGTCGGAAGCAACTGAACAACACAATATTTCTACCGTTCCTTTCTCAAACCCGAAGGTGACTCAAAGCAGCTTTACAACATAGGCAGCTATTCAATGCCATTAAAACAATGTAAAAATTACAATAAACATTTAAAACAGAATTATAAAATCATTATAAAACTATGTCCAGTAGCTCAGGTAATTGAGCCAAGACAGAACCTGGCAGATTCTGGGTAGGATGTCACAAACTGGTGACGTCATTGCCCCCTCAAATCGGAATTCAGCTTCTCAAAATGAAAATTTTCTTCAGTTCCCAAGTTTCTTGCTTGTAGATAATGAGACATCGTCTGAGAGCCTTTCTATATAGCAAAAATGCACATGGGCTAGAATCTTGCCTTTTTGGTGAGGGAGTAGCCACACCTCACACACCTGCAAAGATCCAGACCTTACTGAACAATCCAGATCTTTACAGGTGTTTTTTTAACCTGGAATAAACCTGGATTTCCAGGTTTATTCCAGATTAATCTCCATTATCATGAGCTGTTGTTTGGACGCCTTGGAGCCCCCGGTGGCGCAGTGGGTTAAAGCACTGAGCTGCTGAGCTTGTTGATCGAAAGGTCGCAGGTTCGATTCCGGGGAGCGGCGTGAGCTTCCGCTGTCAGCCCTAGCTTCTGCCAACCTAGCAGTTCGAAAACATGCAAATGTGAGTAGATCAATAGGTACCATGCAGTCATACCGGCCACATGACCTTGGAGGTGTCTACGGACAACGCTGGCTCTTCGGCTTAGAAATGGAGATGAGCACCACACCCCAGAGTCAGACATGACTGGACTTAATGTCAGGGGACTACCTTTACCTTTACCTTACACTGCATTTTCATGCAATGGAAATGGGGCCTGAATCTACACTGCCATATAATGTAGTTTCGGAATGCAGATTAAATTCGTTGAGCTGGGATATATGGCAGTATAGACTCATACAATCCAGTGCAATGTAGTTAACCTGCATTCTGAAACTGAAATATAAGGAACATTCATTGGGTGGAGAAGTATTCTTTGGAAGGGGCTTTGTTGTCACATTCATGCAGACCTCTTTGTGTTCAATATTTGGCCAAAATGTTTTGGTGACTGGGCAAATAAAACTGGGATGAATTCCTTGGTCAGCATGTCAAACACCAGGACAGGTCCTAATGCTACCTATCAAAAGACCAAATGAAGTTCTTCTGCCCTTTTAACATGCAATTTGTGAAAAGAAAAAAGTGAGGTGGCACAATGAAAAAACATGGGCAGGGCGTATAAATAGAAAGCAAGGAACTAGCCATCCCCTTGTAAAATTCCAGAATGATGCAAGGTCACTGCAGAATAAGGGCCTTATCTAGGAGCACTCCTAGAAATGAATAGGTGCCTGAGGTAAAGAGTAGGCTGTCACAATTCTGTGTATTTAAATCACCAATGAGTCAGATTTAATGGTAAACCTTTCCAAAATAGAATGCTGACAATGTAAAACCACAAAGCATAACACAAAACAACTCTTATTGCGTCTCATTATAGGATAAAGGTTTTGTAAGAACAAATAAACAAGAACACTTTTTAACCCTTGGACAAGTTACTTTTTTGGTCAGCAGTTCATAGAATCCTTCTCCCAGGACAATGTTAGCTCTGATTGCAGTCAAAAGTTATGGTTGTTAATATTTGTTTTAACCAAGCTCTGAAACAACGATAATGTCAGAATGGATTGTAAGCTACTACAGGATCCATTATTTGTTTTATTTACATCTCCTTGCACAGGCTCAAAGTGGGTTTACAAGTGATTAATAACAAGTTTGTTGTTATTGTGTTCCTTTAGATCATTTCTGACTTAGGGTGACCCTAAGGCAAACCTATCACAAAGTTTTCTTGGCAAGATTTGTCCAAAGGTGGTTTGCTTTTGCCTTCTTCTGAGGCTGAGAGCATGTGATTTGTCCAAGTTAACATACATGGGGCTCTCAGGCCCCATCTATATTACCATATAATCCAGTTTAATATGCATTATAATGGCAGTGTAGATGGGGCCTCAGTGGATTTTCATGCCGAGTGGGGATTTGAACCCTGGCCTCCAGAATTCTAATCCTGCTACATCACCGCACAGGATACAATTGGAAAAAATATATTCAGTAGACCCTCAGTTAACCAACACCTATGGGGATTGGTAGATGCCAGGTAAATGTAGTTTCTGGTTACTTGAGAGTTACTATTTTAAAAAGAAGAAGAACTTTATTTTTCTAACCTGCCTCCATCTCCCCAAAGGGAGATGGAGTGGCATACATGGGGCCCAAGCCCAAGGCAGAATACAATTAAAAACAAAGCAAAAACAATTAAGAAAAAAGGCCTAACTAATACTATGCTTCATATTATACCATAAAATCTGTATTGACTTGATTTTGATATTAAATTAAGACAAGTAAAGACAAATTAATGTAACACAGTTTTGTTGTTCATTCGTTCAGTCGTCTCCGACTCTTCGTGACCTCATGGACCAGCCCACGCCAGAGCTCCCTGTCGGCCGTTACCACCCCCAGCTCCCTCAAGGTCAGTCCAGTCACTTCAAGGATGCCATCCATCCATCTTGCCCTTGGTCGGCCCCTCTTCCTTTTGCCTTCCACTTTCCCCAGCATAATTGTCTTCTCTAGGTTTTCCTGTCTCCTCATGATGTGGCCAAAGTACTTCAACTTTGTCTCTAGTATCTTTCCCTCCAGTGAGCAGTCGGGCTTTATTTCCTGGAGGATGGACTGGTTGGATCTTCTCGCAGTCCAAGGCACTCTCAGAACTTTCCTCCAACACCAGAGCTCAAAAGCATCGATCTTCCTTCGCTCAGCCTTCCCTAAGGTCCAGCTCTCACATCCGTAGGTTACTACAGGGAATACCATGGCTTTAACTATGCGGATCTTTGTTGCCAGTCTGATGTCTCTACTCTTCACTATTTTATCGAGACTGGACATTTCTCTCCTCCCAAGAAGTAAGCGTCTTCTGATTTCCTGGCCACAGTCTGCATCTGCAGTAATCTTTGCACCTAGAAATACAAAGTCTGCCACGGCCTCCACGGTTTCTCCCTCTATTTTCCAGTTGTCAATCATTCTTGTTGCCATAATCTTGGTTTTTTTGACGTTTAGACGTTCGTTTAGACGTTACTGTGTTATAAAAACAGCTTCGTGAATGAAGCATGAAGTTTTAGTTAAATGACAGTCAATCAACTTTTCAGCTTAATAAACATGATTTTTTAACTTCAAGTAACTTAGAAAACATGTACATGCATACTTATAAAACTTACATTTCTGCTAAAAATTAATTTTATTTTAGTTTTTATTTAAGTATTTTTTTCTGGTTGCTTGAGAGTGCTGGTTGCTTGAGTTCTGGTTACCTGAGAGTTAACTGTATGTGCAAAAGTTTAACAAAAAACCATTGTTGCTCCCCCCATTCCCCCCCCGCCCGGTTACATAACTACAAATCGATTGTTAATTTGGGATGATCTGTGATCACAAAGAGAAATCGTGAAATTTGCAAAAAGTACCCATTATTTTGTCTCAAAATGACATGTGATGGGGTCCGTGACAGTCTCCATCCCGTTTCGGCACTTGGTATGGTGAAGAGGGGCATCCTGATAGGCGGTCCTCAGAGCAACAAGCTTCCATCCCTGTTTATAGAAATGCATAATTACGCCTTCACAATTTCCTTTTAAAAAATTAGAAATAACAAATATTGCGGAATAGAGGCATTTGAGAACAAAGAAAATGGGTGGTTTTCTATCGTTGGTTGGCTTATATTTATTATTGTTTACTCTTAAGTCCTTTAATTGTTTTCCAAGAAATTACTTGGCTTTCTTCTTGCATTCTTATCCTATTATTGTATTTCAAAATGTAATTTGATAGAAATTGAGTCTGTTTTAATTTTGAGATGTCCGTGTAAGAACTCCAAATCCAAATGGTAATAAATATTAAAGAACATTTTGTTATTATTTTCTGTTATGATACGTATGCAATCCTATGTTGATTATTTGGCACACAACTTCTCTGGCACTGAGTGTTAAAACTATCTTTCCCATCATCGCTACTTCTAAAATGTACTGTTGAAAATACCTTGTAAATGATAGTTCCGCAAAGGGAATTCTTCTCTGCGAGGAGAATTTCCCAAAGTAAGTAACACGAGAGTTCACACTTCTGGGATTTTGGAAGATTCTCAGTAGTAGTAGTAATAATAATAATAATAATAATAATAATCATCATCATCATCATCATCATCATCAATTTATTTATATTCTGTCTTTTTCCCTGAGGGGATTCAGAGCATATTACAGCATATCAGCAGATACAGGCAAACATTCAATGCCTTGTTACAATGAAATACAATGAAACACAAATACACAGACAAAGACAAAGGTTTCTCCTTTCATTTCCAACTGGAGCTATTGCTTATCTACGGCTCTGGGGAAGGTGCTCTTCTCCATTTTCAAGCTGAGGAGCCTGTGTTGTTCATAGACACCTCCTGGTCATGTGGCCAGCATGATTCCTTGGAGCGTCTTTTTGCCTTTTCCTGCCAAAGCGGTACCTATTGATCTACTCATATTTGCATATTTTTGAACTGCTAGGTTGGCAGGAGCTAGGGCTAACAGTGGGAGCTCTCCCCATCTCACGGATTTGAATTGCTAACCTTCGGTTCAGCAGTTCAGTAGTACAAGTGTTTATGCACAGCACCAACAAAAAACAGAGGGGAGCGGAGCCTTCTTGGCTCTGTATGATGAGGAAAATATCCAGTACCTACAAGGAAGCACTCCAAAGCTTGATATGTTTGATGAAAGGAAAAGTCAGAAAACTCTATGAAATTAATGGAGTCAGCAGAATTCAGCAGGCGACCTGAAGGTACACACAACAACAACAACAACAACAACAACAACAACAACAACAACAACAACAGGGTCTTTATCAAAAAGATGTACCCAAGAATAAGCGAGTTCAAGAGAAATTTCTGTGTTGATATGAATGAGTACACTTGCTCAGTCTTCTGCCTATCTCACCTAAACAAACTGAATTTAGTTCTGAGCAAACATTACACATGCTCTCATTTCAGTACATGGTTCTTCTCCCATTAAGTCCACTTCTGAAATGCTCAAAACATATCGTTACTCCTCTTACCCCATTTGGAGAAAGGCATATTCTTCAGATGAAGCAGAGTCTTCTAGACAACCACTCTAGTTTCAAAAGTTCATCTTGGCCTCATTGGGACTGACAGCCTGAGTGGAGGAAAAGCTACAAATCGTGTTTTTAGCACTAAGCAATTATAGCAACGATTACAGTGCCAGGGACACTAAGAGGATTTGCACTGGATTATATCTAATATTAACATGATCTAATGCTGCATGAAAATACAGCTCAGACTGGACCTGATTCTCAAAGCCAGTTTATTCCTCAAAGTCATCCGCATTTTGAAAAATGGAAACAGCAGAACTAATCCAGCCACACCAAACTCAATATTTGCCATTTTTTATATCTTGCTAATTAAGATTTTTTTTGAAAAAAATAACAGACACTTAAGCAATAGGAAAATTGTATCTGGACTCACTTTGACTTGCCAGCCAGAAAGTTGTGATCTCAACATTCCCTGTTACTGAGCATTTTTAGTTTTAAGTGCATAGTATGCATCTGTGATATTTGCGTGGAAATGAAGTGTCCAATCTTGAAGAAAAACACTTGATTTGTATCTCTTGCTATTGAGTACGATCCCTGTATCTGCAGGGATATGTTCCAAGACCTCCTGTGGATACATGAAACCATGGATAATAATGCACCCTATATTTTGACTATATAGGTAGTAGGATGTGCAAAAAGTTGTTTGTACTTCGTATGTCGTATCTATTTTGCAGGATTTGTACATATGATGCAATATTAAGAAATGTAAAAAATGAAAGATTCAAAACACTAACCCTATGACTTTTCGAAAGAGTTATGTATGGCTTGTAAGTGGTTCCAGGTCTCCGTTACAGAGCAAATAGCTAGAATGGGAAAGAACTACTGAAAGCACTTTAGGTGACTTCCCACCAGAAGAATCTAATGCCCATCCAGAGTGGTCAAAGCTAGAATATTACTGCTACACTTAGGTCCTTCACAACGACACATTTATGGCACTATGATGGCAGGGACTAGATAACTCTTGTGGTACCTTCCGATATAATGATTCTCTGATTTCAGTTTAATGCCCATGCCTACCTCCTGAGAATGCTAGGATTTGTAGAGCAAACTAAGGGCCCTTCCACACAGCCAAATTACCTAGAATATCAAGGCAGACAATCCACAATATCTGCTTTGAACTGGGTGATCTGAGTCCACACTGCCATATAATCCAGTTCAATGTGGATTTTATACAGCTGTGTGGAAGGGGCCTAAAATTCTTTTGCTGAGAATTTGACCACCCTGAGACCCTTCAAGAAGTTAGGACATAATATAAATAAAGTATTATTATTATTATTTGAAACACAACAAGATGAGTCCACAGCAGACACTCCGCTGGCTGTTGTATTGGATCACACGTCGGACACTTCCTAAGTGTCTAGGACAGTGTGATGTAACAGCGAATAATGCGTGGAGATCCCAGTAAGGTGGCCTTCTGCAGATGGCAGATGGTAATTTTGTCAGCGCCGATTGTGTTTAAGTGCAAGCCAAGGTCTTTAGTTACCCAGTGTGCCAATCACCACTGGGACCACCTTGACTGACTTGTGGCAGAGTCTTTGCATTGAAAATTTCTGCCGCTTCTGTAGTTGTTTTGCTTCCAGTTGCTCTACAGGCCCATGCCCTTGTTGCTCAGCAGTGGGTCCTGGTTCCTGTAGCCCACTTGTCGACGGGTGCCCAGGAGAAGCACTCGCCGTGGTCCTTATTATCCTGGGCGATGACCGAGCCAGTATAGACTTCTTTAAAGTTTGTTTCACCATATTTAAATGGGTTGGGTGCACTTAGTTCTACTTCACAGTTGAGACCACTCTGGCTCGGTTGAACCTGCTGGTAGTTTACACTACCTCCAGCACAGCTCTAAACATCATAGAAGCAGTTAAACCCCCCACCAACGACAAGGCGGCACCCGATGGGGGGATGATGATGATGATTATTATTATTATTATTTAACTTGTTGTTGTGCACTTTCAAATATTTTCCGACTTATCGTGGCCCTAAGGTGAACATATCATGGGTTTTTCTTAGCAAAATATATTCAGAGGGGGTTTGCTTATTCCTTCCTAAACTGACAATTCCATGATCCCATAGAATGACACTATGGTAGTTAGCAGAGGAATCAGAGTCTTGAAATTGTGTAGTGTGAGAGGGCCCTCAGTCTGCAGGTCCTGCCACTCGGTTTAAAGGTATGTACACCGTTAACGTATTATTTTGAAAGTAGCAGAAGCGGTTTTGTTGCCTCATAAACACAAGAATTCCTATTCTGAAGCAAGCTCTTAAAAATAACAATCAAGCATGTTCTCCAAGTTTTGATGTGAATATAAAATGGCAATTGACAATTTCTGTGCATCATAAGCCTTTTCCCTGCTTCGGTATATGAAGAACTTTTGCAAATTGGTTTCAAATTATTTTAAAATTTGTTTCTTTGAAAGGCAAAGACAAAACGAATGCACGTTTATAGGTAATGTCCTTTTTATATAACTCCACAACAAAACAGATTGCCAATTTGACACATGGGTGGCAAGATAACATATAACTGGCTGATAAACCATTCTTTCTCTTAATAGGAAGTTTTGACATGAAAATTTGCTATGACAGGAAGGGCAAAATCTACTGGATGATCTAGATTTGAGATTTGGGATCCTAAAGAGTGTTCCAGAAGCCCCCACTACCTGAAGACTCCCATATGTTTGGGGCACAAACTTAGTCCTCCATATATATGTATATATACGGAAGACTAAGAATACACACACACACACACACACACACACACACATGGAGGATTAAGTTTGTGCCCCGAACATATGAGGGTCTTCAGGCCCTATATATGGAGAACTATATATATCTATATAAATAAAAATGTTATGTTCGTTTGTGGGATTAACATAACTCAAAAATCACTGGACAAATTGACACCAAATTTGGACACACCTAACAACCCAGTGTATGTCCTTCACTTAAAAAAATGATTTTGTAATTTGGGAGTTGTAGTTGCTGGGATTTATAGTACACCCACAATCAAAGAGCATTCTGAACTCCACCAATGATGGAATTGAACCAATCTTGAGCCACAGAACTCCCATGATCAACAGAAAACACTAGAAGGGTTTTGTGGGCATTTATCTTGAGTTTGGGAGTTGTAGTTCACCAACATCCAGAGAGCACTTTGGACTCAAACAATGATGGATCTGGACCAAACTTGGCACGAATATTCCATATGCCCAAATATGCACACAGATGGAATTTGGGGGAAATAGACCTTGACATTTGGGAGTTGTAGTTGCTGGGATTTATAGTTCACCTGCATTCTGAACCCCACCAACGACAGAATTGGGGCAAACTTCCCACATAGAACCCCCATGACCAACAGAAAATACTTAAGGCCATCCAGTCCAACTCCCTTCACCGGAGCAAGAAAATGTAATCAAAGCCTTCCTGTCAAAGAGCCATCCAGCCGTAGATATAGATAGATAGATAATGATTCACTCACACAGATATAGTACCATAGATTTGAAAGGGACCCCCAAAGAAGGACAATTATATGTTGCATGTTCCAGAGTGGGCAAACCAGGCAATCTCCACATCAACACTGACAAAGAAACAGCAAGAAATACTGTTTTCCTACACAAGGATGAAGAAATGACATATATTAGAAACCAACAGTTTCTAATTGCTTCATTTTCCAGATCACCAGACTGGGCCACAGCAACGCGTGACAGGGGATGGCTAGTATATCTATCTGTATCTGTATCTGTATCTGTATCTGTATCTGTATCTGTATCTGTATCTGTATCTGTATCTGTATCTGTATCTGTATCTGTATCTATCTATCTATCTATCTATCTATGTATCTATTCACACACACCCACACATACTAGCTGTCCCCTGCCACACATTGCTGTGGCACAATCCGTGTATATGTGTTTTGTATGTGTATATATGTGTACATATTTGTGTATATATGTGGTTATGCGCATGTGTTGTAATGTATTTTTTTCTTTTTTGGCTTTTTAAATCTCTTCCGTTGTGTTTTCCAGTGATGGTCACTTGGTGGCCTGATAGGTGTATTGTGTCCAAATTTGGTGTCAATTTGTCCAGTGGTTTTTTGAGTTATGTCAATCCCACAAATGAACATTACATCTATCTATCTATCTATCTATCTATCTATCTATCTATCATCTATCTATATGAAGGACTAAGTTTATGTATATATGGAGGACTAAGTCTGTGCTCCAAAACTCCATCCTGTCAAAACCACCCCAGAATATGGTGGTTTCCTTCTTCTAACCACTAGAATCATCCAAATTTCCCCACTCACAGGCAAAATTGGTCAAAAATGAACCTTGTATCAATGTATTGTCGAAGGCTTTCATGGCTGGAATCACTAGGTTCTTGTGGGTTTTTTTGGGCTATAGAGCCATGTTCTAGAGGCATTTCTCCTGACGTTTCGCCTGCATCTATGGCAAGCATCCTCAGAGGTGTGAGGTCCAACACGGAGAGACGAGGGAAAGAAGGCGCCTCTGCTCGGCGTGTTGCGCTTTGTGTGGACCACACAAAGCGCAACACGCCGAGCAGAGGCGCCTTCTTTCCCTCGCCTCTCCGTGTTGGACCTCACACCTCTGAGGATGCTTGCCATAGATGCAGGCGAAACGTCAGGAGAAATGCCTCTAGAACATGGCTCTATAGCCCGAAAAAACCCACAAGAACCTAGTAACCTTGTATCACTTTGGGCATGCCAAAATAGTATCAGTGAAGAGGTGATTATATAAGTCTACAGTACCATATAATCCAGCTCAAAGCAGATCATCTAGATTCAGAAACTGGATTGTATGGCAGTGTAGATGGGGCCATAGACTACAGAATAAAAATAACATTTTAAATGTGGCATTAGTCTTATCTTTATCCCAAATAGCTGGATTTGTATGTATAACAACGACGCCTCAACCCACCCCTTGTACTATATATAGTTGTAACCAAAATATGCCACATGCCCCCTCCCTACCCGCTGATTTCAGCATGTTATCAAAGAAATGTATTTTCAGGAGAGAAATCACTGTCAGTATAATAGATCAGGTTAATACCACACACAGAGTCAGCTATGGCCTGAAGCCCTTTCCACTGAGCCCAGGGTGGCTTTCTGTCTCTCAGAAACGGCTCAGATTGAGTTGATATAACTTTTTAAAAAATGAGGCCAAGAAAAGGAGATGGCCTGATGCCTAGATAAAACATACTAATTTGTAATTTTAACATGTCAGTTTCCTGTGAAGGGAGATACAGCCACAGGGTCAAAGAGCTGCAACATTGCAAGTGTAGTACAGCATAAATTTTTCCACTTTAGCACACCGACTGTTACGAGGTACCTCATAGCCGCGAATCAATAAAGTCAAGGCAATTTCCTTAACATGCCATCTAGAAGAGATTATGGGAGAGGTGGAGAGAAGGGGCTCCCTTAGTGGCTAATGCCTTACTAAGGTTCAAATGAGGCAATATATAGTAAAATAAATTCAATCTCCATTTTCACTCCTCGCAATTTTAGTGGAGACTAAATGAAATGGAACTGTGTTGATTCTAACCAGCTCAATATATTCCCGCTTTCTAATAGCCAAGGTCATTTTTACCTTCATGGCCAGAGAAGACATATATATAATGCTTACCCAGACTAAAAGGGGAAGAACATATTTGCAGTTTTTGAACAGCCGAGTTGATGGCTGATATATTATGTAATTCATTTCCTGGCACAGCTGATTTTGTTTTATAGATAGTCTTTAACCTTGTCTATTTTGCTCTGGAATAATCATCTTTGGAGGATTAAAAACCAAGGTTTTCAATTTTTTTTTAATGCAGTGAACAGAGGAGTCCCATAAAATACAGTTCTGCACTTCACAATAAATACTAAAATAACATATCTAGCAATGGAAGAGGGTAATTAGAACAAAGTATCCTACTAACACTTTGCAACTATACCTCTTTGTGTTACCTTTGGGCCACATTAAGTCCCATTTGGGGAGATAAATCAGGGTATTAACAACAATAACAACAACAACAACAACAACAACAATTTATAACTATGCCATTATGATTCTACCTCAACTACAATGGCATGAACTATGGAAACATGGGAATTGTTGTCTGGTGAGAGCCTGGAGTTTGTGGATGAAATTTCCGTATTATTCACTCTAAACTACAAATCCTGGATTCCATGGTAGTTAAACTGGGAGCATAGTGCTATAATTGTGCAATGTTAATGTGATCCAGCATAGTGTAGTACACATCTCCCTTTATGAATCACTGCGAAGACTAAGATCTTCTGCGGAGGCCCTGCTCTCGGTTCCACTACTGTCACAGGCACGTTTGGTGGGGACGAGAGAGAGGGCCTTCTCAGTGATTGCCCCCTGGTTATGGAACTCCCTTACTGGCAATATTAGATCAGGCCCCTCCTCCTTGTCCTTCATAAGGGTGGTGAAGACCTGGCTGTGGGACCAAGTCTTTGGGGCAGTGCAATGAGGCAATAATAGAATGGTCTCCTGAGATGGTTTTTAAGCAACTGATTTTAAAGTGGATATAAGTGATTTTAATGTTTGCATGGTTTTAAGTCCTGGCATTGAATGTGTGCAATATATATGTTTATTTATTTATTTAAAGTATTTATATTCCACCCTTCTCACCCCACAGGAGACTCAGGGCAGATTACAATGTACATATATATGGCAAGTATTCAGTGCCATAGACACACAACATATATAAACAGACACACAGAGGCTATTTAACATTCCACCTTTCATGAGGGTATTCTGGCCACCAGGGGAGCTGTCGCTTCACCGTCCATTAGTGACAATGATGGAGTACTTCCTCATTCTTTTTGCATGGTTGCTGGAGATTTTTATTGGTGGGGATGAGGGACAGGGCCTTCTTGGTGGTGGCTCCCCGGCTTTGGAACTCCCTCCCACTAGAGATCAGATCTGCCCCCTCCCTCCTGACGTTCAGGAAACTACTAAAGACCTGGCTCTGGAATGTGGCATTTGAGGATTGAACCTATAAACTCCTTCCTTGTGCTGAACTGTGATGAACTGTGACTATGAGTATGACTATGACTATGACTGGATTGACGACGTGGTTTAGGTTATTGTGATGATAATGTTTTTATTGTATTTCAGTGTACTATTTTAATATGTAATATGTAATGACTTTGCACTTTGTTGTACCTATATATTATTGTACTTTCTTATATGCTGTAAACCGACCTGAGTCCCTTGTTGAGGTGAGAAGGCCGGTATAGAAAACTTCTAAATAAATAAATAAATAAATAAATAAATAAATAAATAAATTTATGGCATCGTATTAGTTAAATTAGACTCCCTGCATAAGCAGTACCTAATTTTCCTACTTGACAGATGCAACTGTCTTTTGGGCTGAAAAGGTTGACAACAAGCTACACAATGGTTGAAAGCTCACTCCGACCCGGGCTGGCTTCGAACTCATGACCTTTGGTCAGTAGTGATCTTAATGCAACTGACTCCCAGCCAGCTGCGCCATAGTCCCAGTGTTGTGCTCTGCCCTGAGTCACTTGAGGGGTGAGAAGGGCAGAATATAAATGTTTTAAATAAATAAATAAAATAGTAGTTTGAGCATTGGGCTATGACTCTGGAGTCCAGTTTGAATCCCTCTCTCAGCTGTAAAACCAACTAGATGAACTTAGGCAAGCCACACTCTCTCAGCCTCAAAGGAAGGTCATGGCAACCTCTCCTGAACCAATTCTTACCATTTCCCTACATGGCCAGAAATCAATTTTTGGGTCACTGTAGGTTGGAAACAACTTAAAATCGCACAACAAAGGGTTCTTGGGAAGTAGTCTTATCTCTTGTTACTTGTGACCAGGGCAATTTGGGATGAAGCTGGGATATTTCTCTGCTGGCTTTCGTCTCCATTGGTACAGAAAAACACTAATGGGTCAGGTGGAAAGTAGGGAGGAGAATTTCTGTTACAGAGGTTCCTCCTAAATAATGGGCATTTCCCTACATGGCCAGAAATCAATTGCTTGTTTTGTTCCCAGTGATAACTAGCAGAGAGCCCAAGTTGACACGGAAATATTCTGTTTTACTGTGAAGGAGCGGAAATATAAAGGAAAACCACTCCAGTGTTGACAAAAGGAGAGAGACCTCTGCTTCTTTGTTCTTCCCTGTTTGATCTGAGCCAGCAGAGCAGTGAATGAAGTGGTATAGTATATCCACTACTTTGCTTCCTCCAGTACTACCAAGGCACATTGTTCTTTTGGTTATTCAGTGGTGATTGTTGTAGTTTTAATCAGGAGTGCCAGGCAAAATGCCTACCATGCATTTTCTAATAGTCAGTGAAAGATGACAGAATATTTTGACACTTTGCATGCAATGTATTTTGACCCTTACTAATAGGATCGGAAAATGTAAGCATATGATGTTTTCCATATTTAGCAACTCAGCAACTCCAAGGCCATTTGAACACCACTCCAGGGTGGCTTTAAGTAATAGGATATAATAAAGCTATACATCTTAATTCCGGTTAGAATTTATTTATTTGCTTTATTGCAATGGCCTGAATTCTGTTGTTAGTCCAACCTAAAGTAGACCCATTGAATCAATGGAACTTACTCAAATATTGATTTACCATTCAACAATTCAATGAATGTGTCCACTTTAACTGGCAGTAATCAACAGGATTCCAGGGATATTTATAAACTTCCTAGAATGAAGATTTTGAAAGGACAAAGTAAGAGTACAATAATAGAATCATAGAGTTGGAAGGGGGCTTATATTTTATTATATAATGGTGATGTGATGAAACAATGGATCACATTATACACAATTAAAATATTATACTTATATTGAAACAGATCAGAGATGGGGATGGTGACCCTCTAGATCAGTGTTTCTCTACCTGGATCCCGGGGGGGGGGGGGGGTCGCGAGGAGTTTCAGAGGGGTCAACAAAGACCATCAGAAAACGCATATTTCTGATGGTCTTAGGAATTCCTTTGGCAGAGAAAGCTGAAGATCTCTCTGCCTGTCCTTCTCTTCCTTTTTGGTGTTGGTGAACTACAATTCCCAGAATTCAAAAACATCACCCCCAACCCCACCAGTATTCAATGTTGGCCATTGTAGTTACCTACAATCAAAGAGAACTCTAAACCCAGCCCACAATGGATAGTGTGCTAAGTTTGGTACAGATCCATTGTGGGCTGGGTTTAGATTGCTCTTTGATTGTAGGTAACTATAAATCCCAGCAATTACAACTCCCAAATGTCAATGTGTATTTTCCCCAAACACTGTCAATGTTCACATTTGGGCATACTGAGTATTTCTATCAAGTTTGGTCCAAATCCATCATTGTTTGAGTCCACAGTGCTCTCTGAATGTAGGTGAACTACAACTCCAAAATTCAAGGTCAATGCCCACCCAAACCTCTTGATCATGGGAGTTCTGTGTGCTAAGATTGTTTCAATTGTTAGTGGAGTTCAGAATGCTTTTTGATTGTAAGTGAAGTATCAATCCCAGCAACTACAACTCCTAAATGTCAAGGTCTGTTTTCCAGAAACTCCACCAGTGTTCACATCTGGGCATATTGAATATTCATGCCAAGTTTGGCTCATAGTCACTAATGGGAGCCTTGCATCACTTGGTCCATATTTGCTTTGCAAACTATGGTTTATGTCATAAATCTCTCATTATTGCAAAATGGTTGAGAGTAAGACACAATGGCAGTTATCTTAACTACCATAGTATGTAGTTACCATGGTTCTGTTGTTGAACCTTCTCCCTTAAATGGAGTCTCTATTGAGGCAGCAACTCTGGCATTTTTCCAAATCTCAGCCAAATCCTTTTTCCCAAGTCTTGCCCATTCACCCACTAAGTATGCAAGGACACTACACATTCCCCTGACTCACACCTTTGCAATAAACAGGGACTGGCAATCAGTCTGATCCTCTGTCTCACAAAGACTGGTGCTTGGCACAGGCCATAAGCCCATCAACTCGCCCATCAACTCTAGCATGCCCGGAGGTCCTGGGATTTTGGACAAAAAGTTCCTGCCTATGAAATCTTGGGATTTTGGGGTTTAAGGGACATTACCGGAGAGTTCTAGTGCTTCACTAAACTATGAACTCCCAGACTCCAGAGTACAGCCAAGGCAGTAAAAGTGGATTACCGTGTGTGTAGTGTGAAAGGTCTCTGAGTGAGGCATGGATCTGCTTCTTTTGGTTTCCACATAAATGATTAAGAAGATATCCCTTAAGCCCTGTTGTGACATTGTACTGCTCGAGCCTCGCCTTCAGCCTCTCTCTGAAGCTCTTCCTGAGAGGTTAATCATTCATTACACACTACGCTGTAGGAACGGAGTCACAAGGAAAGAGGAAAAAACAAAACACTCCCTTCCAAACTTCCTCACATATTCAATTTGCAGTCCAAAATGTCCCATCTGTTTCTGTTTAACAGTAGGCTAACAGTGCCTGTTTCCTGGCCTCTGAATGAACCACGGCACCAAGCCCTAGACAAGCCTCTGCAGTCAAAACAATTGTTTTTACAACTTGAATATGTCTGCTGGTTCAGTTATCATTTCGTCATATGACATCATTTCTTTCTTCTTCCTGGTTCTACATAATTTCTTGGGCATTGAGATATCTACTTCTCTTTTCCTAGCTCTCGGGGTTGCAATGGAAGATTTAAAAAGCATGGATTATCTACAGAATTAACTCTTTAATCTAGCAGTAGGAGGCAGTGATCTCAGGTTGCATATATTGCAAAATACAGAGCAATCGTAGCATACTAAGGGCCAAAAATGCATATGCCATAAACCAGTCTGTCACCTTTTCAATTAAATTGTTTTCCTATCACTAGTGTTCAAGTAAAATCCAGCTGCTCTTTCAGAGCTCTTCTAGATTAGTTTTTTAAAAGTTACCACAACACAGCTCCCTGCATTGTGTTAGGTTTTCCCAATGGTTGTCACTTCTGCATCCCCTTGTTTCATTCTTTTGGGACATCTTAATAACAATTTTTTGGATCTTTGCTTTTCCAAACCGGAGCATGCTTTGTTGAGGTTGTCCTTTGGTGTGAAGGCCAAATGCTCTCCTTTTAAAATTTTGATTTGAGAGTCATAAAGTTATAGTGCAAAAGTGCACTGAAGCAGTATAGTATTATAACTCTTAGAAAAAAAATTGAATGAAATGAGAATGTAGTGTTCCAAAATGCCTCAAAAATAAAAAGAAACTCACCTGAGCATGGGAATAAAATGTTGCAGTGGTGCCAGATATTTCCAGAAAAAAAGTCTGGGATAGCATGAAAGTTGTTGGATATTTTTTTAAAAGTCTGAGAAGTACAGCAACAAATACTGAAACTTCATGATACATTTGTCCCATCTGGGGACACCAGGCATGCTTGGTGTATGGGAGCATGGGGCGCATGCGCGAGCAAGGGAGAGCATGCGAGACTAGAGGGAGGCTCACCACAGGGGGTTCTGTGTGGGAAGTTTGGCTCAATTTTATCATTGGTGGGGTTCAGAATGCTCTTTGATTGTAGATGAACTATAAATCCCAGCATGTACAATTCCCAAATGTCAAGGTCTATTTTCCCCAAACTCCACCAGTGTTCATACTTGGGCATATTGAATATTCATATTAAGTTTGGTCCAGATCTATCATTGTTTGAGTCCACAATGTTGTCTGGCTATAGAAGAAATGCAACTCCAAAACTCAAGGTCAATGCCCACCAAACCATTCCAATATTTTCTCTTGGTCATGGGAGTTCTGTGTGCCAAGTTTGGTTCAATTCCATCATTGGTGGACTTCAGGTATTTGTGGCTCTTAATGAGACATGCTGCATTATCACGGGGTGTCTGCGCCCTACACCACTGGAGAAATTACACTGTTTAGCCGGCATTGCACCACCTGACATCCGCCAGGAAGTAGCAGCCAATAGTGAAAGGACAAAGGCAGTGACATCCCCAGCACATCCCTTGTTTGGGTATCAGCCAGCCAGTCAATGACTTAAATCAAGAAATAGTTTTCTAAGATCTACAGAGACACTCGCTGGAACACCTCAGCAAGCCAGAGTCCAAAAGTGGCAGGCTCAAACCCAGAACCTCAATTAATGGCTGATACCAAATGAGAGACTCCCCCCTGGGCACACAGAGGACTGGGCGACTTGGAAGGCGCTGAACAGACTGCACTCTGGCACCACGAGATGCAGAGCCAACCTTAAGAAATGAAGCTACAAAGTGGAATCCACAACATGCAAGTGTGGAGAAGAGCAAACCACTGACCACCTACCGCAATGCAACCTGAGCCCTGCCACATGCACAATGGAGGACCTTCTTGCGGCAACACCAGAGGCACTCCAAGTGGCCAAATACTGGTCAAAGGACATTTAATCAACTACCAAGCTTGCAAACTTTGTTTTGTGTCTGTTTGTTGGTTTTGTTCTGTTAGAAATGTAATACAATCGTCTGGTTGCCCCTGACACGATAAATAAATATCAGGTATTTGTGCCAAATTTGGTCCAGTGAATGAAAATACATCCTCATATCAGATATTTACATTACAATTCATAACAGTAGCAAAATTATAGTTATGAGGCAGCAACACCACAACATGAGGGACTGTACTGAAGGATCCCAGCATTAGGAAGCTTGAGAAACACTGTCTTAGAACATTTTTGCTAGGATATTTTGAATTCGATAAATGCACTTTAAATATAGCTGTCAAATGCAATAATTATTATTGTTGTATTAACTTGTCTCATAGGATGATATTTTTAAATCTCCCACAAGGCAACCTTCAGTTATTATCTAGAATCATTTTTTAAAAAGATTCGGGCCCATCTTTTGTATTTTATGATAGTATTTTTCTTTGAAATCATAAAGCAGACTCTTTGATTTACAGCTTGACATTAATGGGCTGCTGAAACCCAAACCCTGCCTACACGAAAGCGTTGGTGCGCCAAAACACACAGACTTCTAGCTTATTTACAAAGGCAGCAGTCCTACACATAGTTAGGCTGTTTAAACCACATTTAACTCAAAACAGTTTAAACACTCTAATCATATGCAGGATGGGCACCAAAATCCTTTCCATCGACACCTAAAGCAGATGTTTGCCCCCTCCTCCGGTTTTCTGACTGCTTCTGTCTGTGTCTAGCTCTCACCCACCCGCCCTGCAATAAAACCCACTTGTATGTTGACATAGAACTTGATGTCTAAATTTCCACCACAGCTATTAAACTGTAAGAGAAGCAAAAGCCTCAGTAAGAGGTACAGAACTGAATGGCATTTGGGTAGATTGAAAGCGATGCTATGATTTCTTTAGCTGCCACACCTTTCCTTCTTCCCCTGGAATGTGTGCAGCTAGCAACTCCCTTCCTGAATCTAAATGAAAACTATTTTTCAGACACATATTTAACTGGATGTACAGGAAAGCTGCCAGGGTCACTAGTCCTTCTCTGGTTTTGCTATATTTTTCAGGAGGAGTTTCCCTGTTATTGTTCCCTGGTTTTCACATTATATATGCAGAGACCTGTGGTTAAATTGAATTTAAAAAAGGAAAAGAGCGACACACAATTGCTTATCTAGAGATGTTCTAAGTACTCCCCTCAGTTTTTAAACATGATTTCCCTTTCCACAAACTAACATTATGGGTTTCCCCCCTTTGAAATGGTGTATTGCATATCTGTACTCCAAGTATATCTCCAAGAAGTGAGAATTAGCTGGCACTTGAACTTGACTAGCGTTTGTAATTTTCTGGGCAACTAAAATGATCAAGAGTTTGGAGAACAAGCCCTATGAGGAGTGGCTTAAAGAGCTGGGCATGTTTAGTCTGAAGAAGAGAAGGATGAGAGGAGACATGATAGCCATGTATAAGTATGTGAGGGGAAGTCACGGGGAGGAGGGAGCAAGCTTGTTTTCTGCTGCCCTGGAGACTAGGATGCGAAATAATGGCTTCAAACTACAAGAAAGGAGATTCCACCTGAACATGAGGAAGAACTTCCTGACTGTGAGAGCTGTTCAGCAGTGGAACTCTCTGCCCTGGAGTGTGGTGGAGGCTCCTTCTTTGGAAGCTTTTAAACAGAGGCTGGATGGCCATCTGTCAGGGGTGCTTTGAATGTAATATTTCTGCTTCTTGGCAGAGGGTTGGACTGGATAGTCCATGAGGTCTCTTCCAACTCTATGATTCTATGATTCTATACTTGGCCTTCTGTATCCTCGGATTCTGTGTCCATAGATTGAAAGCAACCATAAGACTGATGTGGCCCTTGATGAAACTGAGTTTGATACCCCTCTATTGCTTTAGCAGGTAAATGGCTGGCATGAACCTCTCAGACTGTAAAATAAGTATCTCCTAATGCAACTGCCAAGAACTGTTTAAAATATAGCTAGGAAAAGTATAATATCTTATACTGTTGAAAACATCTGCTTTGTTCAAGTGACTACGTTCATGGTCAGTAATGCTTGGGAAAAAGGTCTCTTGATATGACCTTTAACAAGCTCATGTCTCTCTTTCAGATAATTGTCTGTAGAATCTGATGAAAGTTGCTACATTAATCATGGTAATGAAAGACATAAGGCAGAGCTAATGTTACGTTTTGAATTAAAACTCCCACAATCCCTGAGTCCAGAGAATTCTGAAAACTTTCATCCTTAAATACAACTTTTCTGGGCAAGGGACATGGGAGTTTTTTGTCCAAATTGAGCCAGGGTGTTCATTGTATTTCTCTCGACAGATTGCTCTTCTGCTTCCAGACCACAGAGTGCTAGAGGCTACTGCCGGGAGGGATAGCAGAAACTTGCATCATGGAGGTATACATGAGAAGCTCTTTCAAATAGACTGCTAGCAGTACTGGATATATATGAAGAGAAACCAGCGGTGACTTACAACTGGTGACTTCCAATGATGGTCTTTTGCAAATTTGTTTTTTTTAAAGGATGAAAGCAAAGCCTTCTGCTTGTTCTGTACTCTGTCTCTGAACTATCCTATATACTCATGTATAAAGTAAAGGTAAAGGTTTCCCCTGACATTATCTACTTGTGTCCTACCCTGGGGGTGGTGCTCATCTCCATTTCTAAGTCGAAGAGCCGGTGTTGTCCATAGATGCCTACTATTTCATGTGGCCGGCATGACTGCATAGAGCACTGTTACCTTCCCGCAGAAGCGGTACCTATTGATTTACTCAGATTTGCATGTTTATTAACTGCTAGGTTGGCAGAAGCTGTGGCTAACAGCAGGAGCTCACCCAGCTCCCCGGATTCAAACTGCCAACTTTTCAGTCAGCAAGTTCAGCAGCTCAGCAGCTGTGCCACCAGAGGCCACTAGATTATAGTCATGTATAACCTATACAATCTACTCATACTAGAAATGTTAGGCAAAAAAAAAATCAACCCAAAATGTCTGGGTAATTTATCAACAGAACAATGTGAGTACGGTACCTTAACTCTCTCTCTCACTCTATGTGTGTGTGTGTGTGTGTGTAGAACAATTCCTTTTTCTGAGTAGAGTGGCAAAAGGTAAGAGCTTAGTCAATTCTGGGAGAACCAGCCCATTCTAATATTTCTACTGTGGTACAACTTCAGGCCTTTTTGAAGACATACTTGTGGAAATTGTGATGGCTACCATGGCAGCTGGCCTCCTAAGATGGCATTGGTGCTTCTCCTCCTTGTGGAATAACCTTTGACTTATCCATGGGTCATATTAAAATCTGTAATTTTGCCCCCCCAAACCTGACCTCAGTTGCCCTCCAAATTTGGTGTCACCTACAAACTTGATGATTATGCCTTCTAACCCTTCATCTAAGTCATTAATAAAGATGTTGAACAGGACCGGGCCCAGGACGGAACCCTACGGCACTCCACTTGTCACTTCTTTCCAGGGTGAAGAGGAAGCATTGATGAGCACCCTTTGGGTATGTTTGCCTAACCAATTACAGATCCACCTAACTGTAGTTTTGCCTAGCCCACATTTGACTAGTTTGGGTGGTTGTAGGTTTTCCGGGCTATATGGCCATGTTCTAGAGGCATTTTCTCCTGACATTTCGCCTGCATCTATGGCAAGCATCCTCAGAGGTAGTGAGGCAAGCATCACTCTATGTGTGTGTGTGTGTGTGTGTAGAACAATTCCTTTTTCTGTAAACAGAAAGCCATGACTTTCTTGATTGAATCTCCCTTGGGCTAAGATTCAGTCTTCCTAGGAATGGGGAATATTTGGCCCTCCAGATCTTTTGGTTTGTAACTCATCATTAGCCCCAGATAGCACGGCAAATGCTAAGGCACTGTTAAAACTGAAGTCCAAATATCTGAAGGACAGAAAGTTCCTCACCTTTGTTATACTATATCGAGCTTCACATTTATTTATTTGGCATTTATATCCTCCCTTTCAATGATAAAATCAAACTCAAGGCAGCTTACAGATGAAAGAATATAAATCACACACACAAAAGCAAACCCAACAATAAAGCAAAAGCAATAAAGGCATCATTAAAAAGCATCATAAAAATGCTATCAGTGACGGACTCCTATATATATTTAACTGGAATTATGTCCTATTGAACTCTATGGGATTTACTTTTGAACAGACATATATAGGATTCCAGAGTTTTTTTTAAAAAAGTCTTAAGAAATCAACTAAAATGTGGAAGAAATAAAATGTCACGAAAGGTCCATTTAGAAACAGCAAGAAAGGATGCCTTAGCATAATTTAAGACCCACAACTAAAAAGACTCTTTGTGTCTCCATAAACTTCGGCTTTGTTGTCGAAGGTCAATAGTGAAGTTCTCTCTCAAATTAGATGATACCATGTTTTCAGAAGAAGAAATGATACAGATCTCTGCTTGTCATAATATGCAGTTTTTTTCCCATTAGTCTATCTTGCATGTAGTGTATTGGATTTTGTAACTGGTCGTTGTAAGATAACCATTAACTTACTTTGCAGGTCTGGTTGTATTTTTGAGGAAATCCCATCATGGAAAGGAAAACACATTAATCACCTTGAATACACATTTTCCTTCATGACCAGTTTGTCTGAGTGCAATTCTAGAGCAGATTCTTAGTTATGGCGGTAATACCTAAAATCACAGGTCTCATGCTACTTAATAATCCAGTGCGTATTCCTTTATTTATTTTTTAATTAGTTTTAATCAGTTTGTGTTTTAATCATTACATGCAGCCCACCCATTATTACTGTGCCTGTGCATATTGTAATTTTTATATTGTTATGTATTCATATGTTTTATGTAACTATGATGTTATTGTTTATTGTTTGCGTTTTTGATTTGTGTTTTGGTTTTTCTTTATTGTAATTGTCATTTGGGCTTGGCCTCATGTAAGCCGCTCAGAGTCCCCATTGGGGAGATGGTGGCGGAGTATAAATAAAGATGATGATGATGATGATTATTATTATTATTTCTTACTAGCCATCCCCTGCCATGTGTTGCTGTGGCCCAGTCTGTGCATATGTGTTGTGTGTGTTTATATATAATTTATTTATTTACAGCTTTTATATTCTGCCCTTCTCACCCCGCAGGGGACTCAGGGCGGATTACAGTGTACACATATATGGCAAACATTCAATGCCAATTTTTGACATACAAACATATACAGACATACACAGAGGCTATTTAACTTTTTCTGGCCGCCAGGGGAGCTGTCGCTTTCCTCGTCCATCTGCGACGCTGATGAAGCACTTCCGCATTCCCCGCATGCTTCCCCACTGGAATGCTTTGCTGGAGTGTTCTTTATGGCCGCATAAATCAGTTAATTTAGCCTCCCCACACTTTAAAGTGGTACCTAATTTCCCTACTTGACAGATGCAACTGTCTTTTGGGTTGCAAAGGTCGACAACAGGCTACACACAATTGGTTGGAAACCCACTCCAACCCGGGCTGGCTTCAAACTCATGACCTTTTGGTCAGAGTGATCTTAATGCAGCTAACACTCAGCCGGCTGCGCCACAATATATGTGTGTGTGTATTTGTGTATATGTGTATACATGTGTGTTTGTGTATATATGTAGTTGGATGCATGCTTTGTAATGTATTTTTTTTGGGGGGGGGATTGGCTTTTTAAGTCTCCTCTGTTGTGCTTTTCAGTGTTTTTATGAGCGATGTTCACTTGCTGGCCTGATAGGTGTATTGTGTCCAAATTTGTTGCCAACTTGTCTAGTGGTTTTTGAGTTACCGTATGTTAATCCCACAAACGAACATTACATTTTTATTTATATAAATTCGCAGTCAGCATAGAACAACTTTCAGGAAGAGCAAGTCAGGAGAAACTGGTTATGCTATTATCTGATCAAGATATATTTATCACATTCTTAGAGCTTTGGTTGTCAAAACAAGTTAAAAGTCAATGCTGAATAATTCTGTGGCAAACAAAAGAGATAATTAGACCACATATAGCCAGCATGTTGTAAGTCGATTCATGATTGGAGACCAGGGTTCGAATCCCTGCTCAACTATGAAATTCCATTGGGTGGCCTTGACCAAGTCACGTATTCCCAGCCCCAAAACCCCCCACAATCACCATAGGTCACCATAATTGGGAAATGGCTTGATGGCACACAACAAGAACAATTTCATTCTTGGTTTATTTTCCTTCTTAATTAATAGATTGTAAATTTGTCATTGTGTTATTTTGATATTGTATTTTTGTTTTAATATACTTTGTAGGGATGAGATTGTTCTAACTCATTATGGACATTTTTCATGTGTTACTGTATTATATTGTAATCTTTTATTGTTTTGTATTTTTGTATTTTTGTGGCTTTTTGCTGTAGCAATAAAACGGAACTAAAGCAACCTGATTCTATATGTGTATTTCTGGACTTGAATATGAATGCTGTGAATTACCTAAACAGGGGCAATAAATACATTTTGTGCCTGACGAACAGTAGCAAATGCTTCCAAAGTTAACGTACATGGTACCCTAGACCAGCAAATTTACTTTAGTGCCGAGCTTCTCAACCTGGAGATCAGAACCCCCGGGGGGGGGGGGGGTTGTGAGGGGGTTTCAGAGGGGTTACAAAAGACCATAAGAAAACATATATTTCTGATGGTCTTAGTATCCCCTTTGGCAGAGAAGCCAGCAAGATCTCTCCGCCTGTCCTTCTCTTCCCACCAAAATACCTCCTCCGCTGTGATTGGCCAACCTCTCAGTCAAGAGGCGGTCTGTTTCTGAGACTCCAAGCGTGGGAGGGGAGAGCAGGCATGCTTGGCGCATGGTGCACAAGTGCGGGTGAGGGAGAGCGTGTGAGGCTGGATCGAGGCTCGCGCCATCAAGTACATTCAAGGTATGGGAGTTCTGCGTGGGAAGTTTGGCCCAATCCTATAGTTGGTGAGGTTCAGAATTCTCTTTGATTGTAGGTGAATTATAAATCCCAGCAACTACAACTCCCAAGTGTCAAGATCTATTTCCCCCAAACTCCATCTGTGTTCACATTTGGGCATATTGAGTATTCATCCCAAGTTTAGTTCAGATCTATCATTGTTTGAGTCCACAGTGCTCTCTGGATGTAGGTGAATCACATCTTCAAAACTCAAGGTCAATGCCCACCAAACCCTTCCAGTATTTTCTGTTGGTCATGGGAGTTCTGTATGCCAAATTTGGTTCAATTCCATAGTTTGTGGAGTTCAGAATACTTTTTGATTGTAAGTTAACTATAAATCCCAGCAACTACAACACCCAAATGACAAAATCAACCCCCCACCCCAACCCATCAGTATTCAAATTTGGGCATATCGGGATTTGTGCCAAATTTGTCCCAGTGAATGAAAATACCTGTATATCAGATATTTACATCACGATTCATAACAATAGCAACACTGAAGTTATGAAGTAGCAATGAAAATAATTTTGTGGTTGGGGGTCACCACAACATGAGGAACTGTATCAAGGAGTCATGACATTAGGAAGGTTGAGAAACACTGTTTTAGTGACTGAGGCTGCATCTACACTGTAGAATTAATTTACTTTGACACCACTTTAATTGTTATGGCTTAACGTAAACATGGGAGTTCACTAGGGTGGGGTAACAGCAGTATTTGGCAGTGAAGGCCAAAGACATTGTAAAACTCCCAACAGACATGATATCATAGCATTGAGCCATAGAAGTTAGAGTAGTGTCAAACTGGATTAATTCTACAATGTAGATGCACCCTAAGGTAGAAAAGTTTACAAGCATATTTTCTCATTTGTAGTTGCAACAATATAATCATAATGAGTTGAGTTAATAAGTTAAGCTTTTTGCAAGATTCAAAATGTGTCCGAGGAGGCCACTTCATTGTGCCCAAAAGTTGGGATGACCATGCTAAAAATCTGACCCATTTTGGGCATGTGTTCGTACGTTGTGATGGGCTAAATCCTTCTGCCGTCCTCAAAAGAAGGCCTGTAAGAGATAAAGAAAGGGGATTCAGCACATCTCACCATTTCTTGTTTTCCATCCACTTGTTTTTTCTGGGCTGGATTGTCACTTTCCAGCATCTGATGTCCACGATAAAAGATATGGCCCTACCTTGAACTGAAGGCACAGCTCCTCGTGTTTATTTGCTTCTTTCTTCCAGCAAAGTGGCACTATGCACACGCGTCAGTCGATGGGCAACACCCGTGTGCCGCAGTACGGTTCAAGGTTGCCTTGGCAACCAAAATGGAAAGGGTTTTGAAGCGCTGGCAAGGCCTGCGCTAATGAAAATGAGCATTCACAGAGCCGCTTCTCCAGGTGGGTGAAAAGAGACTCCCCGCTGGGTTCCTTGCCCAGGCTGCTTTGAAATAGGGAGCTGTGTTTTTTTCAGAGAAATAAGCGGAGCCCACTTCCTCCCTTTCCATAGGAAAAGGCAGCCGCTGATTAAAAGTTCTGAGACAATTCTTTGAAGCTTCTGATTAATAGGTTCCTTTATGAATCCAAATTAGACCGTCAATGCATTCTCTCTCTTTCCCTCTCTCTTCCCCCCTTCACACCCCAAAACTACCATTATGAAAATGTTTGTTGTTGGTAGCTGTTGCTGCTCCTGCTTTATACATGTTTAATCCCCCTCATGTGCATCTGTGCCAGATGGCCATATGAGGACCGGTGAAGATAATCTGCCAGCCTTTATTGAGAGAAACTTAACACCCTCACTGCTGTGGAGGCCTGCTGTTCCCCCCTGATAAGCAACTCAGGTGAACATACCCGCTTCTTTCAGATGTGGAAACTACCACTGGGTAAACATAAACACCCCATAGCCGACTGTGCATTTGCCTCACTTCACAGTTCACTGTGGAATTCCTCCTCTCCTCTGGAGTCACTCTAGGTGGTATATGGACCCACATTGGTCTTCATCATGGATGCTCCCTTTCATCTGTCCAAGGTCTAAAGGAGAAATCAGGAGATATTTCAGTGCAAAGCCATGCTCGGTCATTTGTGCCCTGCAACATCTGGGGATCTGGACACCTCTTTTGCAAAGCTCCCCTAGAAACTAGAGGTGTGTGTAATAAATAACAATAATAATAAACTTTATTTATACCCGACCACTATCTCCCCAAAGGGGACTCGGGGCGGCTAACATGAGGCCAAGCCAAAAATTACAGTACAGCAAAATAAAATACAAGAAGCAAAAATACCATCCAAATAAATACATGAAATAACAAAATAAAATAAACAGTTTCAAAATAACAGGATAGGGAAATAGAACACTGTGTGGGGGCTAAATGTACTAGGAATAAAATAGATCCCTTTGATGAGATATGTAAAATGTGTTTCTGAGGGAGAATGGGTTTTTGAGAGAGGAATACATAAGGATTGGAACAATAGACTTAGGCCCAGAATCCGTTTTGTTTTTGGGAAGATTCCGGGATATTAAACTGCTGTCAAGTTCCCAGGCCCAATTCAAAGTGCAAGATATTACCTATAAAGTCCTACATTCTTCGGGTCCAATCTATCTTCAAGACCACATCTCCCCCTATGAACCGGCACGAGCTCTAAGATCTGTCAGGGAGGTCCTCCTCTCGGTCCCACCTCCATCTCAAGTGCGGTTGGTGGGGACGAGGCAGAGGACCTTTTCAGTAGTGGCCCCCCAGCTTTGGAATGCCCTCCCTAAAGAGATCAGGTTAGCCCCCACCCCCAAGCTTTCCAGACACAATTGAAAACATGTTTTTTTGTATTATTATTTATTTATTATTATTTACAGTATTTGTATACCACTTTTCTCACCCCGAGGGGGACGCAAAGCGGTTTACACATAAGTAATGGCAAAATTCAATGCCAGTACAAACAATTACAATTATACACTACAATTAGACATAAATCAAATTTAAACATGCATCTATGAGCAATAAAACAATCATTCAAACAAAACGGTCTCGTCCATCGGTCCAATCTATCTTCAATCCTTTGGGCCATGATTACTACCTTAACCACAAAACCCGAGGATCTAATGGCTGATCTATGTTAGCATTTTATGGGATGAGAAGGCACACAGCTTGTTTTTATCTGCAGCTTGTTGAATTTTTAAATTGGTAGGATTATATTAGTATGATTTTTTAATGTAAATGCATGTTGTTTTTATATAAACTTATGTCATTTATGTAAGTGTACACTGTTTGCCTTGGCACTATGGTGTTTCCTTCATTATTATTTTATTATTATTAGGTGGGGGCCGTTCAGATTTGTAATTCGGAACCCAGAGATCTGTTTCCATTTCAGGAAGAATCTGCCCAAAAACAGAATGGGGGGACGGGACATATGGAATTCAGAATGAAAACAGAATGAAAACAGAACGGATTTGCAAAGAATGAAAACAGAAGGCATTCTAGTAGAAACTCATACATAATGATATAAATGTATGAGATATTAACATGCTCAGGACTTGATGAGTAATGTGGCTGAATGATTAAGGGTAGTTATCTATTCATGTATTCACAGCAGGTTGTAAACATGGTGAATGTATTTATTTGTACATGTATGTGATTTATAATTCGCATTTCTTCCCAAACTGGAGGACGCATCTATACCAGGCCTGCACAACTTGGCAGTAGTAAGAGGCCAATACAAAATATGCTAAACTTTCTTTAGGCCACTCCTCCTCCCCCTTCCTCTGCACTCATTCTTGATTGGCTGCAACTCCTCAAGTGACTGCCAGTTTGTCCCATCCCTTTAGTTCTTCCCTCTGCTGCCCTTCACAGAATAAGTGGGCCACATGTTGTGCAGGTCTGCCTTAAAACACACACACACTCTGCTGCCTCAGGATCCTCGCATGACAGAGAACCAAGTTGTTTTGGTTGCTGTGGCTAACAGTGGAATGAGCCTTCCATTACTATTCCTGCTTCCCCAGTAAAGGAGTCTTGTGGGCTCCAACAAAACTGGATTTTTTTCTTTATGACTTTATGAAGTTGGCTGTTGTCATTGTTGTTGTTCATTCATTCAGTCGTTTCCGATGATTCGTGACCTCATGGACCAGCCCATGCCAGAGCTCCCTGTCAGCCATCAGCACCACCAGCTCCTTCAAGATCAATCCAGTCACTTCAAGGATGCCATCCATCCATCTTGCCCTTGGTCGGCCCCTCTTCCTTTTTCCTTCTATTTTCCCCAGCATAACTGTCTTCTCTAAGCTTTCCTGTCTTCTCATGATGTCGTCAAAGTACTTCAACTTTGTCTCTAGTATCCTTCCCTCCAATGAGCAGCCGGGTTTTATTTCCTGGAGGATGGACTGGTTGGATCTTCTTGCAGTCCAAGGCACTCTCAGAACTTTCCTCCAGCACCACAGTTCAAAAGCATCTATCTTCCTTTGCTCAGCCTTCCCTAAGGTCCAGCTCTCACACCCGTAGGTGACTATGGGGAATACCACTGAAGTTGGCTGTAGCAGTTCCAAAATGGATAGACCCTTCCTATTAACCATTCAAGGTGTTAAAAAATAACTTTTCTCTTTGGATTAGAGAGGAAAGCTAGAATGTGCCTCCATGACATGCCACCTCCCATCCCCTTGTTCCAGGCTACCTTTCCCTCTCTTCCTCTTTTAGGTTGGAGCCAGTGGAGAGGATATGGCCTCTGTTAGCAAAGGAACAATGGGGGTTGTAATTGTCATGCGTTAGCATGAGTAGCATGCAGATTGACTCTAGCCCAGTTAACTGTGTGTGTGATGAAATGGCTCATAAAAGAAAAACACACGAGACTTCAGCTTAAAGTAGAAAAGAAAATATTGTAGTATTGGCAGCATACAAAAACAAAGTAGCAGGATTACTGTTTCCACAAAAATAACATGAAACAATATCTTCTGAGAGATATCACTACTCAGCTGAGATAAGCACGAATCCTTGTCCTCTTCTCGTGGCTGTGTCTTCGCAGGACATCTGCAGCATAGTCCCCGGCTTACACAAAGCAGAACGGCACAGAGGCATAGATGCACAAACAGCATAAAGGCACAATGGCAAAGAACTAAACACACAGTAGCTATCTTTATACACATGAAAATAATACTCTCAATTAACTCTTCAATTAACTGAAACAGCTGTAGCACAAACAGCCTTGAACCTTACAGCAACTTAAAGTTATAGCACAAACAACATTGATCCTTACAACAACTTAGATAAAGTACGTTGCAACCTCTTAGTAGCAACATGCCCCTTCACTTTTTCTAAGTTACATTATTTACAGTTTTGTTTTAATTCTACTAGGCCTAACTTTCTGGTTGCTTCACCATGCTTTGCTCCCATTAGTGGTTTTGTAAAAATATCTGCCAAGTTATCTTCAGACCTACAATAAACCATTTTGATAAATCCTTCCTTGATTAAGGTTCTTATATTTTGATACTTCACTGCTATGTATTTTGTTGTATTCTTCAAACTTTCACTTTCTGACGTAGCTATACACATTTGAGAATCATCATGTACAGTAATAGGCAATTTACATTCCACACCTAAATCATCAAATAACTGTTTAATCCAAAGTAACTCATTTGCAGCTTGAGACAACGCCGCATATTCTGCCTCAGCCGTAGATACTGCAACAGTAGTTTGCTTTCTGGACCTCCAGCAGATTGGAGCTTTTCCATGTAGCACTATGTAACCACTTATAGATTTTCTGTCTCTTTCTTCAGCAAAAGAACTGTCGGCGTACATTACCAGTTCTTTGTCAGCCTCTTTTGAAAAACACAAACAATAATTAGCAGTTCCCTTTAAATACCTAATCAACCTTTTTAATGCTAGCCAGTCACTTACTGTTGGTTTTGATACTTTTCTACTAAGTAAGCCTACTGCATATGCAATATCTGGTCGTGACCAATTTGCAATATGCAAAAGACTTCCAACAAAAGAATGATATAACTTTACATTTTTCAGTTCTCTTGTGTCTTCTAGTCTTAAGAAATCTCCTGTTAAAGGAGTTTGCACAGCATTAGCATCTTGTAAACCTGCTTTAGTGACAAGGTCTAAAATCTTTCTTGTTTGGTTTAGGAATACCACCCCTTCATTGCTAACTACTTCGATGCCTAAATAATGTTTCAAACATCCCAAATCTTTTAGCCTAAAATGCTTTGACAAATACGCATATACAGTTTGTATTTTTGAGTCAGTCTGTGCGGCGATACATAGATCATCTACATAAATTAACACAACTATCTTATCTTTGCCTTCACCTAGTGTATAAACACACACAGACTAAATTCCGCTTAAGCGCAACATGATCTACCTTGGAGAATGAATGCAATTTGATACCACTTAATCTGCTGGGGCTCAATGCTATGGAAACATGGGAGCTGTAGTTTGACATGGTCTTTAGCCTTCTCTGCCAAGGAGTGTGCTTGTGCTTCACCAAGATTCCATTTCATTGAGCCATGGCTGCTAAAGTGGTGTCGAACTACATTAATTCCAGTATAGATGCACACTGGGACCCAAATCAGCACAAAACATGGTTAAACAAGTACAAACCTTGATTTTGCCATTTTAGATAAGGGACACAATTATACTACACTATTGTATATATATTGGGACTTGAGCATCCACAGATTTTGGTATCCTCGGAGAATCCTGAAACTAAACAACAGTAAACTTTGTAGGCATTTAGTTGATAATAAATTGACAGCCATCTGTATACATAGTATTACAGTATTATTGGCCAACTAAGGACCCTTCCACAAAGCCATGTAACCCAGAATATCAAGGAAGATAATCCACAATATCTGCTTTGAACTAGATTATCTGAGTCCACACTGCCATATAATCCAGTTCAATGTGGATTTTATACAGCTGTGTGGAAGGGGCCTAAAAGTCTATTAAGATGTGCTTGGGCTTCTCATGTTCTATGTATCAGCTGCTCAACTGTGCTGCTGAATGTAGTGAGAATCTCAACTCCTCACAATGATTTTTTGCATAACCAAATGCAGACTTCGATTGTCCTGCACCAAAGCATTGCATTGTTGTTATTATTATTTATTATTTATGAAGTGCCTAAAATCACAAGGTGGTGTGCAGAAGAATTTAAAAATAGAACAGGTCTTGCCTTGAGGCGTACAAATCTATGATTAAAGTCAAGATACATTAGGGAGGAAAAGAAAGCTAAGTAAAAGGGAAGGAAGGTCAACCAGGAAGAAGCCAGGGCACAAAAACATTCCTTAAGGAGATACCTGCATGTAAAAATAGAGAAAATGTCTGGATATCAGATGGAAGGGTGTTCCAGTCATAATGAGATGCAAGAGGAAAACAGCATCAGTTGGGAACTGGAGGATAATGGTTAGATTAACTAGAAGATTGGTAAGTGTAGATGCAAAAATCTGAGATATAGATACATAAAAATAGGGAATTGGGATGTAGAATAATACCCTCCAACATTTTACAGATGAAAACTGGGTAATATGTAGCCAAGTAATATCAGAATGTGACAAAGATGGAAAAATAGACAAGCTGCAGTCTACTCCCACTGAGTTACCCAGATTTACTTGAGTCTAATGCACTGAATCTAATGCGCACTTCAATTTTCAAAACCCTGAAACCAAAAAAAGTATTTGCTGCCAAACTACAAATCCCAGGATTGAAAAGCATTTATTTATTATTTATTTAGAACATTTATATCCCATCCTTCTTGACCTCTGAGGAGGGACTCAGGATGGCTTCCAAAAGGAAACAATTCAATGCCAACACATTATAAAACACATAATAAATACAACCAAATACATACAAATTGTTACAAATGTACATTAAAAGAGCTTGTAACAAGGGAGTTGTATGCCTCCTATAGCCAGCCAATTGAGTGGCATCTCTTTGGCTCAAATGAAATTTATGAGCATTTTAAAGGCTGTCCAATGTACAACATATTACAGTAATACAATTGTGATGTAACCAATGCACATATAATAAGGGGCAGATCAGACAGTTCTAGAAATCGGCACAACACATAGCTTTGCTTTCACTATGTAGATGTACCTGGGGTCATTCAATTCAGTTAGGACGTCATCACATGGGAAAAATTCACTGTCGTAGTACACTTTGCCTACACAGACAGCATGGAGCCCACCAGATCTCGTCACATGGCACATATCTACTTCCTACGGGGCTCCATGCTGGCTGCGTTAGTGAAGCATTCCAAGAGGGGGAAATCTGAACATGGGAGATTACCTGTGTTCAGATAGAAAATCATGTGGAGAGCATAGGTGCACGCCAGAAAGGTATGCTCTTTGGTATGTGATGGGCATGGACGTGTGATGGGTGCTGGGTGACAAATTCACTCTGCTGTCCCACGATTTGCCCCACTGCCCTATGGATCCACCTGCCATCCCCTTCACTGGAAAATTGCATTTTTGCATATGTAACTTTATCCTTTAAACTAGTGCCCTTTAACGACACACAATCTCAGTCATACCAATCTTTTATTTATTTTTTTACAAGAGTTTCCTCAATACAACTGTTTGTCATAGTTGCGTCATATGCCTCACCTACATATCCTGCATTTCACATTTTGTTTTACAACTATGCTTTGGTAGATAAATATAGATTTAATTTGCAAGTCTGATTGCTGAGGAAATCTCATTGTGAGAAAGGAAATTGTTTAATTGCAGGGAACACACAGAATCCTTAACATCTAGTTTTGATCCTAAGATTACTTCATCCCATGCAAAGGAATGGTATAAATAGTGATACCTTGAGTTAAGAGTTGAATTATTTCAGTGACTGAACTCTTAGCTCAAATTGCTCTTATCTCAAAGTGAATTTTCTCAATGAAATGCTATTAATCACCTTTGTTTTGTCTGGATTAAGTTTCAATTTGTTTTTTCTCATCCAGCCCATTACCTCCTGCAGGCATTCATTCAGAGGAGACATGCTATCCTTAGCTGACACTGTTTTTGAAGGCATGGAGAAATATATTTAGGTGTCATCAGCATACTGAAAATACCCTGCCTCATGCCTATGAATAATCTCTCCCAGAGGCTTCATGTAAGAAGCCCCAATTAAAGAGCATTGGGGATAGAATGACACTTTGTGGAATACCACATAACAGCTCTTTTTTTTTATGAGCAGCTATTCCCAAGTGCCACCATCTGGAACCTGCCTAAGCGGTATGATCGGAACCACTGCATCACAGTGCCTCCAATTCCCAGCCACCCTGCCCTTCCGGCGTTCCTGAAGGATGCCATGGTTGATGTTATCAAAAGCCACTGAGAGGTCCAGAAGCACCAACAGGGACACATCCTCTCTGCCAATGTGGAGATGGAGACCATCCATTAAGGAGACCATAGCAGTCTCATTTCCGTATCCTGCTCAGAAGCTGGTTTGAAATGGATCAAGAAAGTGTGTTTCATCCAATACTGTCTGGAGCTGGAGGCATTACAGATTATGATCTGTAATGATAATGTGTGTTGACTTGAAAGTCTTCATTCCAATCCTGGGAGGAAAAAACCCAAAATATTTAGTGTCCTCCTATATTGCATATCCAGAAACATTAATCACAATGGGACTGATTCCCAGAGACAGTTTTGAAAGTCACAGTTGGTCCTTCACACTTTTGGATTTGACCTTTGTAGATTCGATTATTCATGGATTTGATGCATACTGTTCTCTTTAGGAATCTCTAGATCCTGTATTGTTTTTTCCTACTGGAGGATTCTCATAGAGTTGCACTAGAGGTTCCGAAAGAGAATATTTTAATCAAATCACCGAATAACCAAATTAACAAAAGATTATGGTAATTGACTGCAGAGTCATGCTGAATGATTTAGAGATTCATGGAGAGGTGTTTTTAAAAGAGAAGTGAACAAAAACATACTTTTAAAAAAATTCAATGTTTTCCCACTTTTGTGAGGTTCTGCACTCTTAGCTATACGGAATGTAGAAGGCTGGCTGTACTTTGAAACACCAATGAATTACATTACAGGCCCCATCTGCTTTGATTATATGAGAGTCCAACTTACCTGTCTGAATGCATCTCCCCTTATGAACCATCTAGGACCGTGATGGTGAACCTATGACATGCGTGTCAGCACTGACACGCATGGCTATTTTTGATGACACGCAGACACATGCAGCCGCATACAGAGAAGTACACCTTATAAGAGCCAATCTAATTCCATCCTTAAATTTGTAAAACGCTCTACAAATTTAACATCTGCACATTTGAGCATTGTTCACTCCATAACTCAGCATGGATTATATATTTTTCTTATTCAAAATATAAATATTGCAAAATTATGGTGTGTTTTTCTCTCTCGAAGTGACACCCCACCCAAGTTATGTTCAGGTTTTTGGGGAATTTTGACACACCAAGCTCAAAAGGTTGCCCATAACTGATCTAGGATGTTAAGATAGTCTGAGGAGGCCCTGTTCTCGACTCCACCTGCGTCACAAATATGTTTGGTGGGGATGAGAGACAGGGCCTTCTCAGTGGTGGCCTCTCGGCTATGGAACACCCTTCCTAGAGACATTAGATCGGCTCCTCCCTTTTAACATTCTGAAAAAAGTCAAAACCTGGCTGTTCGAGCAGGCGTTTGAAAAGGCAGTGTAACAGACATAGGATTATGGAACAATTGGATTATGAGATCGTTTTACGTTTTTATCTAGGAGACAAAAATGATTTGTTTTTACTAACTATTATGGTCTTATATGATACTAGCTGTCCCCTGCTACACATTGCTGTGGCCCACATGGGGGTTCTGTGTGGGAGGTTTGGCCCAATTCTATCATTGGTGGGGTTCAGAATGCTTTGTGATTGTAGGTGAACTATAAATCCCAGCAACTACAACTCCCAAATGTCAGGATTCTATTTTCTCAAAACTCCACCAGTGTTCACATTTGGGCGTATTGAGTATTCATGTAGAGTTTGGTCCAGATCCATTATTGTTTGAGTGCACAGTGATCTCTGGTGAACTACAACTCCAAAACCAAAGGACACTGCCCACCAAACCTTTCCAGTATTTTCTGTTGGTCATGGGAGAACTGTGTGCCAAGTTTGGTTAAATTCCATCAAAGAATGCTCTTTGATTGTAGGTGAACTATAAATCCCAGCAACTACAACTCCCAAATGACAAAATCAATTTTTTTGAGTGAAGGACATACATTGGGTTGTTAGATGTCTTGTGTCCAAATTTGGTGTCAATTCGTCCAGTGGTTTATGAGTTTTGTTAATCCCACAAACGAACATTACATTTTTATTTATATAGATGTCAATGTTTTTAAATGTTTTAAATGTTTTTATGATGTTGTTGGGCATTGAATTGTTGCCTTGTGAACCGCCTCAAGTCGCCTGCGGGCTGAGAGGAGCGGTATATAAATATAGCAAATAAATAAATAAATATAATCCAGTTCAAAGCAGATAATCTGGATTCAAAAACTGGATCATATGACAGTGTAGATGGGGCTCCAGTCTTGCAATAGTGTTGTTCATTCGTTCAGTCGTCTCCGACTCTTCGTGACTTCATGGACCAGCCCATGCCAGAGCTCCCAGTCGGCCGTCACCACCCCCAGCTCCTTCAAGGTCAGTCCAGTCACTTCAAGGATGCCACCCATCTATCTTGCCCTTGGTCGGCCCCTCTTCCTTTTACCTTCTACTTTCCCCAGCATAATTGTCTTGCAATAGTAGTTAGTTGCAACTATAGCCACTTTAAAAAATTCTCCCCCCCCCCCCCCAGGATTAAATTGTGCCAAATACCATACCTATCAGAATTTTTCAAGAGACTGCCTATGATATAAACCAACACTGAAATAGAAAGGCCATCCCTGTAATCTGTAACTATAAAAATTAATGATACTCTTAAAAAGAAGTGAAATTATCCCTCATCCCTTTACAATAGTAACATAATGAAGTTATGCCTTAGTTATTGACAAAAATTATGAATTACAGGCAATTTTGGAAGGTGTTACTCATAAATTCCATCCCCGAGTTAATGAACATTGGATTGCAGCCTCAGTTTCACCTCGGTTATGCTTCTGGCTGCCAATCATACCAACAGTGTGTTTTAGGAGAAGAGAGAGTTAGCGAGTCTATTACAAAATTTATAGCAGTCAATCTGCTCAGTGCGGCTACTGAGGACTTCAGCACTACCCAAGCCAATGAAAACATAGAGAGCTAGCTAAGCAAAGGAACAGCCAACTCAGCAGAAACCAGGGCTTGTTGTTCTATTTGCAGTGGAGAAAAGAGGGGGAAAACGCCCTCTGCCCACAGATATGTAACTCCATTTTGCTTTTGCTAACTAGCAGCGTTGGAATGAAATGCATCAGAATAAGAAGAGAAATTGATTTCATGTTGGGGAAGCAGAAAGCATGGGGGGGATCTAGCACAGATTTTGTCCTGACTGCAGGAACGTCACAGGGAGCTCGCTTGCTAAATTCCAACACCAAAGAGAATCTGACTTTCAAGTGGCACGCTAGTTTTAATGAGAGCTCTAACCAGTCGCTGAGAAGCTGCCCTGAATTGCAGAAGAGCTTTCCTAATGTATTAACACTCACTGTCTTCCAAAGAATATTCAGCTGAATATGGATACTCATCAGGAAAATAGAAAGGAACAACATGTCATTAGATTCAAAGCGAACTCAAGCGAACTTTTGGGGACAGAAACTTCAGAATTCTTCTAACACAGTCATTTGTGAATTTAAACAAAACCTGGAAAAGTTACTCTTGAAGGTTATGACTTCCAGATTCCCTCTCCCCATAAAAAAGGGGAACAGAATGTGGAGAAGTTACTTTTGGAGACATTTGGAGACTTTTAGCTATGTTGGTTGGGGAATTCTGTAGGTTGGGGAATTGTAGCACCGGATAGTAACTATTCCATGTATTGTCGAAGGCTTTCATGGCCGGAATCACTGGGTTGTTGTAGGTTTTTTCAGGCTATGTGGCTATGTTCTAGAGACATTTCTCCTGATGTTTCGCCTGCGTCTATGGCAAGCATCCTCAGAGGTAGTGAGGTCTCTTGGAACTAGGAAAAAGGGTTTATATATCTGTGGAATGACCAGGGTGGGATAAAGGACTCTTGTCTGCTGGAGCTAGGTGTGAATGTTTCAACTGACCACCTTGATTAGCATTTGATTGCCTGGCAGTGCCTGGAGCAATCTTTTGTTGAGAGGTGATTAGATGTCTTTGTTTGTTTCCTCTGTGTTGTTGTGCTGTTGTAATTTTAGAGTTTTTTAATACTGGTAGCCAGATTTTGTTCAGACCCACCAAGAAAATCCAACAAAAGCTTCATTCAGCAAAGGACAAGAGGGATCCTCTCGCTTCTGCAGGAGACTACCATATACCATGCAGCTGTGGACAAGTCTACAATGCAGCATTGCCCAAACACGAATCAAGGAACATGAAAGGCACTGCAGACTACTTCAACCAGAGAAGTCAGCCATAGCAGAGCACCTGATGAACCAGCCTGGGCACAGCATATTATTTGAGAACACAGAAATGCTGGACCACTCCAACAACCACCATGTCAGACTACACAGAGAAGCCATTGAAATACACAAGCATGTGGACAATTTCAACAGAAAGGAGGAAACCATGAAAATGAACAAAATCTGGCTACTAGTATTAAAAAAACTCTAAAATTAGAACAGCACAGCAACAGAGAGGAAACAAAAAAGGACATCCAATCACCTCTCAACAAAAGATTGCTCCAGGCACTGCCAGGCAATCAAATGCTAATCAAGGTGGTCAGTTGAAACATTCACACCTAGCTCCAGCAGACAAGAGTACTTTGTCCCACCCTGGTCATTCCACAGATATATAAACCCTTTTTCCTAGTTCCAACAGACCTCACTACCTCTGAGGATGCTTGCCATAGATGCAGGCGAAACGTCAGGAGAGAATGCCTCTAGGACATGGCCACATAGCCCGAAAAAAAGCCTACAATAACCCAACTACTCCATGCTTTGGACTTAAAAGCAGCTGAGAAATTATAGTCTCTACCTTCAGTGATATCTTTGGAAATTATTCTCTCTTGCACACTCTGGCTGAGAATGGACTCAGTCACTTCGACATGATTGATTTTAACTCAGCCAGACAAATAGGCTGCTGTGGCAAATGGGACAGCTACTTCCATCTCTCATCTCTGGGCCGAGCTGAATGAAACTGAAGTTCTAGTGACACAATGAAAACGCCAAGTTTCTGGAAATGAAACCGTTCCTGCAATTTCCTCCAATTTTACATGGCAGAAGCCACCTTTGACTGGAGGGGAGAGAAAGGAGAGGAATTGTGCCAGTCTTTGTACTGTTCTGCCCTCTTGTTCTAGGTTCCTTTGATCTCAGAGACCTTTCTGTCCCAGAAATTACGAACTATGTAAAGCAGCAAAAGTGGTCATTTTGGTAACCAAAGCATGAACACACATAGTCTGCCTGGCAAATATATTTATAGGGCAGTTTTATTTATATGAAAATTTATTTAATAAGGTTTTCATATGTTGTAACTAATTGCTTTTCAGCTATTTTATGTTCAGTTCATGTTCAAAGGCATCATGAGTTCGGAACAGGGAATGAGTTAGTCTATTAAAAGAACAGAAGCTTTGTGGAGAAGGTTGTTTATTGAATAGGAAGTAGTATCCAGTAAGGGGAAATTGGCACATATCAAATAGAATGTAGCATGATGACTAAGGACTTTATCACATTAAGTGAGGGATTTGCCTCACATAATGGCAAATCCATTGGGTCCTGGCCGGGGAGTGGGCGAGTTACCCGGTGCCCCACGTCCAGAGGCGGCCCTAGGTAATTTTCAATGGTAAGCAAACAGTATTTTGCCCCCCCCCCCAACCAATCACTGATATATATATTCTGTTTGTTGTGGGAGTTCTGTGTGCCATATTTGGTTCAATTCCATCATTGGTGGAGTTCAGAATGCTCTTTGTAGGTGAACTATACATCCCAGTAACTACAACTCGTGTATGTCAAGGTCTATTTTCCCCAAGAGCACCTCAAGAGTGCCTCTGGGCAAAATCAACTATACTGCAAATGCTTACTTTGCGTAATGGGTTGAGCCGCCCCTGCCCACGTCACACTCTGCATAACCCGATATGCCACCACCCCCATCCTGGGGTGGTGGGGTGGTGGGGAGTATCCGCCATCTGGCTTCCTCCATTGTAGCAAAGGTGGCATGGGAAGTCTCCAATGTTGCCATGGCCTATGTCGCTTCCTCTCCCCTTTCATCATGGAGCCTGACCATAAGTAAATGTGTAAATAGATGTAAGCATAATGGGTATAATAGGTTCCATGGAGAAAGGGCAAGGAAGCGGCGTACAACCGTCAAATCAGCCCATATCATGAGGTCGTAAGAATGTGATCCTATATGTTCCCCTTCAGCTGTACATTTTGTTAAGCTTAAAAGAACTGACTTTTGATAAGGTGCGTCAATATATCCTCCAACATTTCACAAAGGAAAACTTCTGACACATGTGGCTCAAAAAGATGTGGACAACATGGGCAATGATCTAGGCTCTTAAGATTGTCTGGTGAGGCCCTGCTCTCGGTCCCGCCCCCTTTGCAGATGTGATTGGTGGGAACGAGAGACAGGGCCTTCTCAGTGGTTACTTTTCCTTTAAAAAAATAAAAATAAATCCTAAAGCAGTTCATAAAAAAGATAACTGAAAAGGCAGATGCAGGATTGTATTGTGTGCTATGGATCAAGAAGCCTCTGATTTGAAATCAAATCTCTGCTGGATGTTTTCTGGAGAAATCTGACTCTCAGTCCTGCCTCTATCTGACTCATGGTTGGCCAAATAGTTGAAAAGATTACTGCAGTAAAATAAGGCACTTTGAAAACTCCACTCCCAGTCCTGTTATTCTTATGAGCGAGCATGAGGCTGTCCCTTGTGAGTTAAGTATAGGTGGGAGACAGATCACAGTTTCAAAGTCTTTCTGAAGTCACATTCTAATCAAAATACATCCAGTGACTCACGCTTCCATGGAGTCTGGCTGCCTTCAGTTAAGTCAACACAGAACAGTAACCAGGAGTCCATCCTTTGCTCAGAGTCCAGCTATTTCCATGCAGTCCTTGTTTAGGTTTAAGATTAGCAAAGATCTCATGACCTTTCGCTCTCTCCCTCTGTGACTCAGAGTGCAGTCAGAGTTTTCGGTGCAGAGCCATTGTGAAATTCTTTATCCAGGAAACAAAAGGCAGCCAATCTCAATCTGAGAGGCAGACTCCCTTGTCTCCAAGAGAGATCTACTATTTTGAAGAGGAGGAGGTTATTGACCATATTGTAGTGAAGAAGACCGCCGTGTGGACTCTCTTTCATGAATTATATACAGTGAGACCTTGGTATCCACTTGTGTTTCGTTCCAGGATCTGCCATAGATACCCAAATCCCTGAATGCTCAAGTCCCATTATATACAATAGTGTACTAAAATGGTGTCCCTTCAATAAAATGACAAAATCAAAATTTGCTTTTTTCGTGGAGTGGAGCATTTTTATCTGTGAATGAAGAATTCATGGATAGCGAGGGCCAATTGTATGTCATATAGTGAATGAAATAGAGAATAACACAGGAAAAATGTATTAACTTACCATCATTTGCCTGAACATGTGAAGAACTAAGAGCTTCCAGATCGCAGAACCTGGACTTTCTGTTCCATGCTCAGGGCAAGGGGAGGAATCTGAGAGCAAGAGCACTGCTGTGAAAGGTTTTGTGTGTATATATTCTTAATTCATTACATTCGCCTGTGATTTGTTGTCTGAATGGCCTTCTCTGTTTGTCTCTGGTTGATGCTTAGTGACATTAATAGGGCCACCACTTGTAATATCACTGGGACTAGGGGCCTTTCCAGAAAGTTTGGACTCATATAATCCAGTTTAAAGCAGAAAACATGGGATTAGATCCTGAGATATAGGGCCTGTCTGGAAGGGTCCTAATTCATTGTGAGACACCCACAAGTCTTGTGGTATGGACCTGGAATCTTATGTACAGTTTTGATCTGGTAACGCTAGAAATCCTAAATGAGTCCACATTTGCAGTTGGTGGGGACAAGAGACAGGGCCTTCTCAACGGTGGCTCCCCAACTCTGGAACTCCCTCCCCAGTGAGATTAGATCAGCACCCTCCCTACCAGCCTTCAGAAGAAAACAAAGACATGATTGTGGGACCAAGCCTTTGGTTAGTAAAGTAATGAAGTGCAAACAATAATTGGAGAATATGTGCAATGAAAATTGCAACGGTTACATGATTTTGGATCATGCAATATTTATGCTAGGATGTTTTAATGCTTTGTGTTAATGTTGAAATTTTTGTTTATGTCTTATGTTTAATGGTTTTGATTATTTTAATTCATAGTTATATGTTAAAGGCAAAGGTAAAGGTTGCCCCCTGACATTAATCATCTATTTCTAAGCTGAAGAGCTGGCATTGTCCATAGACATCTCCAAGGTCATGTGGGTAGCATGACTGCATGGAGAGTTACTGTTTAGTTATTATGATTTTTTTAAACATATGTTGACATTGAATTTTTGCCATGAGTATGTTGTAAACCTCCTTGAGTCCCCACAGGGGTGAGAAAGACGGTATATAAATACAGTAAGTCAAATAAATCACATATACTATGTGTACTCCCTCAATGTCTCCACTCATCCATTGTGAGAGATATTTACATGGTGAATGCAAAGATATATGTGGGGGTTTGAAACCATATATGTCTGAGCATGATTATAGAATTTCTACTATACTTTGTAAAGCCCTTATGTTCACAAGATGTCCTGTAGATACTATTAGAGGCTCCCATGATCTGATATGAAGACATACATGTGATTGTTTGCCGTTGCTGTTTGTGCAGGTACAGAGCAGCACAATGAGTGTGCACAGCACCGGGTTTTTGTGCACAGCAAGTTGATGTGGAATTGGAGAGAACTAAAGAAGAACACAGCGGAATCACAACAAAGAGTAATCTTGTCCGGGAACCTGTTTCTCACACTGGCTACCTTGACGTCTATTGATTTCTATAGAAGACCCCTATGTAGTGAAATAGGGAAATAAGGGAAAATAGACTTCTCCTGTTGTTGTTCGGCAGTGGCTAGCATTTGCAGAGGCATGATGCCTCCCTTCTAAAGGTGCCTCTGTAGCTGTCACAACTTGTCTTTGAGAAAATGTTTCAACGTGCCATTTCAGCTAACATGTAAATATCACTGGTTGCCATTTTATGTAATGCACTATTAAACTGTAGTAGTGTATCACATCACATTATGGTAGTGCAGCATGCTTAACTACTTCCAGTTTAATGCTCTTCATGCTGCTATAAAGAAAATGCAATTTGGATTCATAGGATGCAGAACACTGCACTGTTTATAACCTTGCAATAAACATTACAAAATTTTCTGCCATTCTGAACTTTGAAAATATTAGGAATGCTCACTTACGTTCCTAATGTGAGTTTCATAAGATACATTTCCAGGCTTGAGGATCTTCAGATACTATTGGATTACAAATTCCATCATCTCTAGCCCAAATGGCCAATGGACTAGGGATGATGGGGATTGTAATATAACATTATCCATCATCCCTAGGTTTAGAAAGGCTGATATATGTGAAGTCCCATGCTTTTGTCACAAAGTGGGGTAGCATATGTTTTTCTTTTAGTAAGCCATTTGACTATTTATTGTCGAAGGCTTTCATGGCTGGAATCACTATGTTCTTGTGGGTTTTTTCGGGCTATATGGCCATGTTCTAGAGGCATTTTTCCTGACGTTTCGCCTGCATCTATGGCAAGCATCCTCAGAGGTAGTGAGGTCTGTTGGAAATAGGAAAATGGGTTTATATATCTGTGGAATGACTGGGGTGGGGCACAGAGCTCTTCTCTGCTGAAGCTAGGTGTGAATGTTTCAGCTGACCACCTTCATTAGCATTTGAAGGCCTGGCTGAACCTGGGACAATGTTTTGTTGACAAGTGTTAAGATGTGGTTGTTTCCTCTCTGCTGTTTTGCTGTTGTAATTTTAGAGTTTTTTAATACTGGTAGCCAGATTTTGTTCATTTTCATGGTCTCCTCCTTTCTGTTGAAATTGTCCACATGCTTGTGGATTTCAATGGCTTCTCTGTGTAGTCTGACATGGTGGTTGTTGGAGTGGTCCAGCATTTCTGTGTTCTCAAATAATATGCTGTGCCCAGGCTGGTTCATCAGGTGCTCTGCTATGGCTGACTTCTCTGGTTGAAGTAGTCTGCAGTGCCTTTCATGTTCCTTGATTCGTGTTTGGGCAATGCTGCGTTTGGTGGTCCCTATGTAGACTTGTCCACAGCTGCTTGGTATATGGACTCCTGCAGAGGTGAGAGGATCCCTCTTGTCCTTTGCTGAACGTAGCATTTGTTGGATTTTCTTGGTGGGTCTGTAGATTGTTTGTATGTTGTGTTTCCTCATCAGCTTCCCTATGCGGTCAATGGTTCCCATGATGTATGGCAAGAACACTTTTCCTCTGGGTGGATCTTCATCTTTACTCTCGTGGCTTGTTCTTGGTCTTGCCGCTCTCCTGATGTCTGAGGAGGAGTATCCATTGGCCTTTTGACTATTGCCATGCAATATTGATATTGACTATTGCTTTTGACTATTGCCTTTTGACTATGGCCTTTTGACTATTGCCATGCGCCCCCTCGATGGACTGTCACCTTGTCATGGTGAGGGGGCTTGCGCGTTCCGATGAACCTGTAGGCACAACAACTGGGTCGTGCACTCCCAGGAGTGGCTGCGGGGGAGGTTCCAGACCAAGCACAGTCCGAAGACCCAAAGACCTCAACGGCGGAGCAGGCGGAGGATAACATGGCACATGTTACAACGGCTGCGAAGGCGGAAGAAGGCTGCAACAGACTGAGAAGCCACGGTCATTGTGTTAAACTACATCACCAGTGGAACCTCACTCTGTGAAGTCTGTGTTGATCAGTTGTGAAGTCTGTGAAGTCTGTGTTGATCAGAACCTTGTCATTACCAACACGCTCTTCCGCCAGAAAAACAAGTTCAAGACATCATGGAAGCACCCCCGGTCAAAGCATTGGCACCTCTTAGACTATGTAATCACACGCGCTAGAGACCGCCGTGACGTGCTCCTCACAAGAGCCATGACAGGTGCTGACGACTGCTGGACTGACCACAGGCTAATTCGATCCTCGATGGCTATCAAGATCGCTCCCAAGCGCAGACTCCAAGGAAGGAAGACAAGGCGCAAAATGAACACCCAAGCCCTTCAGGAGCCCTCCAGACGAGCCCATCTCCAAACAGCACTCAAGAACCATCTACCCACAGTACACCCCGAAAATGTTGAGGAACATTGGAACAAACTGAAGACCTCCATCATCCAAGCCTGCGAAGAAACTATTGGATACCAAGCCAAGAAACATCAAGACTGGTTTGATGAAAATGACATCGAGATCCAACAGCTAATTGACAAGAAAAGGAAAGCCTTCCAAGCATGGCAGAGAGACATCAACTGTGCTGCTAAGAAAAAGATCTATGCCAGTGCAAAAGCTGAGGTCCAAAGAAGGACAAGAGAGCTCAAGAACATCTGGTGGACAAAGAAGGCCGAAGAAATCCAACACCTGGCAGATACCCATAATGCTCAGGGATTTTTCAAAGCCACAAAGGTCATCTACGGACCAAGAAACCATGGCATACAGCCTCTACGCTCATCAGATGGAACCAAACTCCTGAAGGACCAAAACTCAATTGCACTACGTTGGAAAGAACACTACCAAAGCCTCCTGAACCGCAGCTCCAATGTGGCCGAAGAGGTCCTCTCACAAATCCCACAACAACAAACCAGGGATGAGCTTGCAACACTGCCCAGTTTGGAAGAAGTCAGCAATGCCATCAGCCAACAGAAGAATAACAAAGCCAGTGGACCAGATGGGATCCCTGCTGAAATCTTTAAAGAGGGAGGACCTGAGCTGACACACCAACTCCACCAGCTCATAGAAAAAGTGTGGGTGACCGAGAAAATCTCAGCAGACTTCAAGGATGCCACCATCATCACCCTCTTCAAAAAAGGGGAAAGAACAGACTGCGGAAACTATCGAGGTATCTCCCTTCTAACCTCTGCTGGGAAAATCCTCGCAAGAATCCTTGCAAACCGCCTTCTGCCCCTCTCAGAAGACACCCTCCCAGAATCCCAGAACGGCTTCCGCCCCTCCAGAGGAACCGTGGACATGATCTTCACTGCACGACAGCTCCAAGAAAAATGCAGGGAACAAAACCAACCTCTGTACATGGCATTCATCGACCTTGCAAAGGCATTCGACACAGTGAATCGCAGCGCTCTCTGGACCATCCTCCAAAAAATCGGGTGCCCAAGCAAATTTGTGAACATCCTGTGGCTCCTCCATGATGACATGATGGCAACAGTCTTAGACAGCAGTGGCTCCCAAAGTGACCCATTTAAAGTGGAATCCGGTGTCAAACAGGGATGTGTTATTGCCCCAACTCTATTCTCCATCTTCATAGCTATGATACTTCACCTTGTTGATGGGAAGCTTCCCACCGGAGTGGAAATCATCTATCGGACAGATGGCAAGCTATTCAACCTCAGCAGACTGAAAGCCAAAACCAAGGTTACAACAACATCTGTTATAGAACTCCAGTATGCTGATGACAATGTCGTCTGTGCGCATTCAGAAGAAGATCTACAAGCCGCTCTAAACATCTTTGCAGAAGCATATGAGAAGCTCGGCCTGTCATTGAACATTGAGAAAACCAAGGTGCTGTTCCAGCAGTCACCAGCCAATCCCTCTCCAATGCCAGTAATACAGCTTAATGGTGTAACATTAGAAAATGTTGATCATTTCCGCTACCTTGGCAGCCACCTCTCCACCAAAGTCAACATCGACGCCGAAATACAACACCGCCTGAGCTCTGCAAGTGCAGCATTTTCCAGAATGAAGCAGAGAGTGTTTGAGGACCGGGACATCCGTAGGGATACCAAGGTGCTTGTCTATAAAGCTATTGTCCTCCCAACCCTGCTCTATGCCTGTGAGACGTGGACTGTCTACAGACGTCACATGCAGCTCCTGGAACGTTTCCATCAGCACTGCCTCCGGAAAATCCTGCAAATCTCCTGGGAAGACAAGCGGACAAACGTCAGTGTGCTGGAAGAAGCAAAGACCACCAGCATTGAAGCGATGGTCCTCCAACATCAACTCCGCTGGGCCGGCCACGTTGTCCGGATGCCTGACCACCGTCTCCCAAAGCAGTTGCTGTACTCCGAACTTAAGAACGGAAAACGGAACGTTGGTGGACAGGAAAAGAGATTTAAAGATGGGCTCAAAGCCAACCTTAAAAACTCTGGCATAGACACTGAGAACTGGGAAGCCCTGGCCCTTGAGCGCTCCAGCTGGAGGTCAGCTGTGACCAGCAGTGCTGCAGAATTTGAGGAGGCACGAGTGGAGGGTGAAAGAGTGAAACGTGCCAGGAGGAAGGCGCGTCAAGCCAACCCCGACCGGGACCACCTTCCACCTGGAAACCAATACCCTCACTGCGGAAGAAGATGCAGAGCAAGAATAGGGCTCCACAGCCACATACGGACCCACAAGGAAATCCATAACGGAAGACCATCTTACTCGTCCAACGAGGGATCGCCTAAGTAAGTAAGTATTGCCATGCGGTAATCATAATATATGTAAGTGGAACTTCCCGATTTTGAAAAACTAAACAGGGTTTAAAAAACTAAACAGCCAATACTGTACTTCCCAAAGCTTCACATATTCATTTGAAGTATGGCTAAAACAATTTGTGCATATTCCAGGTTGTACCATTTCATTTTTCTGTGTGGCCTATACCCAATTGCTAATCTCAACTAGAGCAGATTTATTGAATTAAATATTGAATGGTAAATGGGTGTTTATGTCAATTTCATTGCTCATTGCTTCGCACGAACACCTCAGCAAGCAAGAGTCCAAAAGTGGCAGGTTAAAACCAGGAATCTCAATCAGTGGCTGATACCAAATGAAAAACCCTGCCCTGGGCACACAGAAGACTGGGTGACTTGGAAGGCACTGAACGGACTGCACTCTGGCACCACGAGATGCAGAGCTTGTGGTCTTTCTATATGAATACATTATATCTGTATTCTCAATTTGCTTCTGACACGATAAATACATAAATTGCTTCATCGAGTGTACTCGAGGTGGGTATTGAAACTTGGGTCTTGAAGATTTGAATTTGCATTTTGAATATGAAATTGCACTTCAAACTTTGAAATTCAAGTGGTTGAAACTTGTTTGAAAGTTTTAGATTGGATTGATTTGGGCTGACATCAAGTATAAAATATAATATATTCTCTACTAATAGTAATGCTGTGGTATACCAACTACCACACATTAAAAATGAAACACCAGCTATCCAACCATGCCGTCAGATATCGAATATAAAAATCAATTATAATGAGATGACTAATAAAACTGGAAAATGTTTAAGTATTCAGAGAATATTCATTTGCTTATTCTTTATTTTTATTCTGCCTTTGAATTCTGATTTGTCTAGGTTAGCATATGGAAATACAATGCATAGCAATAGTATCAAAACAGCAACAATAACAAGATGACAGAACACACTAGGACAATAAAGTCAAGCAGCCAAGAAAAACAGTTGCAGCTCAAAACCAAACAAACCCCTAGCGATGAATTTGTTTTTACTAAAACCCAAACACCCTGTGAAAAAAAGTGGTTTTCCCCTGATGTCCGAACACAAATGAGAAAAATTGAGGTAGGATTTCTACAGTCTCAGGATAACAAATGAGCTGATGTTTAAAAGTTTATTTTTGAACTACAGCTCTCAGAATCCCCCAGACAGCAAATTTATTTAGGATCTAACCCCGAGGGTCTCATAATATCCCCATCACAGGCCTGTCTAACTCCATTACCACTTGCACATTGGTCTTAATGTCTGGGCAATAACCTTGTTGTTGTTCATTTGTTCAGTCGTCTCTGACTCTTCATGACCTCATGGACCAGCCCACGCCAGAGCTCCCTGTCGGCCGTCACCAGCCCCAGCTCCTTCAAGGTCAGTCCAGTCACTTCAAGGATGCCATCCATCCATCTTGCCCTTGGTCAGCCCCTCTTCCTTTTACCTTTCACTTTCCCCAGCATAATTGTCTTCTCTAGGCTTTGCTGTCTCCTCATGATGTGGACAAAGTACTTCAACTTTGTCTCTAGTATCCTTCCTTCCAATGAGCAGTCGGGCTTTATTTCCTGGAGGATGGACTGGTTGGATCTTCTCGCAGTCCAAGGCACTCTCAGAATTTTCCTCCAACACCACAGTTCAGGGCAATAACCTGCTGCCCACTTAACGTCAACCCCCTTCCCAAGCATCAGGGGAACACAAGCTGTACTTAGAGCTAGGCTAGTGCACTGCGATGGGGTTGTGGGCCATTTGCCAAGATGGCTGAGTACTTATGGACGTGACAATTTATTTGCATTTTCTTTGGTTTAGGGTTTATTTATTTATTTATTGTAAATTCAAAAATACATTAAAATTTGCTGTGCCACGTTGTCTCTCCACATTTGTGGGTTTCATTTTTGCATATTGGATTATAGGCGTATTAGATCAATATGTCCTCTTTAGGAATCTTTAAGACGGTATTCCAGAATGACTCTTGCTCAACTTCTGCCATCCTTCTGCACGAGCCAGGAACAGTATTTTTTAATTAATGTAATCCTAAGGAAGGAGCCCACGGTGGTGCAGTGGGTTAAACTGCTGAGCTTGTTGCCTGAAAGGTCACAGGTTCGAATCTGGGGAGTGGCGTGAGCTCCCGCTGTCAGCCCCAGCTTCTGCTAACCTAGCAGTTCGAAAACATGCAAATGCGAGTAGATCAATAGATACCGCTCCAGTGGGAAGGTAACAGCGCTCCATGCAGTCAATGCCAGCCACATGACCTTGGAGGTGTCTATGGACAACACCGGCTCTTTGGCTTAGAAATGGAGATGAGCACCAACCCCCAGAGTCGGACACGATTGGACTTAATGTCAGGGGACAACCAAAAATCCTAAGGAACAGCACAATTGTAAGATATTACCACTTTGCTTTCACTACATTTTCTCCATAAGGAGCCCCTGGTGGTGCAGTGGGTTAAACTGCTGAGCTGCTAAACTTATTGACCAAAAGGTCGCAGGTTCTAATCTGGGGAGCGGCGTGAGCTTCCGCTGTCAGCCCCAGCTTCTGCCAACTTAGCAGTTCGAAAACATGCAAATGTGAGTAGATCAATAGGTACCGCTCAGCGGGGAAGGTAATGGCGCTCCATGCAGTCATGCTGACCACATGACCTTGAAGGTGTCTACAGACAATGCCCTCTTCGGCTTAGAAATGGGGATGAGCACCAACCCCCAGAGTCGGACACGACTGGACTTAATGTCAGGGGAAAACCTTTACCTTTACCTACATTTTCTCCATAGTAATCTAGGCTTTCAAAATTGCACAGTTGCTAGCTTTTAAACTTTTTTTTAAAGCATCTATAGGAAATTGGGTCTTCTCTAGAGTAAGCGGATTGAGAGGGAAAGTAAAAGAGCCCATACGAGTGGCATCTTAAGAATGATGCCTTGTGTATTCCCTAAGTGGATGGTTGAGGCAGGAGGGGTCTATCTTGTGTGGTGGGAGTAAGTAAATTCTTAGTCTTCTTTAAAGACGGATTCCCACGTGAAGGAGATAACTCTACACAGAAGATGATTTCCCCTGCTTTCCCCCATTGACCCCAGCTCCGTCTGATGAAGTCCCTAGAAAGAATACTTCCTTTGGTATTTCTGCATTCTTCTGATGGAAGTTGACCTTAGAGTAATAATGGAGGACTTAAGGTGTTCTCTCAGTTAAACAATGTTTTTCTAATTTACAATTCCCCCTCTTTTATATGGGGTGGGGGTGTTCTTGCAGTCCTAACCCCAGTGAACGTGGAGGGATGACTGTATATGCAAAAGATATTTAAACTATTAAAATATTATCTAATTCATTTTTTAATTCCCAACTCTATATTCATCAAGAAAATATCCCACTCATATTCAATGAGCTATTATTAAATTTATATTTCTATATAAAAAACCTTAAATTCAAAGAAATTGGCAAAGGTGATAATGACTATCAATATCGAACTAAATTGATTATGATGTTAACTATTTGCAGTGAGGATGGCCTTTGTCACCCGGCAGCTAGGTTTTAGAATCATTACCATTGTAGTTAAATGTTAACAGCTGCCCAGAGGCACATAGAAGATTAATGTGTATTTAGTAGGCCCAGCTAGATAAGTTTCACTTTAGTCTGATAGTTTAAGACTGAAAAAGGATCTACAACTAGAAGTGGACTAAAGGCCCTTTCCACACAGCTGAATAAAATCCCACATTTTTTTTGCTCAGATAACCCAGTTCAAAGCAGATATTGTGGGATTTTCTGCCTTGATATTTGCGTTATATTTATTTATTTACGACATTTATATACTGCCTTTCTCAGTCCAGAGGCAACTCAGGGAGGTTCACAATTGGCAACAATTTGATGCCACAACAATTATAATAATTTAAACAGTCATAAATAGTGTTAAAACATTTAGCATACAATATAAGGATATTAAAAACCGTACAAAGCCTTAAAAACATTATCGTGAGCTTCTCCATGTCAAGTCATTATTCAATAACATTGTCACATTGTTCAGTGATTTCGTATAGCTATGCTGAACTTGGGAAGGCCTGCTCAAAAAGCCAGGTTTTCACCTTTCTTTGAAAAGTCAGGAGGGAGGGGGCCGATCTTATATTCCTAGGCTGGGTGTTCCACAATTGAGGGACCACTGCTGAGAAGGCCCTGTCTCTCGTCCCTGCCAAATGCATCTGTGAGGAAGGCGGGAGTGAGAGCAGGGCCTCCCCAGAAGATCTTAACTTTCTAGATGGCTCATAAGGTGAGATACATTTGGAGTAGATTTAGGGCCCTTTCACACAGCCCTATATCCCAGAATATCAAGGCAGAAAATTCTCCAGTATCTGCTTTGAACTGGATTATCTGAGTCCACACTTCCATATAGCCCAGTTCAATGTGTATTTTATACAGATGTGTGGAAGGGGCCCTAGTTCCTGCAGAATTCTGGGGTTTGTAGTTTGGTGAGACCCTGGACCTCTCTGGCTGAGCAGTTTAAAGGCCCTCCCCTAAGCTACAAGCCTTCGCAGTGCAGATGCTGGGAGGCAGCAACCGGATTTAGAGTGGATGGATGCTTTAGTGTAGTGTTTCTCAACCTGGGGGTCAGCACCCTGGGGGGGGGGGGTCATGAGAGGGTGTCAGAGGGGTCATCAAAGACCATCAGAAGACACAGGATTTTCTGTTGGTCATGGGGGTTCTATGCGGGAAGTTTGGCCCAATTCGGTCATTTGTGGGGTTCAGGATGCTCTTGATTGTAGGTGAACTATAAATCCCAGCCACTACAGCTTCAAAATGCCAAGGTCTATTCTCCCCAAACTCTACCATACTGAGTATCCATGTCAAGTTTGGTCCAGATCCATCATTATTTGAGTACACAGTGCTCTCTGGATGTAGGTGAACTACAACTCCAAAATTCAAGGTCAATGCCCACCCACCAAACCCAGTATTTTCTGTTGTTCATGGGAGTTCTGTGTGCCAAGTTCAACTGTGTGCCAAGTTCAACTCCATCCTTGGTGGAGTTCAGAATCCTCTTTGCTTGTAGGTGAACTTTAAATCCCAGCAATTACAACTCCCAAATGATAAAATGCACCTCTCCCTCCCGAACCCACCAGTATTCAAATTTGGGCATATTGGGTATTTGTGTCAAATTTGGTCCAGTGAATGAAGATACATCCTGGATATCAGATATTTACATTACGATTCATAACAGTAGCAAAAGTACAGCTATGAAGTAGCAATGAAAGTAATGTTATGGTTGGGGGTCACCACCATATGAGGAACTGTATTAAGGGGTCGCGGCATTAGGAAGGTTGAGAAACACTGCTCTCGTGTGATAAGGTCCTAAGCTTTGCACGGGAATAAGTTCAATGCAGTTGCCTCCACCTTGGATGATTTTCTGATTTGTCATTGGCAGGATTGCCTTTTTCTCCAGCAGCCCAGAGGGCATTAGCCACCACTGCACTTACATCTGCACAGCCAGGGCGTTCCTAAGTCTTTTTTGTTTGTTTCCTTTTTACTTTCCCATATTTTGGCATCCTTATTATTCTTTTCTTCTTCCTTCTCCCCTTCTCCTCCCACTGCTTTGGCATTAATCCTTACACCATCCTCTGTCATTTTCCTACACTGTAGCCAGTGGGCATTTTCTGCTGAGATACCATCCTATTAATGTCTCTAAGGAAATAAAAGTGGGAGGAAAACATGAATCTCTACAATATTCTGCTACCAGCAGAGGGTTTGTTTATACACATTAGAGGGAGGCAGAGGGCAGTAGGGAAAGTGATGGTTTTAAGAGGTTATTAATTGAGGTATATAAAATCCTAATGGGCAATGTCATCCAGAGCTGCAATTTTCATTCCATCAGGGGAGATAAGGCTCAAATGGGAATGAAAGCAAAATGAGATACACGAAACTGTCAAGAAACACTCTGTACAGAAGTGGTAACTGACGTGTGGAATGATCCCAAAGTCAAAGCCAGCGAAAGGAATAACATTAGTATAATTAAGAAACACTTAGATGTTATACAGGGAGAAAATGATGAATGAACTTTGGCACCTAATGTATTTGCCAAACCTGACTCAGAGTAACAGCCTTTCCAATTCACAACAAAGCTCAAAAATGATCACACAGATTTGTCTACATTATTATTATGTTCACAGAGATATGGGATGGAGATTGTGTATTCCCAAAGATCTTGTTAACATGCAACTCCTATCATTCTTTATCCTGGTCTATGTCGATGGGCACTGTAGGTCAACCTCTAGAGCTCACTCCCCCTGCCCAATTTATATTATTTGGTTGCCAGTTCATTGTAATCATGTTCAGAAGAGGGGCAATTCACTAACATACTGTATTGTTAATGGAGGATAATAATAATAATAATAATCATCATCATCATCATCATCATTTATATAAATAAAAATGTAATGTTTGTGGGTTTAACATAACTCAAAAACCACTGGACGAATTGACATCAAATTTGGCCATAATACACCCAACTAAACCAATGTATGTCCTTCACTCAAACAAACAAACAAACAAAAATAACCGGAAAGAACTTAAAATACACAAAGCTAAATGACTATACGGAGCCCCCGGTGGTGCAGAGGGTTAAAGCACTGAACTGCTGAGCTTGTTGATCAAAAGGTCGCAGGTTCGATTCCGGGGAGCGGCGTGAGCTTCTGCTGTCAGCCCTAGCTTCTGCCAACCTAGCAGTTCGAAAACATGCAAATGTGAGTAGATCAATAGGTACCGCTCTGGCGGGAAGGTAACGGTGCCCCATGCAGTCATGCTGGCCACATGACCTTGGAGGTGTCTACGGACAACGCTGGCTCTTCGGCTTAGAAATGGAGATGGGCACCACACCCCAGAGTCAGACATGACTGGACTTACTGTCAGGGGACTACCTTTACCTTTACCTAAATGACTATACAGAGCATGTGTTAAAACAACAATCCCTGCCCCTCCCTCCTGCATGAGGGGAAAAACAAATAACAGCTGAGAGAGTGGCGGCTTGAGAGAGGGAGGGAAAGGTGGCCTGTATATCCCTCTTGCTACCCCCTGCCTCTCTCACACAAAACAACAGACATCACGATTGGGGGGGGGGGGGGGGGAGTTTGGATTATTGATGTCGCCATACCAGGTGACAGTCACACTGAAGAAAAACAACAGGAAAAACTCAGCTGTTATCAAGACCTCAAAATCGAATTGCAAAGGCTCTGGCATAAACCAGTACAGGTGGTCCCAGTGGTCATTGGCACACTGGGTGCCATGCCAAAAGATCTCAGCTGGCATTTGGAAATAATAAACATTGACAAAATCACGATCTGTCAACTGCAAAAGGCCACCTTATTTGGATCTGTGTGCATCATTTGAAAATACATCCCACAGTCCTAGACACTTGGGAAGTGTTCAACTTGTGATTTTATGATACAAAATCCAGCAAATATATCTCATTTGCCATGACATACTGTGTTTTTGTGTCAATAATAACAATACTAATTTATTTATAGACAACCCTCTCTCCCCGAGGGGACTCAGATCAGTTAACACACAAAAAGGCAGACATTCAATGCCACAATGAAGTTGAAATACATCAAAAAAACAAAAACAAAACAAAACAAAACAACATCAGTAAACTTACAACAAATAAAAAGAATAAAAATAAAATTAAAAGAATACAAATACTTTAAAAAAAAACCCCATTATTGGATTGAATGAGTTCCATGTACACCTGAAGAGCACATTGTAGACACCTCTTCCCCTTCTGAAGTGCAATAAAGGATCCCAAACAGGAGCTGTCAAAAGTACTCCAAGGTTAAGAGGGGGCTAACTGACCTCCCCCCCAAAGGGGTAATTTTTTGCCTCTACTCGTAATGGTCACTTCCTCCTATTTTTGCTCCCTGAATGCCTTTGAGAAAGGAAAAACAAAACCCACAAAGCAGTTTAAGGCCAGGATCCGTGTTTAGTGCAATCACCTTTCTGGCCTCAAACTGATTCTAGACCTGTCATTCTAATCACCCTGCAGGAAAACGGGTTCCTTTTGAACTGATTCCAGGCTGGATTATAGTTTAAGTGTAGAAGCACCCAGAGAGTCCTAATGTCTCACTAAATCCCAAAGCCCATCTACTAGGAGAGCACAATAGAAAGTTTTAATCAATCATCTCACCAATCTAAAAATCTCAAGGTTCCATTGGACAGGACAATGGGAATTAAAGTTGTATCGAAGTATTATAATTGTGTAGCATGGATACACCCAGAGTGAGAAAAGAAAAGGCAAAAAGAAAATGCTTTACCCAGCAGAGTCTTATTCATTACGAAATAGAGGTTAAGGCTCTACCTTTTAAGCCGAAAGGAATCAGAGAGAGATTGTGAGAAAGTAGAGATGTAAAGACATGGAAATTAAAGAGGGAAAAATATTCCCTCTCCAACCCCTTCAGTTTTCTTGACACCCTCCCCCTCATTTTCTCACAATTCTGAATTTCTAGACAAAAGCCACTACATCTTTGGCATTACTTAACCTTGCTGTGGGAGTTGAAGCTGGTGGATTTTTTTAAAAACTAAGGAAGTACGGTTAAGAGAATTCCCTTCCTCCATTCTCAAAACTCCATTCAAAGCCAAATAATTAGATAAGCAGTAGTGCATTTTGCCAAGAACTGCCTGTGAGATAGTTAAGGATCACAGCTGGTTCATTGTGAAGCTGTGACTGCACTATTCCCTTGTACACCCTAGCATGGATGCCAATGTAGCACTAATCGCTCACCCCCACAGAACACATGGCACCAGGAAGCAAGGAGGGCAGGAGCACGCCTCTGCAACAACAGGTGGGAGACCAACTGGGGTGGTGCCCCAAGGCTGGAGAAAGCAGCAATGGATATGCCATTCGTGGCACTATGGTAACCATCCCATCCAGTGTTCATTCCAGAGGGATTAGGATTAGGGGTGGGGAAACATGTTCTCTAATGAAAGCATGAAGTCAAAAGCAACATTCGGAAGTGGCCCCTTGAAAGGTGTGAAATGCTCATGCATCCATAAAATATATGGCAATCATTGGAGAATGTGTGGGCCAACCAGAACCTGATTGGCAACCGTCACCCAGAGGATCTTTTCATCGGTTGTCCCAAGACTTTGGAATGACCTGCCAGAAGAGATTTGACAGCTACATCAACTGTCAGAATTCAAGATTACTCTGGGCCCTGAAAAGTAAGGGCCAAAACTACATAATATATATGACACCACAGAAATTAGGGAAATACTATAAAAATATGAATACAAAACGCTGGAATTGTGATGAAACAGAAGGATCTTATTACCACATGTGGTGGCTGTGCAGTAAAGTGAAAAACTATTGGTAAAAAATACAGAAAAATATACAGGAGATCTATATAAATAAAAATGCAATGTTCGTTTATGAGATCAACATAACTCAAAAACCACTAGGCGAATTGACGCCAAATTTGGCCACAAGATACCTACTAACCTAAGGAGTGACCATCACTCAAAAAATGATTTTGTCATTTGGGAGTTGTAGTTACTGGGATTTATAGTTCACCTACAATCAAAGAGCATTCTGAACCCCACCAATGACAGATTTGGGGCAAACTTCCCACACAGAACTGCCATGACCAACAGAAAATACTTAAGGCCATCCAGTCCAACTCCCTTCACCAGGGCAAGAAAACGTAATCAAAGCTCTCCTGACAAAGAGCCACCCAGCTATAGCAATAGATAGATATATACGATTCACACACACACACAGATATAGTATCATAGATTTGAAAGGGACCCCTAAGGATAATTAAATGTTGCATGTTCCAGAGTAGGCAAACCATACAATTTCCACATCAACACTGAAAAAGAAACAACAAGAAATGCTGTTTACCCACAAGCATAAAGAAATTACATATATTAGAAACCAACACTTTCTTATTACTTTGTTTTCCAGATCACCAGACTGGACCACAGCAATATGTGGCAGGGGACAGCTAGTATTAGAAATAAAGATACCCACAAAGCCAGATATCTTCTTATTAGGAATGCACGGTTTAAAAATAGATAAAACAAGGATAAATTGTTATTTTTATTAACTACAGAAGCGAGAATCTTCTATGCAAGACTATGGAAAAATGAAGAGATCCCAGAAGAAGAAGACTGGATGATAAAAATACAGGACTTAAGAAATATGGACAAACTCACATATCCAATCTCCAAAAATAAGGGCAATCCGAGGAAAGAAACTGATTGGAACCAAGTTACAGAATATTTCATCTGCTTTACCCTGAGGACTAGAGAAGAGATCCTAGGCCCTAAAATCTGAGACTGTCAACTAGTACTGTCAACTGGGGTTGGATTTCCAAGGACTCCAGCAGGAAATCCTTGGTTTGGTGGGCCCTCAGTATCCATTATAATGGAGAAAGGCAGGGAGTTTCAGAAAAACATCTATTTCTGCTTCATTGACTATTCTAAAGCCTTTGACTGTGTGGATTATAATAAATTGTGGCAAGTTCTTGGTGGGATGGGCATCCCAAGCCACCTTGTCTCTCTCCTGAGGAATCTGTACAAGGACCAAGTAGCAACAGTCAGAACTGACCACGGAACAACAGACTGGTTCAAGATTGGGAAAGGCGTACGGCAAGGCTGCATACTCTCACCCAACCTTTTTAACTTGTATGCAGAACACATCATGCGATGTGCGGGGCTGGATGAATGCAAAGCTGGGGTGAAAATTGCTGGAAGAAACATTAACAACCTCAGATATGCAGATGACACCACTCTGATGGCCGAAAGCGAGGAGGAGCTGAGGAGCCTTCTAATCAAAGTGAAAGAAGAAAGCGCAAAAGCCGGGTTGCAGCTAAACGTCAAAAAAAGCAAGATTATGGCAACAAGAATGATTGACAACTGGAAAATAGAGGGAGAAACCGTGGAGGCCGTGACAGACTTTGTATTTCTAGGTGCAAAGATTACTGCAGATGCAGACTGTAGCCAGGAAATCAGAAGACGCTTACTTCTTGGGAGGAGAGCAATCTCCAGTCTTGATAAAATAGTGAAGAGTAGAGACATCAGACTGGCAACAAAGATCCACCTAGTCAAAGTCATGGTATTCCCTGTAGTAACCTACGGATGTGAGAGCTGGACCTTAGGGAAGGCTGAGCGAAGGAAGACTGATGCTTTTGAGCTGTGGTGTTGGAGGAAAGTGCTGAGAGTGCCTTGGACTGCGAGAAGATCCAACCAGTCCATCCTCCAGGAAATAAAGCCCGACTGCTCACTGGAGGGAAAGATACTAGAGACAAAGTTGAAGTACTTTGGCCACATCATGAGGAGACAGCAAAGCCTAGAGAAGACAATTATGCTGGGGAAAGTGGAAGGCAAAAGGAAGAGGGGCCGACCAAGGGCAAGATGGATGGATGGCATCCTTGAAGTGACTGGACTGACCTTGAGGGAGCTGGGGGTGGTAACGGCCGACAGGGAGCTCTGGCGTAGGCTGGTCCATGAGGTCACGAAGAGTCGGAGATGACTGAACGAATGAACAACAACAGTATCCATTTCAAAACTTTCCTGGGTATCAAACCTCTGATGATTCCAAAATCTGTGGATGCTCAAGTCCCATTACATATAATAACTCAGTGAAATAGTGTGCCTTGTTTTTTTTTTCTTCATGTCAGGAATGACTTGATAAACTGTAAGTCACTTCTGGTGTGAAAGAATTGGCCGTCTGCAAGAACATTGCCTAGGGGATACCCAGATGTTTTACCATCCTATGGGAGGCTTCTATCATGTCCTCACATGAGAAGCTGCTGACAGACGGGAGCTCATCCCACTTCCCAGATTTGAACCGCCAACTTTTTGGTCAGCAGTCCTGCTGGCACAAGGATTTAACCCATTGCACCACCGGGTGCAACAAGCTGAATCCTCCACTGATTCAACATACTGAATCCTCCAATGTTTCACAGAGAAAAAACTAAGACAAAAGTGGCCAAGCAACATCAGAGTGTAACCAAAATGGTGGAACCAATATCTCTGGTTGTACTGATCATTTAGTTTTCATGGCAAGAGTACTGAGGTGGGTTGCCATTACCCTCCCCAGGGATCACGCTTGGTCTGACCTCTCTGCCATGACCTTCCCGTCTTGGGTATCCCTTCACGGTTTTGCTCGTGCATCATTGAGGTGCTAAAGCTCCAGTGCCATGACAAGGCAGCAATCCTTTGCTGGAGAAAATGGCCATAGTTATTAATATTATTAAAAACCAACAAATTTAGAGAGGCAGTGACAACTTGCTCTTGTATGATCCTATGAGGAAGGGCAAGATCCCATCCCCTTCTTGTTTCGCTTGCTGAATATATTGAGCATAAACCATATTTGCACTTTAATATCAATTTGCAGCAATTAAATTAAGCTGAGGACAAAGGCGGAATGGAGAGAGAAACTGGACCATTGTTAAAGTTGTTGAAAAATTGAATAAAAAATTAATTGGGATCAATCAGGACAGTTGAAAGGCATGGCATATACGCAGCTTTACAATTTGATTAACAGTATCATATTATATATTTCTACTCAGAAGCAAAGTTTAGGAAAATCTGCAATTCCCAATCATCTTTAGCCAGGACGTCATTGATTGAATTTCAGTGTTAGGGGAAAAAGTATTTTGAAAGGAGAGCTTCTTATATTCTCTGTAGCTTCCATGGTGGTAGCTGTCAGTCACATATCCAGCTTCCTACGTCTGCTGGGCCCTGAGGAATGCAACTGAATGTTCACATATTGTCAGGAGCTTCCTGTCAGAAGTTTTAACTCAAGTAATGTTTCAAAAGATTGTGAATAATTTTCAAACTGGTGAAAACTATACACCATGAATGTGGCTTTGACAAAGCTAGGGCTTAAAGAGGCAGGCACAATAGTTGCTCAATGTAAATTAGAAATATATGTAAGGTATGAGTTAGGCAGCCCCAAAGTTCAAGTATATTTAGGTTGTTTTCACACCAGGAGAACTTTTACATTTGTGCAACAGTGTGGGGCAATGAGTATAGATGGAAAGAAAAGAAAGGCACATTCTGATGCGTTTTCTGCTGTCACTTGGTTATTTGTAGCACTTCTTAAAATGATAAGAGATCTATCATATACCCGCTAACATTTCACAGACACATGTAACCAATGCATATCGGGATATGATCAAGATGACAATAGTTATTAATGAAGAAGGACACACAAACTAGCAGATGCTGCAGATGTTTCCTTTTTTCTGAGGGCCTGTCCAGACAGGACCTTTATTGCGGGTATCTACTGGAATAAAGGAGGGGCTGTCCAGACGATGTTCTGGACAGTCCTGAATTAATTAGCTACAAACCAGGAAAACCCTGGTTTGTAATGAATTAATTAGATAGCGGGTTTATAAACCCACTATTTCCAGACAGTATTCCCACAGTATGCAGTCCAGACAGTATTCCCACAGTTTACCGGGCTAAATAAGCCTGTTAAACTGTGGGAATACCCACCCCCCTCCACCCAAGCCCCTAGACCCCTAATGGAAACTTACCCGGCCTTGACCAGCTCTCCCAGTGTGTAGAAATGATGCACCAGGAGAGCAGGGGAGTGGGGGGAAGGAGGGTGGAAAATCACACACACACGCACACCCCGCTTTCCTGGTGGGTCATTCTACACACTGGGAGAGCTGGCCAAGGCTTGTAACAGAGGACAGGTAAGTTTTTATTACTTTTCTAAGGGGTCTGGGTGGAGGGGGGGGGGTAGGGCCTCCAGATGTTCTCTCAGGCTAGTCTCAAGATAACATCTGGACACCCACCCCAGAAAGCGCACACTTTCTGGGGTGGGTGTTGACAGGCCCCCAGGAAAATCCACATTTTTAAATATGGATTCTCCTGGGATAAAGGTCTGTCTGGATCTGGCCTCAGTTTATAGGGAAAGGGAAAATACCATATCTCCCCTCCTTTTTATTTGAGTGTAAATCACTTGTGTACTTTGAACTTAATTTGCACCAGCAGAAGGTACAAAGGGGGAAAGTGAGAGGAGAAGGAACTAGGACATTTGAAAAGCATCTGAAAAAATGAGACAATAGAGGATTCATTACTGTTCCAGGCAAATTGGGACAGCTGAAGGATATGCCCCGTAGGCAAAATTATGAATGAGAGGCCTCCATGAAGTATAGTCATCAGTAGTTCTGGTCTTGTCTTAAAGATTAAGCCATGATGGGGCTCACTTACACTGACTACTTAAGTTGGTTTGAAACCATTTTGGCATAAGCTGGTTTCTGGGACAAGCTTGAGGCCAGGAAGGTGATTACAACAACCTTGGAAGGTGGCCTCAAATCTGCAGTATCTGTGGGTTGGAAACCATCAGGGAAGAGGTTAACCATACTGAATCTTTGACTTGTTAAATCCTTCTGTGGTCTTTCTGTTTTGCTATTACTTTCAACCTTTTCAAGCATCTTTATCTTTTCCAATGAGTCATGTCATCTAATAATGTGCCTTGTTTGGCCTAAATCATCTGAAGTCACATAGTGTTGGTGCACTTCTGAAGCTAAGTACTTCTCATTCTCTATATTTTTGTGGATGGAAGACTGGGACCTGAAATCTGTTGGCCATCTCGAGTAGCACAGGCAAATCATGCAGATTCAGTAGGTCTATTCTAGCTGGGATTAACAACAGGACAGAGACCTTTATGTTAGATGAGAGTACAACCCCATCTACATTGCCATATAATCCAATTTCTGAATTTGGATTATCTGCCTTGAACTGAATTATATGGCAGTGTATACTCATATAATCCAGTTCAAACCAGATAATCTGGAATCAGAAGCTGTATTATATGGCAATGTAAATCCAGCCTAAGATATTCTGAATTCTTTGGAAACTGAGCAGGTTATAATATCATTTTGAAAGGATTTACAAATCTTTTTTTGTACACTACACAATTATAGTGCTACATTCTACTATAACTGCCATGGCAACATCCTGTGGCATCCTGGGGTTGCCAGTTTAGGAAGGGGCATTTAGAATTCTCCAGAGTACTTGATGTTGCCATGGCAGTTACAGTGGAGGAATGTAGCACTAGATTTATGTGGATACCTAAAAATAAAAATTGCCCAGTTTTCTTGAACACTATGTTGTTATCTGAGTTGTCCTTGCAATACACTGTGGGATGGTTTGTTCTTGAATAGACAGTTAAAACCTATTAACTTACCAAAACATTTGCTTCTTGGGTGTTCTAGGCACAACTGTCTTAGACTTGGTACCAGAGATCCTATATCTCCAAATCCACTATTTAGTATTTCTTCGCTCTCTAGGAAAGGTAGAAAGGTAAAGTTTACCCACAATACCTTAATGGAGGAGGGTATGTTACACATAGGACCTTGATTCTGCTGAGATGTAGCCAGGACGGAACCCACTGGAGCCCATCACCTGATGCAGGGCTATTTCCAATGGGGCTCCATCCCAGCTTCGTGCATGCTGCATCTCAGCAGCATGATAAGAGGCCACCCCGAGAACATGGGTAACTACTCATGTTCTGATACAGTAAGCTGGGAACAGCGTAGGACTAAGCCAGGGACAGATGGACAACTTCATGTGATGGTAAGGGGGCAATGCGGGACACTGGCTGACAGTTCCAATGCTGCCCCACAGATTGACCCTGCTGTCCCACTAATCCCTACTGTCCCCTGGCTTAAGAACTGCTTTGTGATGAGGTCCCAAGTCCCCTGGTTGGCGCCATAGTTTTCAAAGTCTTGCAATGTCAGTAAAGTTAGTGCAATACTTCAAAATCTTTTGACAGTCCAGGGGATTTAGGCAGGCCTATATGTAGGTCTGTCCCTTGTCAATGCTTCTCTTGCTTCCCATACAATCACACAAAGGCTAAGGCAGGTGGTCTTCAGTGGTAGGGAAGGAACTTTTCCATTTTATGGCAGCATGTCCTCACCCCCTCCTTTTCTGGAGTTTCACCCACTTTACGTGAAGCTTTCTCCTCTTGATCGTGCACATTTGTTTTTTTTTTTAAATTAATTTTTAAAAAGGTAATACACCGACTATATACATTGCAGACATATACGCATACACATACATAGACAACTCACCACCCACAGTAAAGTTACCCCTTATCCCACCCACAGTGCTACCCAACACCTTGGCTTCCATCACTGATCCCCGCAGAGTTTATGCACATCTTGTTTAACCCTCTATACTTCTGTTGTTGTTGTTCATTCATTCAGTCATCTCCGACTCTTCGTGACCTCATGGACCAGCCCACGCCAGAGCTCCCTGTCGGCCGTCATCACCCCCAGCTCCTTCAAGGTCAGTCCAGTCACTTCAAGGATGCCATCCATCCATCTTGCCCTTGGTCAGCCCCTCTTCCTTTTACCTTTCACTTTCCCCAGCATAATTGTCTTCTCTAGGCTTTGCTGTCTTCTCATGATGTGGCCAAAGTACTTCAACTTTGTCTCTAATATCCTTCCCTCCAATGAGCAGCCGGGCTTTATTTCCTGGAGGATGGACTGGTTGGATCTTCTCGCAGTCCAAGGCACTCTCAGAACTTTCCTCCAACACCACAGTTCAAAAGCATCTATCTTCCTTCGCTCAGCCTTCCCTAAGGTCCAGCTCTCACATCCGTAGGTTACTACAGGGAATACCATGGCTTTGACTAGGCGGATCTTTGTTGCCAGTGTGATGTCTCTACTCTTTACTATTTTATCGAGATTGGACATTGCTCTCCTCCCAAGAAGTAATCTCCTTCTGATTTCCTGGCCACAGTCTGCATCTGCAGTAATCTTTGCACCTAGAAATACAAAGTCTGTCACGGCCTCCACATTTTCTCCCTCTATTTTCCAGTTGTCAGTCATTCTTGTTGCCATAATCTTGGTTTTTTTATGTTTAGCTGCAACCCAGCTTTTGCACTTTCTTCTTTCACCTTGATTAGAAGTCTCCTCAGCTCCTCCTAGCTTTCGGCCATCAGAGTGGTGTCGTCTGCATATCTGAGGTTGTTAATGTTTCTTCCAGCAATTTTCACCCCAGCTTTGCATTCATCCAGCCCCGCACATCGCATGATGTGTTCTGCATACAAGTTAAAAAGGTTGGATGAGAGTATGCAGCCTTGCTGTATGCCTTTCCCAATCTTGAACCAGTCTATACTTCTAGTTCAATAAATTCCTCTTGTTTTTATTTCTTGCACATTTGTTAAATTGCTTATTGGTTACTGTTATACTTCTATGGATGCATTGCTACTTTGTCACAGAGTTCGGATGGCTGGGAGAAGCGGGTTAACCTGCACATTTCTGTAATGCTGACATGGCTATTTCTTGCAGAGTGTTTTATTTATTTCACAGACTGGCAAATTTTGGGAAGTTTTGTCAGAGGTTTAGCTGCCCTGTCCTGCTTGCTTCCTGCCCTGCTTGGACAGGTATTTGTCTGGAATTCACCAATTTCTGCATTGTCGTCATCCTCCCTCCTCTGTTCCTACTGTTAGTTACTATAGTTGCTGTAATATGTGTTTTTATGTAATAAAGTTGTGGCCAGTCCACTACATTCAACCCAGCATTCAGTTTGTGGTCTCTATGTTTCAGTGCAACATCCCCCTATAAAGGGAAACAAATTGTGCCCTTTTCTTTGTTCTTCTTTTTCTCTGAACGGTGTACTTCTACAGTAGAATTTTTGAGACTGAGAAAAGTCTATAATAACAACCCTTTTGTTTCAGTGCTATTTTTATAACTGTGTTTCACTTCTATTGCAGAAAGGTTTTTGGAGTAGGATTTTCTATTTTAATAGATTGGCTGTCACATAGACTTGCTTTTTGGAGTACAGCCATAAATTAATTTGCTGCTCCACATAGAATAAAGAACTGCTTGAATTGATACATTTTTAAGATTATTATTTTTCCAGACAAAGATGGAAAAAAGCAAGGTTGTACGAGATCCTCATGCACAAGTTTGGAACTCTATGATTTTTTAATTATTATTAAGGACAACAGGAACAAGGATGACATCTACCAGACTTCTCAGAGACCTTTGGGTTTATTTACAATCTGCATAGTAGCTTAGGATGGCAATGAATTTCCCCAAATATTTTTTAGTGTATTTGCTATATGGGGCTAATCATGACTGAGCAGTTTATGACCAATTAACTTCTGCAAAGTTAACACATACTTGATCGGTACTCTAGGCCCACCTTTTATTGGCTTGGAACCATGTTTTACTTGTTTTCACCATATTTAATTGTTTGCTATCTAGGTTTAGCCTCTCTCTCTCTCTCTCTCTCTCTCTCATCTTCTTTCCCTACCTTGCATTTCAAACTTAACTTTTTTTTTCATGTCAGGAGCTATTTCAGAAACTGTAAGTTACTTCTGGTGTGAGAGAATTTGGCGGTCTGAAAGGATGTTTTGATGTGTTACCATCCTTGTGGGAGGCTTCTCTCATGTCCCCACATGGGAGCTGGAGCTGACAGAAGGAGCTCATATGCGCTCTCCCCGGATTTGAACCTCTGATCTGTCAGTCTTCAGTCCCGCCGGCACAAGGGTTTAACCCACTGCTCTACCGGAGGTTCCTTCAAATTTAACTAAACAAGTTTGTTTAGTTATCATGCCACATTATCACGGGGTGTCTGCGCCCTACACCACTGGAGAAATTACACTGTTTCGCTGGTATTGCACCACCTGACATCCGCTGGGAAGTAGCAGCCAATAGTGAAAGGACCAAGGCAGCTCATCCCTTGTTTGGGTATCAACCAGCACGCCAACGACTTAAATCAAGAAATAGTTTTCTAAGATCTACAGAGACACTTGCTGGAACACCTCAGCAAGCGAGAGTCCAAAAGTGGCAGGCTAAAACCCAGAACCTCAACCAATGGCTGATACCAAATGAGAGACTCCCCCCTGGGCACACGGAAGACTGAGCGACTTGGAAGGCGCTGAACAGACTGTGCTCTGGCACCACAAGATGCAGAGTCAACCTTCAGAAATGGGACTACAAAGTGGAATCCTCAACATGCGAGTGTGGAGAAGAGCAAACCACTGACCACCTGCTGCAATGCAACCTGAGCCCTGCTACATGCACGAGGGAGGACCTTCTTGCGGCAACACCAGAGGCACTCCAAGTGGCCAGATACTGGTCAAAGGACATTTAATCAGCTACCAAGTTTGCAAACTTTGTATTTTTTTATTCTGTTTGTTTTTTTGTTCTGTTAGAAATGTAATACAATGGTCTGGTTGCCCCTGACACAATAAATAAATAGTTTAGTTATGAAGTGTGGCTACAGATAGTTATAAAGTGTGGCTAAAGATAGTTTGACATTGCTTGGACTTCATCACATAAAGCTCCCCCCCCCCCAGTAGTTTTATACTTTATTCTTACCTGAAGAACATAGAAGGACTGATCCATCACATGACATTGTCCCACTTCCAGTGGTCATTTGTTGCCTCCCATCCTTGAAATGCAGAGTTTACAGTGGGAGAGAAATCATGTTGAGAGCTCCAGCTGTGCCCCGAATTGATAAATTAGGTGAAAAACGTGTCTGATGGCAAGCATCTAACTCTTCTGTGCTGTCTTGTAACAAAGTGAGGGAGCACAAATGTGCGGACTTTAGATCCTTAGAAAGCAGGTAGGGAGGGGGAGTGACAATCTTCTCCTTTATCATATGGGGTTTTGGGCAAGGCAATTTTATTGCATGGAAATATGTGGTTTTAATCTGGAGCACTGTCTCTTGTATCATATGAAGTTTGGGACAGAACAATATTATCCTATGGAAAGAAATGGTTTTAACCTTGAGTACACTGTCTCTTGTATAATATGGGATTTGGGGCAGAACAATTTATCCCATGGACTACAATTTGGATTTGTGGACTCAGACTTGGTTGTTTTAATATTTTAAGGGCCAATATTTTTAATATATTTTTATTGCTTTTTAAATGTATTTTTAGTGCTGTTGACCTGTTCATGTTAATTGTTGTGCTCTGTTTCTTTGTTGGCATCTCCTGAGTCCCCCTTTCGGGGTTGAGAATACAAATACTCTAAATAAATAAATAAAATAAGTAAATATAATGGGGAAAGAAGGGAAGACACAAGGCACCCTGTGCAACTGCCTGCAAAACGGCATGACCCCAGGGGCCATGTGAAGAGGTCCTTAGAGTGGCGATTCTCTACACTAAAAGAACAGTCACCCATGCCTTTCCATCTCAATGCAATGAAGTCTTAAAAGGGCTAACTTCAATGAAGGTGGAAAATTGCATGTGTGATTCCTCCTTGCCCTGTTCTATTTTGTGCATTAGAACTTGGTAAGGGCTGCATAAAGTTTGGAAACCCGTTTCTTACTTCCCCCATTTAAAAAACACTTTTTCCCTCTACCTTTCCTCCTCTCTCCCTTATAACACTATGTAACACAATTTTTGTTCCAGGATTATAAATATCATTTCCTTATTGGTTCTATCTTTTAAAAGACATGGAAAAACTTTGTTTTTGTGAGACATTCTGCAGCACACTTTGCTATAGTTTTTCAGTGAATATCTCATTGAGTTTCAACCAATTCAACATAGTTTGTGGTAGCCACAAAGATGAAGTTTCTGGAGGATAACACCTACTTTCAAAGTAAGTACTGCACAATTAAACAAGAAATAACACGTTCAAACTAAGAATATTTTTTATCAAATTTTGTTACATGGTATAATCCTATGTTCTCATCCTTCTCCTTGCTTTATCTTTATTGGATCCTTCATGTATCTCAACAAATATCCCCATTTAAAAGATTCCAAGTTCAGTGTCTTGGCACAGATAGGATCTTCTACAATAGTGTCTGGTGTAGACTACCATCTAGAGCAGGCATAGGCAAACTTCGGCCCTCTAAGTGTTTTGGACCTGAATGTTGATTCAGACTCTAGTCTTCAGAGTCATAGTCCAATGTTCCAACCACTTCATCATGCTATATACCAACAGGATGAAGAATGCATGTCCTTTCTTATGTTGTTGCATTGCAACTACTATCAGTGATAATACTAGCACTGATAGAACAGGCATAGGGAAGCTTCAACCCCCCAGATGTTTTGGACCTCCATCATTCCTAACAGCCAGTAAGCTGGCTAGGTTGTTGTAGGTTTTTTCGGGCTATATGGCCATGTTCTAGAGGCATTATCTCCTGACGTTTCACCTGCATCTATGGCAAGCATCCTCAGAGGTAGTGAGGTCTGTTGGAACTAGGAAAAAGGGTTTATATATCTGTGGAATGACCAGGGAGGAACAAAGGACTCTTGTCTGCTGGAGCTAGGTGTGAATATTTCAACTGACCACCTTGATTATAATTTGATGGCCTGGCAGTGCCTGGGGCAATCTTTTGTTGAGAGGTGATTAGATGTCCCAGATTGTTTCCTCTCTGTTGTTTTGCTGTTGTAATTTTAGAGTTTTTTAATACTGGTTGCCAGATTTTGTTCAGATTTTGGCTAGGATTTCTGGGAGTTGAAGTCCAAAACACCTGGAGGGCTGAAGCTTGCCCATGCCTGATCTAGATGCAAAGGAGATTACCCTTCCTTCTACCATTGGTACTTGTGGCCTAAACAATGTAATTCCCCAACCTCGAGGGATGGAAAAACGACCAAGAAGCAGTTTTGCAAAAAAAGACAACTAGGCTTTGGGTAAATATTCAACTAGTTAATATATCATCTCTTTAACTCTGTGGTTCATTTAATTGCTTAATTAACCTAATTAATAATTTAATTCTAGAAGAATGTTAATGTTGAAATTCCAAACTAAGACAATCACTTCTGTTAAAAATAAATCTAATTAATTTGCTCCCCCTTTTTGGCAAATGTCCAACCAAATCTATAATTTAATTGATGTTAATATACTAGTTCTTCTCACTGCCCAGATGGTATGAAATAGAATCTGCACACTTATTATCATATATTTTGTTGTTGGCAAAGGCCAACTCTTGAAAATGAGAGATTGTGTCATTTGAGGTTTTTGTTCAGCCGAAAAGCTCTCTGTGTGGTTTCTGGCCACTTTTTGTCTCAGGCTAAACTCTGAATTTAGTGGTGTGAATATCGGAAGGGCAGGCACAATGAGATGATTTCCTTAGGCACCAGATGTTTTGCATCTTGAAAGAGCAACAAATGTCAAGGTGTTTACTCAGTTATTATTCTGTCAAGAATGGGGATATATGGTTCTGAGACCAAAATAACTTGCCCGACTCGGATTTTATGCAACTCAGAATGGGTGAATGAAAGGATGGTGATTTCCATGTCAGGGGAGCAGTTAATCTACTTCATGTTTTGGTCTGGGCTTTAAAGATGCTGCTGGATGCTAAATCAAAAATGGCATCAAGCAAAAGAGGTTTCAATAGACCTTTTGAGGGCTCATATTAAACCTTGGAAAAAAATGTCTTGGGTTGGTCTGAATCAAATGTGCTAACCTCATCAATGACTCCAATTTCTTTGGAGCTGGAAGGGATTCCAAGTGTGGTCAATATTATTTTTCATTTGTGGAGCCATGTCCAGGTTATTGTTCAAACAAATGCTGCAATCTTTTAATATGAAGATCACTACTGAGCCTTAATGTCACTATTTTAACAGACATAAGATGCCTTTAGGTGTCATAATATCTCATAGTTTATTGTGACAATAATGGGCATTGGCTCCCCACAGATTCATGAGATTTTCTTTCATGTGTCTGTGGAAAGGGGACTATACGTTTTCATTTTATTAGTCTTGACTTGTCATTCCATCTGAATTCTAAATTGCAGTTAGTTTAAAAACGGCTTAATTTTATAATAATAATAATAATAATAATAATAATAATAATAATAATCTTTATTTATACCCCGCCACCATCTCCCCAATGGGGACTCGGAGCGGCTTACATGAGACCAAGCCCAAACAATAAAATACAATAAAATACGACCAAAAACGCAAACTGAAAACGCAAACAAAGCACAACATCATAATTACATAAAACATGTGAATAAATAACGATATAAAATTATAATAACACAATCACATTGACAGTGGGCAGGCTACATGTAATGATTAAAAGAAAGACTTATTAAAATTGGTTAAAAACTTGGGCAAGATAAAGGAGAAATGAATTGTTTGTGGAGGAGGACTCATTATAGCGGGGATTGAGGGGCAAACTTTCCCACAGGGGGAGGGGGGATGTGTACTCCAATGACAAAAACATTGAAGCTCAACAATAGTGCAGGGTTGAATACCTACTTGCCAAAGGCACAGCTGAAGAGCCAGGTTTTGAGATTCTTTTAAAAGGTTTCTATGGTAGGGGCTTTCCTAATTTCTCCCGGTAATGAGTTCCAGAGTCAGGGAGCCACAGAGGAAAAGGCTCTCTCCCTTGTACTTACCAGGCGAGCTTGTGACACTGGCAGGGGTGAAAGAAGGGCCTCCCCGGAGGAACGGAGGGCCCGAGTTGGTTCATGGAAGGAGATACGGTCACGAAGGTAGGCAGGTCCCAAACCGTTTAGGGCTTTATAGGTGATAATCTGCACCTTGAATCGGGACCAGAAAATAAACGGCAGCCAGTGGACCTCTTTAAGCAGGGGGGTTGATCGCTCCCTGTAAGTCACCCCAGTAAGTCTGGCTGCTGAACGTTGGACAAGTTGTAGTTTCCGGGCCGTCTTCAAGGGTAGCCCCACGTAGAGTGCATTACAGTAGTCCAATCTAGAGGTAACTAAGGTATGGACCACCATGGTCAAGTCAGACTTCATGAGGTAAGGTCACAGTTGGCACACAAGTTTTAATTGTGCAAATGCCCTCCTGGCCACCGCTGACACCTGTGCGTCAAGCATCAGCGCTGAGTCCAGGAGGACCCCCAAACTGCAGACCTGTGATTTCAGGGGGAGTGCAACCCCATCCAGCACAGGTTGCCACCCAATACCCCGATCAGCCAAACTACTAACCTGGAGGACCTCTGTCTTATCAGGATTGATCCTCAGCTTGTTCTTCCTCAACCAGGTCGTCACAGCGGCTAGGCACTGGTCCAGTATCCTCGGGGCTTAATTGTGGTTTATTAAAATAGACCAACTCCACAAATCAAAGTAGTTATCCTACTTCAAACAGACATGGATTAGATTCAAAACTCTTCTCTTTTGGTGCAGGCGCAAATAGTAATGTGTATGTTTTTGTTTCTGTGTTTCATGAACTGTATTGCATTGTGTCATCCAAGCTCAACATTTATTGGATTTAGAGGATAAAACATATTGAGGTTAATAAAATGCAGAAACACACATTTCCAAAGCTTATTTCATGGTTTTAATTCTGTGGGTTGTTTAATTGCATTAAGTATTGGTGTCGTTGTTGTTGTTGTCGTCGTCGTCGTCGTCATCATCATCATCATCATCCAGGAGTGAGCTGGGATGGTGGTGAGAGTTTTTGTCTCACCAAATAAGAATTGCATTACCCCAATTGAATTTTTTTAATAAATCATCTTTATTGTGTGAGTTTTCAATGAATATACATTAAAATTGTGGTCACTTGAATTTTTCTTCAGCCCTCGATTTTATTTTATTTTATTCATGCACCATAATAGCATACAATCTCAGCTGAACATTTAAAATACACTTTATGCATTGTAATAAGAGAAGGGGAGACAAAGTTACCAAGGGAACACAAACACAGCAAATCTAGGAGTACTGGGAGGTCAAGTTTATTTTTTGTGATGCTAGAAATTTGAAGAAGTTGAAAGAAAAATTTATGAGGAGGCAGAATTTGTATTTGGATGGCAATGCCCTCATCCTTTCCCCCATAGATATATATCATGTCACTGTACTACTGCAATGCAGTTTGAGGGGCTATAGTGGCTAATACTTATGGGTGTTACAGTCTACCAAATATCTGAAGGACTACAACTTGCCCACTTTTGTTCTATAGCAATAGTGAAAAACTCTGCTGTCTATACTCCAGCCTGCTTTTGTGGCACTTGATTCCATCTGATTCTGGAAGCTAAGCAGGGTCAGCTCAGGTTAGTACTTGGATGGGAGACTGCCAATGAATACCTGGAGTTTCAAGAATCCTAAAAACTCTACAAGAAAACCCAGGACAGTAAATAAAGAACAACACTCAGAAAACAGGAGGAAATCTTCCAAGCATGTGGACAATTTCAACAGAAAGGATAAAACCATGAAAATGAGGAAAATCTGGCTATTGGTATTTTTTAAATTAAGAGGAACACTCAAATAACAGGGGAATTCCAAAAATTAAACAATCAAGACCAGCTAACACACCCCAACAAAGTATTCCCACAGGCAGAAAGCAGCAAGGCTTTGAAGCTGCAAGGCTATCAATGCTAATCAAGCTGGCCAATTACAACATTCACACTTGCCTCAAACAGATAAGAGTTCTTTCTCCCACCCTGGATGTTCCACAGTTTCCAACAGACCTCAGCACAAATGCGCCTGGCGGGAACAAGAGACAGGGCCTTCTCGGCAGTGGCCCCCCACCTACGGATCACACTCCTAACTGAGGTCAGATTGGCCACCTCCCTTCTAGCTTTCTGAAAGAAACTAAAGGCATGGTTTTGGGACCAGGCTTTTGGACAATAGATGCAAGCAGCACTTTAAGGGAATTTGACTGGAATGACGATATGGCTGATGAAACTATTTCACTGTTTTAATGATTGCTTATTGTTAATTATGCTTTTATGTTTAATTGTCGTTTTTAATTTGTAATTTGTTATGTAATGGCTTTGGAATGGGGTCCATTGTAAGCCGTCCTGAGTCCCCCTTCCGGGGTTGAGAAGGACGGGATAGAAATCCGAGAAAGAAATGCGAGAAGTAAATAAATGTATATGTGTATTATAATCTGCCCTGAGTCCCTTGTGGGGTGAGAAGGGCGGAATATAAATACTTTAAATAAATAAACGCAGGACTACAATTGTGTGGTATAGAAGGGGTTCCTGGTTGAATTCTGGTGGCCAACTTACTTGACTCTCCTCTGGAGCATGGCGACAGGAGACTGTAAAAATGTGAATTTGCATTTCCACACTTTCCACTCTGTGACTATGGACCTCATCACATGGATGAGGGACAGTAAGGCAATCTCACCCTCACCTGCAGCGAGGCTTCCCCATCATATGTGGAGAAGTGCTGCCTCATGGCTTCCCCCCACGCTGGTCCCATTTTTCTGATTGGAACACAGGAAGCTTCTCATGTTCTGGGTGCAGTGTCATAGGACACTTGCACCCCAATTGAGCCACAGAGCCTTGCCAGAAGTGAGACTGCATTTTCTGGTGGATGGCGTGGGACTCTGTGGCTCAGCTGTGGTGAAAGCATCCTACAACGCTGCTGAATTACCTCTTATATTACCTCGGACAAGGTAATATATCTTGCCTGTATATTTCGTACAAGCCATCCCCTGCTACGCGTAGCTGTGGCCCAGTCTGGTGGTCTGGAAAATAAAGTAATGAGAAAGTGTTGGTTTATAATATATGCAATTTCTTTCTGCTTGTGGGTAAACAGTATTTCTTGCTGTTTCTTTGTCAGTGTTGATGTGGAGATTGCCTGGTTTGCCTACTCTGGAACATGCAACACATAGTTGTCCTTCTTTAGGAGCCCCTTTCAAATCTATGATACTATCTCTCTCTCTCTCTCTGTGAATCATATATCTATCTATATCTATGGTTGGATGGCTCTTTGTCAGGAGGGCTTTGATTACGTTTTCTTGCCCTGATGAAGGGAATTGGTCTGCGTGGTCTTAAGTATTTTCTGTTGGTTATGGGGGTTGTGTGTTGGAAGTTTGCCCCAATTCTGTCGTTGGTGGGATTCAGGATGCTCTTTCATTGTAGGTGAACTATAAATCCCAGTAACTACAACTCCCAAATATCAAGGCTATTTTCCCCAAACTCCATCTGTGTTCATATTTGGACATATTGAGTATTTGTGCCAAGTTTGGTCCAGATCCATCATTGTTTGAGTCCACAGTGCTCGCTGGATGTAGGTGAACTACAACTCCCAAATTCAAGGTCAGTGCCCACCAAACCCTTCTAGTTTTCTGTTGATCGTGGGAATCCCGTGTGACAAGATTGGTTCAATTCAATCATTGGTGGGGTTCAGAATGCTCTTTGATTGCAAGTGAACTATAAATCCCAGCAACTACAACTCCCAAATGACAAAATCAATTTTTTAAGTGATGGTCACTCCTTGGGTTAGTAGGTGTCTTGTGGCCAAATTTGGTGGCAATTCACCCAGTGGTTTTTTAGTTATGTTAATACCACAAACAAACATTACATTTCTATTTATATAGATTTCTATTGGTTTGATCAACTCTCAGAGAATGCAGGAGCCTTCGGTTTTCTGTAGCGCTGGGCCTGGCTTCGATCATTTAGCTTTACCATTCCAGGAAATACAGGGATGAAGGTTTAAGGCATAGCAGCAATGTCTTGTAAAATGAAGCCATGTGTGGCATGGGGAGTGCAGGTTTTCCTGCCAAAGCAAGCCAGTCTCCTAAGGATGAAAGAGCAGATTTTTCCTCAGAGAAAATCTATCGCATGTAACAAAGGAATTTATATTCTGACATCTGGAATTGTTGACGAGGGTGTTGGTTTATGGGGAGCAACTGGACCCCATCCACAGCTCTTTCCTTAACTCTCTTGGTGTCTTACAGTGACTATATTTAAAAAAAGAGCTGCTACAGAGATTACAAGTTTCCATTTGGGGCAGGGGACAACCAGATTTGGTTTTGCCATATCTTTTCTCTGAAATATTGTCTACAGTACCTGGGATTTGTTGGTGGACTCCCATCCAATTGCTAATCAGAATTGACCCTTCTTAGCTTCCAACATCAGACAAAATCTAGTGTCTTTATGGTATTTAGGCCCAAGAGGGAAAACTTTAAGTCAAATAAGTACTGAGCATGTCCAGTGAGCATAGAAGGATGGAGTAGACTCGTAGGCTGAATGTAAATGTAAAGATAAAAGGTTTCCCCCTGACATTAAGTCCAGTTGTGTCCGACTCTGGGGGTTGGTGTTCATCTCCATTTCTAAGCTGAAGAACCAGCATTGTCCGTAGACACCTCCAAGGTCATGTGGCTGGCATGACTATATGGAGTGCTGTTACCTTCCCACCGGTGTGATACCTATTGATCTACCAACATTTGCCCGTTTTCAAACTGCTAGATTGGCAGAAGCTAGGGCTAACAGCAGAAGCTCATACCGCTTCCCAGATTCGAACCTGTGACCTTTCAATCACCAAGCTCAGCAGCTCAGCGATTTAACCCACTGCACCACCAGGGGCTCCATAGGCTGAATGTAAGCACATCATATTGGAAGGTTGGGTTGACAATTAGACTTCTTATAGTACAGGAGGCTGGCTTATTACTTACAAGCCCCCTGAACAAAGTTCAGCTATAAATTTGCACCCATGCGCCCATATGACTATGTGTCCATCTGACAATACCTCATTGGCATACATTCCATCCTACACTTTTGATCCAATGTCTGTGCCATTTTTCAGTCCTTATTTATTTATTTATTTGCTTAATTTATACCCCCTGGTGGCACAGCGGGTTAAACTGCTGAACTGCTGAACTTGCTTATTGAAAGGTTGCCTGTTCGAATCCAGGGAGCGGGGTGAGCTCATGCTGTTAGCCCCAGCTTCTGTCAATCTAGCAGTTCGAAAAAATGCAAATGTGAGTAGATCAATAGGTACCACTCCAGTGGGAAGGTAATGGTGCTCCATGCAGTCATGCTGGCCACATGAACTTGGAGGTGTCTACGGACAAAGCCGGCTCTTCAGCTTAGAAATGGAGATGAGCACCAACCCTCAGAGTCGGACACGCCCAGACGTAATGTCAGGGGAAAACCTTTACTTTTACTATATCCCACAATGGCAGCCCCTTGTGGCAAAGCAGGTTAAACCACAGAGCTGCTGAACTTTTTAACTGAAAGATTGGCGGTTCGAATTCAGGGAGTGGGGTGAGCTGTTAGGCCCAGCTTCTGCAATCCTAGGAGTTTGAAAACATGCAAATGTGAGTAGATCAATAGGTACTGCTTTGGTGGAAAGTTAACAGTGCTCCATGTAGTCATGCTGGCCACATGACCTTGGAGGTGTCTACAGACAATGCCGACTCTTCGGCTTAGAAATGAAGATGGGCACCACCCCCCAGAGTCGGACACAATTAGACTTTTTTTTAAAAAAAATATTATCTTTATTGGATTTTTCAAAATGGGTTTATAAAATCGAGAATTTTAAAAAGAGAAAGAGGGGAAAAAAAGAAAAAAAGGGGGAGGGAAAAAGGGAAAAGAGAAAAAAAACGTGGGTGAGTATTTGAAACTCCCACTCTTCTCTATCATGGCATTCAATAGAGAAATTAAGAAAAGTCTTCCAAAACGTTCCTTTTCCTGTTTTCCATTGTCGGTAATTTTCTGGATTTTTAAAAAATGATATATAATTTATTATTGATCTTTTTCTTCTTCCTTTTTAGTTTGTTCATATTAGTATCTTGATATTATTTTCTTTTATCCATTCCTTATTGGGGTCCAGTTAGCTATTTTAATATGTGCATTTCATGATCTTGCTAATATATATGTCAGGTGATCCATATTCATGATGTCTAATATCTTTTCCATCCATTCTTCCTTTGTTGATATTGTGTTTTGTCTCCAGACTCTCGCTAATAGGATTCGGGCTGCTGTTATTAAGTAGATGAATAGTTTATCTGTGTTCTTATCTCACTCGCTGTTGGTTAATCCTAGTAGATAACATTCGGGTTTAAAGGGAATTACTCTTTTCAGTATTTTCTGACATGCTTCCTGTATTATTTTCCAGGAAGACTTCATTTTCTTACAGGGCCACCACATGTGGTGGAAGGTCCCCTCCTTATTCCCACATTTCCAACATTTATTACATATTTTTTTGAGAATTTTGCCAGTTTGCATGATGTTAAATACCATTGATGAGTCATCTTCAGTGTTATCTTAGGTCGTATGAGTAAGTATAGTTGGTTTTCTTATTCCATATTAGGTTCCACTCCTCTAGCGAGATTGTTCTTCCTATATCTCTCACCCATTTTATCATGTACTCTTTGATACATTCTTCTTCTGTGGACCAGTCAAGTAACAATGTATAGGTCTTTGTGATATGTTTTCTTTCAGGACACAACTAGACTTGATGTCAAGGGAAACCTTTACCTTCACTTTATACCCTGTTTTTTCTTCGTGGTCTCTGCGAATGCACACTTGTGGAGAGACTGCACCTGCGCGGGCTCCAACGGAAACTTCTACATTTTAAAACTTTTCAAGTTTTGACGGTAACCCCGCCCAGCCCCGGCAGGGGATAAAAGGGCGCCCCGCGCACACCGATCCAATTCCTTTTTTTTCCGCCGCACGGCTCGCTTCGGTACTTCTAGTTGGATAGAGTTTCGATAGTTTTCTCTACAGAGATTTCCTCGAGTTGTTCGACAGTATTATGTCAACAACTCGCTTCAAAAGATGCGCGAATTGTCCGAGGAAGATCCCTGATTCGGACAAACACGCTCTTTGCCTTTTGTGTCTCGGAGAGGCACACATTACTTCTTCGTGTCGTCATAAGAACCGGGTCCATCGGCTTCGATACCTTCTGTACCAGCAGACGTTGGCTCCGGTACTTTCAACATCGACATCAGCGTCGACGTCAGCTGCGGTATCCAGGCCTTCAACATCAGCATCGACATCAAAATCTGTCGATCCCTCGGCGGAGACCGAGCCTCGCCAGACAAGGGCGAAGAAGGCTGCACAGAAAAGGCCGAGGGCAGCTATATCGACAACCTCTAAGGCCTCGGTGTTGACGGCTTCCAAGGCTACAAAGCCTACGAAGCAAAAAGCTCCATGCATGGTCACGACTGAGACCGTACGCATCCGGCACTCTTCGACCAGCTCTGTGGCGTCGGTGAGATCGATCAGGTCCATGAGGTCGACGTCGGCGACTCCGCCATCTTCCATGGCGGTTCGCATTGCTTTTCGCCGGTCTCAAGAAGAATCTCGGCGTGCTTCCACCCCATCCTCTGTCCCGCCCACCCCGGGCAAATCTGTGTCGAAGACAGCTCAGCCGCCGGCAAAGAAGAAGAAGACGATGCCGCCTCCATCCTCGTCTTCTTCTTCTTCCCGAAAGCAGACCACCGCCTCCTCGGCCACACGTCGGCGAGGTCATCGCCGTCGCAGCCTGCTGAACCCCAACCGGCCCCACAACCTGCCCAGGAGCCACAGCCTTTGCCAGAACTGCCATCGGAACAACCCGAGTCCCCGGTGATCTCGGTGGACACGGTGATCGAGGCACCAACTCGACATGTGACAGCCAGACAGGAGCTTTTCCCGTCGGTCACGACCTTGACAACTGTGACGGCAAGACAGGAGACTTCTCCAGTGTTGGAGACTCCGGAAAGGGGCAGGCAGACTAAGAGACTGGCCCGTGCCATTCAGGCTTCGGCCTCAAAAGCCCCCCCAGTGGCTCTACTGCAGCGCCCGAGTCGAGATGTCTCCTCATCCCCTCCTCCTCAATCCGTGGCTGCCGATGACGAAGAGGAAGATGGCGAGTTGCCGGGATCGGTACACTCGGGCTCTGTGTTGTCTCTCGGGATCGAGAGATCACCCACTCACGATGCCTATGAGGCTGATCCTCCGTCTCCCACTGACAATGTCCGAGCCTTTGCAGATCAAATGGCTCGTATGGCTGATGCCCTAGGCCTGGAGGTCAAGCAGACTTCCAAGGCAGTGCAAGACCCGGTGTTTAAAAGGGTGCAAGCGGAATCCCCACCCGCTCCCCTTCTACCCTTCCTTCCCTACCTCCTTGAAGTGATCCAGGGCTCCTGGAAGACCCCTTCCTCCATCCCTCCAACCTCTAAGAAAATTGAATCATGGTACAGAACGGACGATGAGGGCTTGGAGTGGCTGAAACACCATCCCGACCCTAACTCGGTGGTCGTGAAGGCGGCTCAGGGGTTCGGAAGACAATCGTCGGCGCCGTCCGACCGTGAAGGGAAGAGGTTTGATGCAATAGGCAGGAAGCTTTACTCTGGTGCCCTCCTGCTGGCCCGCATGGCCAATTATGGCGCTTGTATGGGCGCATACCAACAAATTCTCTGGGAAAAGGCAGCTCCATTTTTCCAGAGAATGTCTGATGAGGATCGCACTGCCCTCGCCACCCTAGCTCAAGAGGCGAACTCTCTGGCGCATCATCAGATGCAGATGGCCAAACTCATGGGAGACACGGCGGGCAAGATGATTGCTCACGCTGTGGCAATCAGGAGGCATGCCTGGCTCAGATCTTCTGGCCTCTCTACTTCGTCGAGGCAGGTGATCGAAGACCTTCCGTTCGACGCCCTGGGGCTCTTCAACGCTGGAACGGATGACAAGCTGAACTCAAACCACGACTTCAAGACCTTGGCTTCTAAGTGCGGTTTCGAAAATCAAAACCAGGCGCAGAGGACCAGATGGTTCCAGTACAAACGCCGGCACACAGTTCCGTACCGCACCATACAGTACCGCCAACCAGCCCGTCCCCTGCATGCCTCCCAACAAACCCACCCTCAGCAACCTCAACAGCAAAGGAGGCAGCACCAACAGCAGCGTTCGCGGTCCTGCCAGGCTTCTGGAGGCAATCAGGCCAGGCGCCGCATTTGACGCCCTAATGGACGATACCGTTTGTTCCTTCGTTACAGATGTTGTTCCCATGTCCCTCCCAATGGTACCCGCCCTCATTCTTCCATCTGGCTCGACACCGTTTGGGGATCGCCTGACGAACTTTCTCCCTGCATGGGAAAATATCACCTCAGATGCATGGGTTTTAAAGATTGTCGACGAAGGTTATGCTTTGGAGTTCGAAGAACTCCCACCAACAGGGCAGATTGTCGATACCGAACCATCCTCGGCAATCCTGACAGAGGTCGAGACCTTGCTTCTGAAAGGGGCAATTTCCCCTCTCCCGGACTCTCAAAACCATCGAGCCTTCTTCTCCAGATACTTTACTGTCCCAAAGCCGGATGGCTCCCTCCACCCCATCCTCGATCTCAGAGACTTAAACTCCTTCATCGAACCTCAAAAGTTTCGGATGGTAACGGTATCGTCCATTCTCCCTCTCCTCAGATACAGAGACTTCTTTGTGTCCGTCGATCTCCGGGACGCTTACTTCCATCTCTCAGTCAGAAAACATCACAGACGCTTCCTGGCCTTCAGGGTAGCAGGACTGACGTATGCCTTCAACGTCCTCCCGTTCGGTCTCGTGACGGCACCGAGAACTTTTACCAAATGCATGTCGGTGGTCACAGCAGCCCTCAGGAGGGAAAAAATCCGCATTTTCCCATACCTAGACAACTGGTTGTTGGCAGCACGCTCTCCGGACCTTCTGCGACTTCAGGTGGCAAAAACGCTTTCCCTCCTCGAAGACCTGGGCCTCCAGCTAAACGAGGAGAAATCTCATCTCGAGCCCACCACTTGCATAAAGTTCATCGGCGCCATGTTCGATTCTCTCTCCCAGACAGTCTTCCTTCCAGAGGAGAGGTTCAGGGCTCTTCGAGCCGAAGCGCTCAAAGTGCGTCGATCCCGAGTGGTCCCGGCGAAGCAGATACAGGTCCTTCTCGGGCACATGGTGACACCATTAGCGAGGCTCCGCTTCCGTCCCCTCCAGAGATGGTTCTTGGACCACTTCAATCCCATGCGGGACAGTGCTGCGAAACGCTTGCTGATACCGAAGTCGGTAAAGGACTCCCTGAACTGGTGGATGAACTGCCAGCATGTCTGCAGGGGCGTTCCGTTCCACCCAGAACCCCCAGCTGTCACGGTCACGACGGACGCCTCGATGTTCGCATGGGGATGCCATACAGGAGAACTCTCAGTCCACGACCTCTGGTCTCCACAAGAAAGGCAGTGCCATATAAATTACTTAGAACTTCTGGCAATCTTCAAAGCCCTAAGGGCATTTGCCCTCCTGGTCACGGGGAAGTCGGTCCAGATCCTCACGGACAACATGGTGGCAATGTTCTACGTGAACAAGCAGGGAGGAACGAGCTCGAGAAAACTTCTCAAGCTGTCACTGGAACTTTGGGACTGGTGTGTGGCCAGGTCGGTGTCGATAACAGCTTTGCACCTCCCGGGCGAGGTCAACGTCGAGGCCGACGCACTCAGCAGAACCAGGGCAACCTCTCACGAATGGAGGTTGAACCCCGACGAACTGGCCAAGATCTTCAAGGATTGGGGCTTCCTAGCCGCAGACCTTTTCGCGTCGCCGCAAAACGCTCAGCTCCCTCAGTTCGGTGCCCGGCTTGCTTCGAACACGGTACCGGGGTGTCTCGGGGACGCGTTCCTTCTAGACTGGTCGCGGCATCTGCTCTACCTCTTCCCTCCCTTCCCGCTCATCCTGAGGGTGATCGAGAGAATCCAGTCGGCGCAAACGAACTGATAGCGCCGGAGTGGCCACGACAACCGTGGTTCTCGGTCCTTCTCCAATTGTCCGAGGGACGGATGAGGTGCCTTCCACTTCGGCAGGACCTACTCTCCCGGGAAGATGGTCAGCTTCTCCACCCCGACCTCGCTTCTCTGCATCTTTCGGCGTGGAGGATCCAGTTCTGAGGTCCCTGTGTCCAGGAGTTCTCCCGATCCTGGAGGCAGCTCACAAGCCAGCGACCAAAAAGTGCTACTCGGCGTGCCTTAACCGCTTCCAGGCCTTCCTCTCCGAGAAGGGCCTAGACGACCGTCGACCGTCGGTACCATCAGTTCTCTCGTTCTTGCTGCACCTTACCGAATGGGGCTTGTCGCTGTCGTCACTCAAGTCTCACCTGGCGGCCATCTCTTGGCAGCTTCAACGGACAGGAGAAGTCTCCTTGTTTAAGGATAGCTCCGTGACTTCTTTCCTGCGGGGTTTCAACAACCTGCACCCCCCAGTCCGCTCCCCGACCCCGGGTTGGGACCTCGACCTTGTGCTAGCTCGACTCGCACAAGAGCCTGTTGAACCGATGGCATTGATTGACCTTCGACTTCTGTCGTGGAAGGTGGCTTTTCTTGTCGCTATCACCTCGGCCCGTAGGCCTTCGGAACTTGCGGCACTGCGTGTGGACGAACCGTATTTTGTTGTCCATGAGGACAGAGCAGTCCTCCGCACGGACGTGACATTCCTCCCTAAAATTGTGTCCCCTTTCCATGTGAATGAAGACATTGTCCTCCCCTCGTTGTGTCAGTCTCCCTCCACCCCGAGGGAAAAAAGACTTCATATGCTCGATGTGCGGAGAGCTTTACTCTGTTATAGGGACAGAACTGCTCAGTCTCGAAGGACTCAGAGACTGTTCGTGGCATATGCCCAGGAGAAGGTGGGCCTACCTATCTCGGCGCAACGCTTGTCCCATTGGATCACCTCGACAATCGAGCTTTGTTACCAGCTTGCTCGACAGCAACCCCCCTCGGTTGTCCAGGCTCGGTCAACCAGGGCTATGGCGGCATCGACAGCCTTCCTTAAAGGGATTCCCCTGGACGCTATTTGCAAAGCGGCCATTTGGAAGAATCCTCAGACATTTGTCTCACATTATAGACTGAATACCAGGTGTACACCTGACATGGCCTTTGGGAGGGCAATTTTGGGATCGTGTCCGCCCTAAAACTTTGAAAAGTTTCTTGTACTTGATCGGTACCAAGAGCTTCTTCGGTACCGTATATTGTTGTGAATGTTGTTACCATGTTTTTACTTGAATTCAACTGTTTACCGGTGCTGGTGAATGTAATTGCACCTTTACACTTGATGCCTTTACTGCCTGAGGCACAGGCAACCTTGCACTATAGCCTAATGGGGCTCATCACGGGTAGTGTTTGTGTCGATATCGACGTCTTTTGCCTTGCAAATGTGTTTTGCACTTGTTAACAAAACTGTTTTTGTGTAACTATTTAATGTGCCCTCATTGCAATGAGTGTCTCCAACAATCACCATGTAGTTTCTTTCAGGGGTCATGAGTTCACTTTAATTGTTCAAGAATGCCCTCATTTATTGAGTGTCCTTCACTGTTGGTTGGTCACCCTCACGTGACCGGGAGGATCACGTACTCCCATAAGTTTTTATGCACTGTGCCCTTCTTCGGAAGTGATTGCAATCTCTTGTTTAGTAACTGTTTGCACTTAATAAAATTGTTTGGCCCTTGACTTGAATGGTCGGTTTGCATTCTTCCCGCCTCCGGGACCTGAGCTTGCTAGTCTCCACAAGTGTGCATTTGCAGAGACCACGAAGAAAAATGGTAGGTTACATACCTGTGACCATCTTTCTTCGAGTGGTGCTCTGCGAATTCACACTAACCCGCCCGGCCTCCCCTCTAAGCAAACCTCCAATTTCTCGCTACCGTAGCGGCATAGGAATTGGATCGGTGTGCGCGGGGCGCCCTTTTATCCCCTGCCGGGGCTGGGCGGGGTTACCGCCAAAACTTGAAAAGTTTTAAAATGTAGAAGTTTCCGTTGGAGCCCGCGCAGGCGCAGTCTCTCCACAAGTGTGAATTCGCAGAGCACCACTCGAAGAAAGATGGTCACAGGTATGTAACCTACCAATTTCTCACCCCGCAGCTTACAACTCTGGCAAAATTCAATGCTGTTTAAAACAAAACAATAGCACATACCCCATTAACTAAAACAATTAAAACAGTTAAGCAAATAAAACAGGCAGAACAATAAGCTGATTAAAACATATAAAGTGCATAATTCCGTTCATCCCCCATCCTTGCTCGTAATCCGTATTCAGACTGTGTCGGAATCCATATAACTTATTCTTCAAATGCTTGTGTAAAGAACCAGGTCTTTATCTTTCTTCAGAAGTCCAGAAGAGATGGGACCTGCCTGATGTCACTGGGAAGGGAGTTCCACAGCCGAGGGGCCACCACTGAGACGGCTCTGTCTCTCGTCCCCACCAATCACGCTTGCGATCGAGAGCAGGGCCTCCCCAGTCAATCTTAAAGCTTTTGTTGGCTCATAGAAGGAGATAAGAGTTCTTATCTTGATTGATAGGAGCTGCAGGATTTCCTTAAATGGTTCATATAAGTGACAGCTGAGAACATCCCAAGAAAATACAAAGCTCTATCACTTCTTCAAAAGTAAATACGTCTTCATACAACACATTGTTGAAATGTGGAATTTCCTAGCACAAGAAGTGGTTATGGTTGTGAGCATGGATAGCCTTAAGAAGAGAGCAGACAGATTCAAGAAGGATAATGATTACTAGCCATGATGGCTCTATATTATCAAGCATTTGTTAATTTGTATCGTGAGTGAGTGGATACTGTGGCACTCTCATCCAACGTGTGGTCTTCCCATAGGCAACTCATTGGCAAGTGCATGAAGAGAATGTGGAATTAGCTTTGGTCTATTTCAACATGCCACTTCCTATGTTTTTTTTTGTAACGTTTTAATGTTCCAATTAAAATTTGCTTGTGGAAAAACTGAAACAGGTTTTCAAGTATGCAGTGGGCAAAGAAACGGAAAAACAAGAAGACAAGGAAAGCTCTGCTCCACTCCGAAAGTGATCGTGTTTTCTCTTTCTTTTTATTTGCTTAACTTATAAAAGTTCAAACACAAACAGGGTTAAAAGGTTTTAATTGCATAGGGTGTGTACCAGTACCAAAGTATTTTCTCATAAGCACTTTCTCAGGGGGAAATTGGTAATGGCTTCCTTTTCATGGTTGAAGGCTTTCATGGCCGGAATAACTAGGTTTCTGCGAGTTTTCTGGGCTGTATGGCCATGTTCCAGAAGCATTTTCCCCTGACGTTTCGCCCACATCATCGGAGGTTGTGAGGGTTGTTGGAAACTAGGCAAGTGAGGTTTATATAGCTGTGGAATGTCCTGGGTAGGAGAAAGAACTCTTGTCTGCTTGATGCAGGTGTGAATGTTGCAATTGGCTACCTTGATTAGCATTGAATGGCCTTGCAGCTTCAAAGCCTGGCTGCGTCCTATTTGGGGGAATCCTTTGTTGGGAGGTGGTAGATAGTCCTGATTGTTTCATGTTAGGAATTCCCCTAACATGTTGTTTGAGTGTTGTTCTTTATTTAATGTTTTGATGTTAGAGTTTCTTTAATGTTGGTAGCCAGATTTTGTTCATTTTCATGGTTTCCTCCTTTCTGTTGAAATTGTCCACATGCTTGTGGATTTCAGTGGCTTCTTTGTGTAGTCTGACATGGTAGTTGTTAAAATGGTACAGCATTTCTGTGTTCTCAAATAATATGCTGTGTACAACAAAAGATTCCCCCAGGCAGGAAACAGCCAGTCTTTGAAGCTGCAAGGCCATTCAGTGCTAATGAAGGTGGCCAGTTGCAACATTTACACTTGCCTCCAACAGACAAGAGTTCTTTCTCCCACGCTGGATAGTCCACATACATATAAGCCTCACTTGCCTAGTTTCCAACAGACCTCACAACCTCTGAGGATGTCTGCCATTGATGTGGGTGAAACGTCAGGAGAGAATGCTTCTGGAACATGGCTGTACAGCCCAGAAAACTCACAGCAATCCAGTTTTCTTTTCAATTGTACAGACTAACAAGTCATTGTAAGGCAAGGATGAGACATGCAGGCCTCATCCATATCTATACCCTTATCTTATCAGTCAAAAGGCTGAACAGAGCATAGGGTTACAGCCTATTCTGGATAGGGTTACACTCCCCCTGAAGATGCAGGTTTGCAGCTTGGTGTGATCCTGGACTCATTGTTGAACTTGGAACCCCAAGAGCATTTGCACAGTTAAAACTTGTGTGCCAGCTGTGCCCATATCTTGGGAAGTCTGACTTGGCCACGGTGGTCCACTCTCTTGTTACATCCCGAATAGATTACTGTAATGCGCTCTACATGAGGTTGCCCTTGAAGACTGTTTGGAAGCTTCAAATGGTCCAAAGGGCGGCAGCCAGATTACTAACAGGCGCGGTGCTCGGGAACACACTACTCCTCTATTGTGTAAGCTCTGCTGGCTGCCAATTTGCTACAGAGCACAATTCAAAGTGCTGGCTTTAGCCTATAAAGCCCTAAACAATTCTGGCCCAGCTTACCTGTCCAAACATATCTCCTTCTATGAACCATCTAGGGGCTTAAGATTGTCTGGGGAGGCCCTGCTCTCAATCCTGCCTGCCTCGTAAGTGCGATTGGTAGAGACAAAGGACAGGGCCTTCTCAGTGGTGGCCCCCCGGCTATGGAACTCTCCCCCTAGGGATATTAGATCACCCCTCCCTCCTGACTAGCTCTTTGAGCAAGCTTTTGAGAATGCAATGGAATAGATAACATGGAAGTATGAATGCTGAACATGGAATGGCCGGACGATATTACTGGATAACGTTTTTAACAAGATGACACCGATGATTATGTGTTTTAATGGTATTTATGTATGTTTTATATTGTAATGTTGATTGTTTTTAATGGCACTTTTATGAATGCCTGACCTCAAATCGTGCCAATCTGTATCCTGCCTTGAGTCGCCATATTGCTGAGAAAGGCGGGCTATAAATATCATAAATAAATAAGTAAATAATAAATATACAAACCACAGCTCTTGAGGACACCCCAAAAACACTGACAATTCCTATTTTAAGAAACCAGATTGGAGGATTCCCACCCCCTCCCCACATCCCCATAGAGTAAAACTCCTGCAGAAGATAAGTTTGCTTTCCTTGCTCCAAAACAGCTGCAAAGTGAAACTGGAAATGAAGCGACATCACATCTGGTTCTGGAAAAGTATTGCTGTATAACACATGGGAATGGGGGGGGGGGGGGATTTCCCCTAACGTTGTTGCCCACCCTTGCTTTTTGAGATGAAATGCTTCATTTCCTCTCTGTCACAGCTACCAGAAATATTTGGACCAACTACAGAGCTCAAAGTCTGTGTTGTATTGAAAGAAGACAAATATATTGGCACGCTAAGGAGCACATCCTTCCCTGTAGCATCTCTTACATGTGAGACAATCTGGTTTGTGGTGGGCAGTCAATACGTCCTTCCAATAACACTTCTTGTGAACTGGTCTCATAAAGCTCTTTGGTCTTGGACTCCTTACACGCATTCTTTACACAAATTCTTTGCACGCCCTCGAGATGCCTGGCTCAAAACATCTGGGAGTGTTTTGGAGTCAGTTGGTACATGCCAAGGTATTTTTGAATGTCATGAATGTACTACTGTTTCCATCGATTTGCTATTTCTCATTTGCTGTCAACTCGAAACCAGACTGTTCATGAGCTGTAAGTGCATTTTGCTTTTCTGACAGCCACAGTTGTTTTCCCACTAATGTATACTGTAGGCAGTTTTGTCAGCCACTCCTTTCTATTTACCTGCAAGTCAGTCTTCCTCCTTTCTTAATCAAAATGTTTTTCAAACTAGTAGTTGAAGTGATTTTGCTATAGAGCTTGGAAAAGGTGCTTCCTGGGAGATAAGTTAGAGAAAGAGATCATAATTGTGAGCTTCATGGCAGAATATGGTAGTCATTTGAAGCAGAGATGCTCTGTGATTTTGTGTGGATGGCCTTGTCAGGAGAAACAATTTGATCCTCATTGCTATGTTAATTTCAGAATTAGAACTAAGCATCTTTTTAATGTTGCATTTCTCCAGATTTTGCCATACCGTATTTGGCTCAGAGAAGACATGAGTCAAGGGAATGTCAAAGGCATCTTTGAGGGAAATATTTTATGTGTACTTTTAGAGAAAACAGACTTAGAAATGCTTCTTTGAAAAAGCATTTAGAAGTATTTAAATATGTATTTCCTCACAAAATATATTTAAATATTGATATTTGTGCTGTTGCACGCTAGGCCTGTGCATAAGACTGTAGACAGGACATAAATTCTGTGTGCCCAATGGGATGCCGGGGCTGCCTCAGACTAACTGTAACTAATGGGGAAATCATTAACTTCTAATCTGGGCAGTCTGTCTTTGCCTCTGTTGGCGTGGAGCCCCTGCACCCGGTACCAACTGCTTCTGGCTTTCGCGAGTGACCCTTACCAAGCAGAGCTTTGTAGACTTCCAGGGGAAAAGGAGTTCAGGTTTCGGTGATGGCTGGCTGAAGTCCCTCAGCAAAGGAGCTATAAGGCTGTATAATCTTCGGCCAAGCTATGGGACCTTTCTCCCGGTCAAGCTGTAGAAGACGAAGCTCTCTACAGGAGCTCTTGGTTTTATGTCCTGTGTGAAAGGCTTCTCTGTGTGGACTGAACTCAAAATGGCTCCTATTTCCTCTAAAACCCAAAAAGGGGGCGGGACCAGGGAACCTAACTATAATTGACAGGTGGTTTGCCCTATGATTGCAGCCAAAAGAAGCCACCTATCTGCAGAGTCCCTGAAACTTAGGACTACAACAAACATTCAATGCAAAGCAAACAAAATTGGAGCTCCTGGTACAGCTGTACCTGCACAATATTCAACATATTTAAACTTTTATTTAAGTACAAGCCAGGAGTAGATTTTGTACAGTTTATATTTGTGTGTATATGCGTATTTCAGATTATTCAAAATCCAGACAGAACAAACTACAGAAAATCACAGTTAAACTGACATGCCAGGAATATACTGATCTGTCAATCAGTGTAATAGACTTGACTCTGAAGCCCCCGGTGGTGCAATGGGTTAACCCCTTGTGCTGGCAGGATTGAAGACCAACAGGTCGGGGGTTCAAATCTGAGGAGAGCACGAATGAGTTCTCTCTGTCAGCTATAGCTCCCCAGGTGGGGAAATGAGAGAAGCCTCCCACAAGGATGGTAAAACATCAGAAAGATGTCCTTGCAGAAGGTCAACTCTTTCCCACTAGAAGCAACTTGCAGTTTCTCAAGTTTCTCCTGACTGACACACACACACACACAAAGCTGACTCAAACTTCCATGGTCCTAGTCTGACACCTGAATCAATTCCACTTGCTGGCTCTTTATCTGTCTTCAAATTATTGTGGACTCTGTATTACTACTACAAATATCAAGGACATGAAAATTTGATTGCAACCAGAACAGGGCCATCCCTAGATATTGTTCAGATAAACAAAAGCAGCTTCAAGAGCAAAGATCAGGCGGGAGAAAAGCAGTGGTTGCACTCTGAAGAAAATGCCCAAGAATGCTCGTGTGATTAAAAAGGGGAATCCCATCCTATTTTCTAACTGCCTATGAATGATAAAGGCAAATGTTTCCCCTTGACATTATGTCTAATTGTGTCTGACTCTGAGTGTGGTACTCATCTACATTTCTAAGCTGAAGAGCTGGCATTGTCTGTTGACACCTCCTAGGTGCCGCGGATAGTGCAATGGTTTAAACCCTTGTACAGGCAGGACTAAAGACTGACAGGTCAGAGGTTCGAATCTGGGGACAGTGCGGATGAGCTCCCTCTGTCAGCTCCAACTCCGCATGCAGGGATATGAGAGAAGCCTCCCAGAGGATGGTAAAACATCAAAACATCCGGGCATCCCCTGAGCAACGTCCTTGCAGATGGCCAAAGCTCTCACACCAGAAGCGACTTACAGTTTCTCAAATCGCTCCTGCCATGAAAAAAAACCTCTCCTAGGTCATGTGGCCAGCATGACTGCATCGAGTGGTGTTACCTTCCCTCCAGGATCTACTCAAACCTGCATTTTTTCGAACTGCTAGGTTGGCAGACGCTGGGGCTAACATTGGGAGCTCATCCTGTCTCGAGGATTTGAACTGCAGATCTTCCGGCCAGCAAGTTCAGCAACTCAGCGGTTTAACCATCTGTGCCACCATGGCCCCTATGAATGAGTTTCTCTAGAATATAATTAGGCAGATGTTCATCCACTCTAGTCTGTTCACTATACCCTTGTGGTAACAGCCCTATATAGACATCCTCAAAACATATACAAACTTGCAGAAAGTCAGGTTACATTAGCCCCACCTGTACAACATCACCTTAATCACATCAATGATATCAAGCTACTTTTAGCAGGGTCCCCTCAGGTGAGGAGAACCCGAGGACTGCACCTAAGAGAGTCCTGGATACCTTGGTGAGGCCAGCGAAGCCAATTTCAGCAATTAAAATTTTAAAAATAATAAATCCTCACCAAAGCGGAAAAAGTTCTGATGACCGAGGCGTTTATTAGCAATCCAGCTGCAATCAGATGCAATTGTAGGAATAATTCCACTACAAGCATGCCAATACAAAGAATACAGGAAAACATTTCAAAATTCCCGCCCGCCCTTTGCCGGCCAGCTTCACGCTGATTGGCTGAGGCTGGAACAGCTGGGAGGAGGCTGGGCGGCCCGCCCCCGCTCTGAACCAATCAGCATGCTTCTTTGCCTCTAGAGGGCCAATGAGCGCTCTCCGCTCGCTTCGCAGGATGGACGAATCAGGAGAGAGGAGGCGGGATGGCTGCGGGCAATGGAGGAAAATGATGGGATTAGGGGTTACCGGCCAGCTGGAAGGTGGGCTTTGTCTTTGCCCGGCGAGGTGTGACCTCCCCAAACAAAAGTTTTCCTGTGCCTTGATGAGTTTTGGTGAAGAAGGCAAACAAGGTTGGCAACGGACCTCCCGGGGGGTCAACATCACCTATTGTAATTTCAATCTCTTTCTCCAGGGTCCCATTGATCCCCTCATCTCACCAGACATGCTCAGAAAATGAGATAAGGGAATCATAAATGGCTATTGTTCCATGCGGATGAGTTAATCAAAAGGATGAGTTTCGAGGGAGGCAGGGGTCTTCCCTCGAGCAAACTGTCAGTTCCTGGTCGCCTCTTTTGTGGGGCAAAAGTCAAGGGGAAAGGGGGAAATGGACAATATTTCATGCATTACTTTATACAGAGTTATTTTATATATAATATATATATATATATATATATATATATATATATCCCATACTCATCCCGCACCTTAGTTACTTTATTAAAATATTGATTTTTTATTAAAAATGAACTAGAAATCCCAAGCTCCTGAAGAGGTCCGCAGGAGCGGCAGCCAGCCTGAGGCTCTGGCTGACCGGCAGAAAGTCACTTTTCCCTGGATGAAGTTGGAGTTTGACTGTTGAACCAGCAGAAAACAATTCCCGTTGCTCCGTCCTTGGGAGTCTATAACTCCCGCCCAGGAACCGGGTCTCCTGCCCAACCCCTCTCCCCAAGTCTCCTGGGGGCAGTGGCAGCGAGTCCCCGGTGGCGGGGCTTTGCAGGAACGAGTGGCAGCAAAGGAAAACAGACTGCTTTCGCCGAGCTGGCAGAGTGTTGACAATCAGCTGTTTTCTGTCAAATTATATTCTTTAAAACAAAACAATTATTTCTCGAGCGGAGAAGCCAGAAAATAGAAAAGCGAGATGGTAGTTATGCTTAGAACTAGTCATAGAAAAATACAAAATTTAAACGGAGTCAATCCACCATTCCAAAATTCTAGTGGATACGGGGGTCCAAAATGGCGGTTTCCGTATCTGCGGTTTTAACGAACGCAGATCTCGCGTTCCGGGGATGCCGGGGAGGCATCCCCGCCAGGCTCACGGCTCTCCGGAGCCTGGAAAAGGGTTTGTTTCGTGCTTAGAGAAGGTTCAGGCAAGGGAAGGACACAAAGTATCAAGCGGGAAAGTTTTAAAGTTGCAAATCTCAAGTATCTTTATGAGGGATTGGTTACAAAGACAGGGTTAGGGGAAAGTGAAAAGAAATTAAAAGCAGTCCCATTTTGAGCTGTTGACTGGGGCACATTTCATCCGTTTTTCCCAATTTTTGCTCACAGGAACTGCGGAACTCCCTGCTGCAGTTCACACTAATTTAAATGTGACTAATTTGAGTCACATTGGGTAGTGTGTTGTTTTCAGCATACTTGTATAGTGCCTGAGTAGGGGTTAGGTTGTTTTTTTATTTCCCTTTCTATGTTCCCCTTTTAAGAAACATTTTGGCCTCTGAAAATTCAAGCAAGACTTCTGTGCCTGTGATGTGTCACAACTACAGAAGCAGCACTCATTGAGAAAGAGCAGAGCTGCTCATCATACAATAGGAGTGTTATGCAAAATGCCAGAATTGGGAATATAGTATAAAATAATCTTGTGAATCTAGACTCAGATGTACCCAAGAGGTTACCTACCTATCTCCAAACCTACCCCTATCATTACTTATTTGTCATCTTGACTTATTTTAAACATGTAACTACTTTGAAGGAAAAGCTGGTTTTTGTCACGCTGTGATTCCCCCAGTAATGGGGTGGGTGCCATTTATGCTAGTGTCCTGTAGCTATAAAATCAGAGTAGATGTTTCTTCCATTAGGATGACATCCGTAATAGACACAGTGTGATGAGCCCTCCGCATACAGGAAGCAACCCATTTGCTCTAGAAGGCGATTAGGTGACTGCCTGCCTTTGGGTGATGAATGTTTGCATTCTTTTGCTGCAGTAATATACAGTACATGATTTTCTCTGCAGGGAGGCTGTCCAGATTTAGGTAGATAAGTGCCATCTTTGTTTACCTCAGAATGAATTGTGATGCTTGACTGAACTCGTAGTGTGTCTTGAATTTTTAGAGCAGGATTGACAGCACATGAATATTTCCCATGCTGAATCTAAGCATAAATATTGCATTTTCTTTGTCACTGATTACATTACACACCTGTTATTTCAGGGTTTTCTTAAAGGACAAATTTATCTGATTGGTTTCATAGGAACCTTAATAATTCTGAATCCTTGAGAATCTGTTCAAGGCATTTTGCTGGTTGAGGTAAAACACAAGATATGCCTATCCTATCTCAACAACTAAAAAAAGAAGCAGTAGGAGATAAAATACGAACAAGTGCAACTAATAAAACCCACTTGATATGTATGGCTGCAAAAGAATTGCCAACCTTGTTGATAATACAAAACTGTCCATATAGAAAGAAGCAAGGAGACAAGTCTAGTCCTACCTTTAGATGAAGTAGTGTGGCTGCTTTTGTATCATAGGAAGTGATCAATTTTATTTATTTTATTTATCGTGTCATGGGCAACCAGACAATTGTATTACATTTCTAACAGATCAAAACAAACAAACAAACAAACAAACAGACAAAACACAAAGTTTGCAAGCTTGGTAGTTGATTAAATGTCCTTTGACTAGTATCTAGCCACTTGGAGTGCCTCTGGTGTTGCCGCAAGAAGGTCCTCCATTGTGCGTGTGGCAGGGCTCAGGTTGCATTGCAGCAGGTGATCAGTGGTTTGCTCTTCTCCACACTTGCATGTCGTGGATTCCACTTTGTAGCCCCATTTCTTAAGATTGGCTCTGCATCTCGTGGTGCCAGAGCGCAGTTTGTTCAGCGCCTTCCAAGTTGCCCAGTCTTCTATGTGCCCAGGGGGGAGTCTCTCATTTGCTATCAGCCATTGGTTGAGGTTCTGGGTTTGAGCCTGCCACTTTTGGACTCTCGTTTGTTGAGATGTTCCAGCGAGTGTCTCTGTAGATCTTAGAAAACTATGTCTTGATTTAATTCGTTGGCTGATACCCAAATAAGGGATGAGCTGGAGATGTCACTGCCTTGGTCCTTTCACTATTGGCTGCTACTTCCCAGCGGATGTCAGGTGGTGCAATACTGGCCAAACAGTGTAATTTCTCCAGTGGTGTAGGACGCAGACACCCCGTGATAAGGCGGCATGTCTCATTAAGAGCCACATCTACTGTTTTAGTGTGGTGAGATGCGTTCCACACTAGGCAAGCATACTCAGCAGCAGAGTAGCATAGTGCAAGGGCAGATGTCTTCACTGTGTCTGGTTGTGATCCCCAGGTTGTGCCAGTCAGCTTTCGTATGATATTGTTTCTAACACCCACTTTTTGCTTTATATTCAGGCAGTGCTTCTTGTAGGTCAGAGTGACTCCCAGGGTGACTCCCAGGTATTTGGGTGCACTGCAATGCTCCAGTGGGATTCCTTCCCAGGTAATCCTCAGAGCTCAGGATGCTTGTCTGTTCTTAAGGTGAAAGGCACATGTCTGTGTTTTAGATGGATTAGGGATCAGCTGGTTTTCCCTGTAGTAGGCAGTAAGAGCACCTAGAGCTTCGGAGAGCTTCTGTTCAACTATCTCAAAGCTCCCTGCTTGAGTGGTAATGGCACGATCATCAGCATAGATGAAACTCTCTGTCCCTTCTGGCAGTGGCTGGTCATTTGTGTACACGTGGAACATGGATGGAGCAAGCATGCTCCCCTGAGGCAGGTCGTTCTTCTGTTTCCGCCATCTACTTCTCTGACCCTGGAACTCAACAAAAAAGGTCCTGTTTTGTAGCAGGTTTCCTCTGAGGCGGGTGAGGTGGTAATTCTTTGTGATATTATACATTTTTCTGAGGAGGAGGCGGTGGTTTACAATATCATAAGCCGCTGACAGGTCTATGAAGACAGCTCCAGTGATCAATTGGTAGATACTTAATGCATTATTGTTGTATTTTTGTCACCACATAATAATAATAATAATAATAATAATAATAATAATAATAATAATAATAATAAGTAGTAGTAGTAGTAGTAGTAAACTGCTTAAAGTGCAAAAGACCCCATAATTCTGCAGGAGGCAAAAATTGGATTTAAAATGGATTCCTTCTCTAGTGTGAGTTTTTAGCACATGGAGGAAGTTGAAGACTGGATCTATACTGCTCTATATTCCAGGAATTGATTCCAGATAAATAATAATAATAATAATAATAATAATAATAATTTAGAAAATCAGGAGGCAGAGGGCTTCCGCAAGCGAAACAAACTGTAGAAGAAGAGGAACATGCACTGGCAGATTATGTGAAAGGCAGACAAGAACCAACATTGAGGGAAGTCAATAGTAGTAAATTGCTTCAAGCGCAAAAGACAAAGAGTGAATACCATAAAAACACAATCCAGAGCAGAAGCAGCGAAAACTGACGAAAGGAGGCTCTCCTAGGGCAGTTCCTGGGAAAAACTGAGAGCCAAATTGACAAAGAAAAAACATGGCTGTGGCTCACAAATGGAACTTTGAAAAAGGAGACGGAGGGCCTGATTCTGGCAGCCCAAGAACAAGCCATTAGAACAAATACCATCAAAGCCAGAATTGAAAAGTCAGCAACAGATCCCAAATGTAGACTCTGAAAGAAGCAGATGAAACAATAGATCACATCCTCAGCTGCTGCAAAAAGATCGCGCAGACAGATTACAAGCAGAGGCATAACACCATTGCTCAGATGATTCATTGGAACTTGTGCCACAAATACCATCTGCCTGAGACAAAGAACTGGTGGGATCACAAGCCTGAAAAAGTTACAGAAAATGAACACGTCAAACTACACTGAGACTTCTGAATTCAGACTGACAGAGTTATGGAGCACAATACTCCAGACCTCATGATCGTGTTACAAAACAAAGTATGGATCGTTGAAGTTGCAATCCCAGGTGACAGCAAGATTGAAGAGAAACAACTGGAAAAGCTGACACGATATGAGGATTTAAAGATCAAACTGCAAAGACTCTGGCACAAGCCAGTAAAGGTGGTCCCAGTGGTGATTGGTACACTGGGTGCAGTGCCTAAAGACCTTGGCTTGCACTTAAATAAAAATTACCATCTGCCAGCTGCTGAAGGCCATCTTACTGGGATCTGCACACATTATTCGCCAATACATCACACAATCCTAGACACTTGGGAAGTGTCTGACGTGTGATCCAATACAACAGCCAGCAGAATGATCTTGTCTGCTGTGGACTCATCTTGTTGTGTTTCAAATAATAATAATAATAATAATAATAATAATTATTATTATTATTATTATTTGTAGACCACCCTATTTCTCCAAAGAGACTCAGGGCAGTTTCCAACATAAATGGCAAACATTCAGTGTCAATGAGGAGAAGACATATAAACAAATTTCATCAAAACAGAACACAAACAATATAAGCAGCCCAATTTTAAACTGGACCACAAACACAATTCATCAAAGATAAAACTTAACATAACCGCAACATAATTTATCACAGGGTAAAACATCCAAAACTAACAGCTAAGACCTTAAAGAGTGATGGGATGGTTTCTTACAACCAATTCCACTATCTAGACAAGATTTAACCTATGTAGGCAGAGGTATGTCGAGACATGTTAGGCTTCCTCTTCTCCAAACGACAGAGTGCATAGGTGGGTTTTAAGCATTTTTAAGGTGAGGAGAGAGGGGGCAGTTTTTAGATCTTTTGGGAGGGAGTTCCAGAGGCGTGGAACAACCATGGAGAAGCCCCCCCCCCCCACCTCATTCCCACCAGCCGTGCTTGAGACAGGGGTGGAACCGAGAGCAGAGCCTCCTCCGCAGATCACAATGCTTGAGCTGGTTTGTATACAGAGATGCGGTTCTGCAAATAGTCTGGGAAATAGAAGGGAAAAAATCATTTTGGTGTGCTGGGCAGCTTATTTCAAGTGCTGACAGTTTAAGTAATTTTGCGTAGAATTGCCAGTGTATATTCGAGAAGACAGGTGGTAAGAGATTTTTGCAGGCAGAAAAATTGGTTGAGCCAGCCATTCTGAGAGAGTTTCCCAGTGTTTGTACAAGCATAAAAAGCCCTCTCCTGAATCCCAACCAGCTGTCCCTTGTCCAATGTTGGATTATGAAGAAACTCCTGATATCAAGTTAAACACAATCTCAGAATGGCATCCGCCTGACTTCTGGGCTTATCAAGACTGTACAATCTTGCCCATAAGTTCTATATACAGCAGTGGTTCCCAACCTTTTTTTGACCAGGGACCACTTGACCAGGGACTACTTTAACTAGGGACAATTTGACCAGGGACCACTTGACCAGAGAGCACTCTTCAACATTAGTACCAAATGTGTTATGAATCAGTTTTTTGTCAACTTTAGATTTGGTTTGGTTATTTGGGGTGCTGATTCAGAAAATTTCATTGTATAGACCACATCATCAATAGTTCCTGATACAGAACATATGCCATCCAGTAGTCGCCATCTGCTCGCCCACAGAAAACCATATTTAATACTCTAGAGCTGATATGGTTTATCCAAGGAGGCAGAGCTGGTCAGCAACAGGGAAGGAGTGACAGGCAAAGCAAAAGGAGCGGAAATAAAATAAATAAATACAGAGAAAGGAGGCTCACGGCCCAGATATTTCATCTTTGCGGCCCACTGGTGGTCCGAGGCCCACAGATTAAGAACCACTGATGTACAGAGAAGCAAAATGGATTGGTAGTTAAATTTTACTACTGTACTTGTGATTCAGGTCTTTTACCATAGAATCAACCAGATGGGACACAGAGACCCCTTCCACACTGCCATAGAATCCATATTATCAAAGCAGATAATTCACATTATCTGCTTTGAACTGGATTATATGAGTCTGCACTGCCATATAATCCAGTTCAAAGCAGATAATCTGGATTTTATATCACAGTGTAGAAGGGGCCACAGCTTGGTCTTCCAGAATAGGTTGTATGTCACACACACCTTGGTGCTTCAATGGTTAAAGGGCTCAGGAGGATCAGGTGGGAGCAGTTAGCTCATTCTTCCTCATGGTAGGGTCAGTCATATAGCTTTACATACTGATATAATGAAAAAAAATCTATAGTGAAATTCAATGCGCCCATCTGTATGCACCCTCCCTTTCAAACACCTCTGAAATAGAGGGAATTACGAGTGTTCTCCCTTCCCGCAACCATATGTCTTAAAAATTATGCGAGATATAGTTCTTGTGAAGTTGCTTGGGTTTAGTAGATGGCAAGAAAGGTAGACAATGGTAAAATATCCTTCTTAAGCATCATTCTTGGAAACCGCAGCTGTGCTGCAGCCATTTTTGATTTGTTGAGACTATTTCAGTTGATCATATTCATGAAGAAACTCATTTTGTTTGCAACTGTGATTCATTATAGTGGTTGCTCTACCTGATTACTTATGTTTGCTGTCCTTTTTGTAGTTTTATTTTCAAAACTACTTCCAGCAATAACACATCTGTAAAGCTACAGGACAGGATGTTAGCATTATTGGGGAAATATGGCATATTGTCTATACACGTGGAGCAATATATCATATCTTAACTATCACTACATAACAGAGTTACACTAAAGCATGGCAGCTGTTGAGCTCTTTGAAACTTCATGAATATGCAATATATTGCACTTGGGCTTGTATATAGGTGGTATGCATATGTGTGTTGGCTGCAGTTTTACCAATTCTGCATGTATTAGTCTCAGAAAATTACATTTTATAAAAACTAACAACCAACAGAGCAATTCCAAGTAAAATGCTATGAACAAATGAGTGGATTAGATCCCACCTTCAAAATCCTGCAAGCTCCCACTAGTGACACCAGTGAAAGTAGGCAGGGCGATGGGATCAGAGGTGACAAGGCAGGGAATCCAGTACAAATTACCATAGACTCATAGGGTTCCCAGACTGAAAACTGTAGTATTAATGGTTGTGTGGAAGAGGAAATTTTAGGAGGGGTTGCTTGTTACTTACAACCAGTCCAACCCTTGCCATGCAAGAAAAGCACAAAGTACCCCCCCAACAGATAGCCACCCAGCCTTTGTTTAAAAGCCTCCAAGGAAGACTGACTGACTTATTTAGGCGAGTAGGATAGTCTTCCAAGATCAGTGTACTGGGGATGGGTCCGTAGGTGACTATGGAGGAGTTGATGGTGAAGGACAATCGCTTCAATGCTGGTGGTCTTTGCTTCTCCCAGCACACTGACATTTGTCCGCTTGTCTTCCCAAGAGATTTGCAGGATTTTCCGGAGGAAGCGCTGATGGAATTGTTCCAAGAGTTGCATGTGATGTCTGTAGGCAGTCCACTTCTCGCAGGCGCATAGCAGGGTTGGGAGGACAATAGCTTTATAAACAAGCACCTTGATATTCCCATGGATGTCCCAGTCCTCAAACACTCTCTGCTTCATTCAGAAAAATGCTGCACTTGCAGAGCTCAGGTGGTGTTGTATTTCGGTGTCAATGTTGACTTTGGTGGAGAGGTGGCTGCCAAGGTAGCGGAAATGGTCAACATTTTCTAATGTTACACCATTAAGATGTATTTCTGGCATTGGAAAGGGATTGGCTGGTGACTGCTGGAAGAGCCCCAAGGAAGAAGCTTCCAGAAGCTTCCACTACACTCTGAGGCAGAGAGTTTCACTGTTGGTCAGGACATTCTTCTTAATGTTCAGGAGGAATGTCCTCTCCTGTAATTTGAATCCATTGCTCCAAGTCTAGAAAACAAACCTCCTCCCTCTTCCTTATGACAGCCTTTCAAAAATTTAAACATGGTCATCATGTCTCCTCTCCATCTTCTCTTCTACAGGCTAAACATCTCCAATTCTTCAAGATGTTCCTCATAGAGCAGGGTCTTCAGACCTTTGACCATTTTACTTGCCCTCGTCTGGACATGTTCCAGATTGTCAATCTCTCTCTTGAATTATAATGTCTAGAATTGGACACACTACTCCAGGTGAGGTCTGACCAAAGCAGAATAGAGAGACACCATTACTTCCCTTGATCTAGACACTATCCTCCTTTTGATGCAGCCCAAATTGTATTGGCTTTTTTTAGCTGCTACATCACACTGTTGGCTCATGTTCAGTTTGTTGTCCACAAAGACTCCAAGATCTTTCTCACATGGACTGTTGTTGAGCCAAGCATCACCCACTCTGTATCTGTGCATTTCATTTTTCTGCCTAAGTGAAGTATCCTACATTTCTCCCTGTTGAAATTAATTTTATTAGTTTTGTCCCAGCTCTCTAACCTGTTGAAGAAGTTTTTGAATTCTGATTCTGACTTCTGGAGTATTAGCTATATCTCCTAATTTGGTGTCATCCGCAAATTTGATAAGCATAACCTCTAAACCTTCATCCAAGTCATTGTCACCATAGTTTATTGGTCATTATTCTGAGTTTTAGGGTGTTGTTTTATATGCTATTGGCTTTCTGCTTTTTATTGTACTGTGTTTATTTTTTGCATTGTTTTAGCCACTTTGTGTCATGTGTAAGCTGCCCCGAGTCCCTTTGAGGAAATGGAAGCGGGGTACAAAAATAAAGTTGCTGTTGTTGTTGTTATTGTTGTTGGTATTATTATTATTATTATTATTATTATTATTATTATTTGAAACACCACAAGATGAGTCCACAGCAGACATTCTGCTGGCTGTTGTATTGGATCACACGTCGGACATTTCACAAGTGTCTAGGACAGTGTGATGTATCGGCAAATAATGCATGCAGATCCCAGTAAAGTGGCCTTCTGCAGCTGGCAGATGGCAATCTTGTCAATGCTGATTGTATTTAAGTTCAGGCCAAGGTCTTTAGGCACTGCACCCAGTGTGCCGATCACCACTGAGACCATCCTTTCCGGCTTGTGCCACAGTTCGAGCTTTAAATCCTCATATCGTGTCATCTTTTCCAGTTGTTTCTCTTCAATCCTGCTGTCACCTGGGATTGCAACATCGATGATCCATACTTTGTTGTTTTTTAACATGATCGTGAGGCTGACCTGAGAGTGTTGTGCTCCAATACTCTATCTGTCTGAATCTGGAAGCCCCAGAGTAGCTTGACGAGTTCATTCTCTGTAACTTTTTCCGGCTTGTGATCCCACCAGTTCTTTGTTGCAGGCAGATGATATTTGTGGCACAAGTTCAAATGAATCATCCGAGCAATGGTGTTATGCCTCTGCTTGTAATCTGTCTGTGCAATTTTCTTGCAGCAGCTGAGGATGTGATCTATTTGTTTCATCTGCTTCCTTGCAGAGTCTACATTTGGGATGTGTTGTTGATTTCTCCTTCTCCTTCTCCTTCTCCTTCTCCTTCTCCTTCTCCTTCTCCTTCTCCTTCTCCTTCTCCTTCTCCTTCTCCTTCTCCTTCTCCTTCTCCTTCTCCTTCTCGATGATGAACAGTACTTGTCCAGGACAGAACCCTGCGGCACTCCACCAGTCACTTCTTTCCAGATGGAAGAGGAACCATTGGTGAGCAGCACCCTTTGGGTTTGGTTGCTTAACCCATTACAAATTCATCTAACAGTAGTATCATCTAGTTCACTTTTTACTAGTTTGTTTGAAAGAAGATCATGGGGAACTTTGTCAAAGGCCTTACTGAAATCAAGATATGCTTCATCCACAGCATTCCCTGTCTTTACTGAACTTGTAACCTTATCGAAAAAAGAGATAAGATTAGTCTGGCATGACTTGTTAGTCTGGGATGACTACATCATGGAATGCAGTTTCTTTGCGTGATGAGCCACACACAATTAGTTCATGGTATACCACCCAGTAGTTTAAGCCCATTTATATTTTGGTTTTACGGCATGCCTGTGTATTTTTAGAGTTTGCACAAATTCACGAGTTGTCATTGGAAAGACATAAGTGATAGGCTGCATATGGCTTGCATGACAATTCTGGCATCTAAATGTTTACTGTGTATATGAAGGGATATTTGGAATGCTTGGAGGAAATAAAGTACCGTGGGTTAGAACTCACTGCTAGTTCCATTATGTTAGATCAGGTATTGAGATTATATGTCAATCAATCAGTCATTTTCTTTACATTCTGCCTTTTCTCCAAAAGTGGGATTGGAACAGTAAAAAAAAAAAAAGGCATTTGTGGAAAATTTGATGTTGCAGCCAAGTCTGTGGTGCACAAATCCCTACATAAACACAGTAATCAGCCCTCAGCAAAAAATTAAAGTAGGATTAAAGGGTAAGTTAATGTTTAAGCTTTCAAGAAAACAGTTGGTGAAAATAGAACATGCAGTTAAGATAGTTTTTAAAAAGAATACTATTAAAAAGACCAACAAAAGACTAATTTGACACAATAAAAATCCACA